>NW_016806836.1:3291310-3298573 GCF_001698545.2 Rhinopithecus bieti
TGGTTTCTCCTCACTCAGTAAACAAGGCACACAATGGGTATTACCCGGAGATGTTCCGTTGCCCAGGGAGGGGCAGGAGACAAATGTTTTTCTCTTTCTTGAGATTAAAGAGAATGGTGATGACCTTTAACCATAAGCAGCCTTTAGGCACTTGTTTAACAAAGCACATTCTGCACCACCCAAAATCCTTTTAACTTTAAGTCACCACAGCACATGTCTCTTGCAAGGACAAGGTTGGAGGTAAGGTCACAGATTAACAGCATCTCAAACACAGAACTAAATGGAGTCTTTTATGTCTACTTCCTTCTATATAGACACAGTAACAGGCTGATCTCTCTTTCTTTTCCCCACAAATATCTAGTTCAAAAGAGAAAACTGATTCTACTTTTGCATCAGTGCATTATAAATATGAAGGCTAATTTTAATAAAGCCTTATAAATCATCTAATCTCAGTGAGCCTTGACCACACAAGGTAATATTTCCCTAAACCTTTTATAACTTCTTACAATTTTTCCATTCCTCTTTCTTTTCCCAACTTTATTTATTTATTTATTTATTTTTTTGAGACAGAGTCTCGCTCTGTCACCCAGGCTGGAGTGCAGTGGCCAGATCTCAGCTCACTGCAAGCTCCGCCTCCCGGGTTTATGCCATTCTCCTGCCTCAGCCTCCCGAGTAGCTGGGACTACAGGCGCCCGCCACCTCGCCCGGCTAGTTTTTTGTATTTTTTAGTAGAGACGGGGTTTCACTGTGTTAACCAGGATGGTCTCGATCTCCTGACCTCGTGATCCGCCCGTCTCAGCCTCCCAAAGTGCTGGGATTACAGGCTTGAGCCACCGCACCCGGCCTCTTTTCCCAACTTACTATATCCATTCCGTTAATCTATTTTATTCTTTCCTTCTTTTATCCCAATTTGATACAGCCTTTAAATAACCCCTAAACTAGGCAAAATCACTTACTCTTTAACAAAAACCACATACTTATGTCTTTCTTATCGTCTTCCTTCCTAAAAACGTGTCTTCCTCTCCTTACATATTCTGAATACAGAATTGTCTTCCTTCTGGTCTCTAGTGTTAGTTACCATATATTAGTCAGAATTTTAAATCTTAGTAATCTCAATTTATACTAAAAATCTAAGAAGTAATTTTTTTTTTTTTTTTAGACGGAGTCTCACTCTGTCACCCAGGCTGGAGTGCAGTGGTGTGATCTTGGCTCACTCCAACCTCCACCTCCCAGGTTCAAGTGATTCTTCTGCCTCAGCCTCCCAAGTAGCTGGGACTACAGGCACACACCACCACGCTCGGCTAATTTTTTGTATTTTCAGTAGAGGCAGAGTTTCACCATGTTGGCCAGGCTGGTGAACTCCTGATCTCAGGTGATCTGCCCGCCTCAGCCTCCCAGAGTGCTAGGATTACAGGTGTGAGCCACTGCCCAGTCAGAAGTAATTTTGTCAGTATGTACTATAATTTATGAATACACATTTTATAATATTTGGAAACACAAGCTTTCTAATGGAACAATTTTTCAATGTGGAATAGGATACTTTTACTATTGGATCTTAATATCTCTCTTTTTTTTTTTTTTTTTTTTTTTTTTTTTTTTTTTTTTTTTTTTTGAGACAGGGTCTTGCTCTGTTGCCCAAGCTGGAATATGGTGGTATGATTATAGCTCACTGCAGCCTCAAACTCCTAGGCTTGAGTGATCCTCCTGCTTCAGCCTCTCAAGTCGCTAGGACTACAAGCATGCAGCACCACTCCTGGCTAACTTTTAAATTTTTGTTTTGTAGAGACAAGGTCTCACTATGTTGCCCAGGCTGGTCTCGAACTCCTGGCCTCAAGCAGTCCTCTCACCTCAGCTTTCCAAAGTGCTGGGATTACAGGTATAAGCCACTACACCCAGCCCCTAAATATCTTTTGTTTCTCTGAAATAAGAAACCAAAAGTATATGAGCTTAAACTTACATGTAGTAATTAATGTCTTAGCATTATATCTTATTTGGAAATGATCTAGATATTCAATAAATATTCATAGTTTAATTTAGCTTGGCAAAACTCTAAAGTCATAGTTACCAAACAAATTTGAAAAACTTTTTCCCTTTTGTGGCCATCACCAAAGCAGGAGAAGCCAAAATGAAGTTTGATCCCTTTGTGACTTCTTTCTTTTTGTTTTTTGTTTTGTTTGTTTGTTTGTTTTTGAGATAGAGTCTTGCTCTGTCGCCCAAGCGGACTGCAGTGGCACAATCTCAGCTCACTGCAGCCTCCCACCTCCCAGATTCAAGTGATTCTCCTGCCTCAGCCTCCCAAGTAGCTGGGCTTACAAGCGTGCACCACCACGCCCAGCTAATTTTTGCATTTTCAGTAGAGACTGGGTTTCACCATGTTGGCCAGGCTGCTCTCAAACTCCTGACGTCAGCTTCCCAGTGTTGGGATTACAGGTGTGAGCCACCACACCTGGTGTTAATTAATTTTATTAAATATATATATATTTTTTTTAATGGAACGCTTCCGAATTTACGTGTCATCTTTGCACAGGTGCCATGCTACTAATCTTCTCTGTATCATTCCAATTTCATTTTATTTATTTACTTATTTGTTTATTTATTTATTTTGAGACAGAGTCTCTCTCTGTCACCCAGGCTGGAGTATAGTGGTGCGATCTTGGCTTACTGCAACCTCCACTTCCCGGGTTCAAGCAATTCCCCTGCCTCAGCCTCCCAAGTAGCCAGGATTACAGGCATGTGCCACCATACCCAGCTAATTTTTGTATGTTTAGTATAGATGGGTTTTCACCACGTTGGCCAGGCTGGTCTCGAACTCCTGATCTCAGTTGATCCATCCGCCTCAGCCTCCCAGAGTGTTGGGATTATAGGCGTGAGCCACCACGCCTTCATTCTAATTTTAGTATATGTGCTGCCGAAGCGAGTACCTCACTGAATTTTAGACAAGGTAGGAAATTTACATTTCAAAGCACAGAGAAGAAATTTAAGCTTTCCAGAAAGCCGCTTAAGATTTACATTTTTTTTTTCCTTCAGCAAAAAATCATACCAACAAGAAAGGACGTAAACAGAGAGAGGGACTCACCATATCATTAAAAGAGGGGTTTCAGTCACCTGAAAAAAATTCCCCGAAACAAGATCCAAAATAGAAGCAGCAGAAAGGCCCTATTGTAAAAATTATAGTCTGAATACCTGCTTTTAATTAAGTTGACTTTGAACTACAGAGCTCTTAAGAAAATATTTTTGTCAGGTTTTAGCCAGGTAAATAACAAACATTTCTTGATTTTATTTTTGTTTTTGGTTTTCCTCTCTGGTTTTACATTAAGAAGAGTTTTGTAGGAGGGGGATATTTGTTTATTAGCTAGGGTAATCACTCTTTTAAGCTGTTTGCCTTTGAAATGTTTTAATTAAATGTGTCCTTTCTTTCTGAATATGTGGTTTCATTAAGCTTAGGAGAGAAGGCTAAACAAAACAAAAAAATTCCTATCATAGTCTAAATAGAAACCAAAATTTTAAATCAAAGGTATACGTGCACAAGTTACTCAAAACCAACATAAATAGGTGTGCCTGAGACTAACAACAGGTGCTCATACAGCACCCGGCACACAGCCCGGTATACAGTAAGCACTCGGTGTTGGCTAGCTGTTATCATCATCATCATCATCATTGTCATCCTCATATATGTATGGGTGGCTGATTAATCTCTGAGATCATGGATGAGGAAGACTTTGGAAGTCAAGACATAAAAGGAAACTTTGAAGAAGGCCAGGTTATCCCAGGCCAGGGCAAGATACTAGAGCTGCATTGTAGCACTGCAGAGCTATAATAAAACGGGAAGCAGCAGCCCATGATTTCTGGGGGTGCTGGGGAAGATGAGGACTCAAGAGGAAACCACTGATAGCTAGTGATCTGCATGACTAAAGAACCTCCCACAGCCAGAGTTTTGACCCATGATAGTACAGGATTTGGAGGAGAGGTGAATTCCCCATCCCAGCAGATGTGCAGAGCCAAGGCTCAGGGGACAGCTGTCATCAGGAAGAGGATTCCTGTACTGGTGACAGGTTGAAGGAAATGATTTATCCGGTCCTTTATTTGGTCTTGGTCTCTCTGAATAAGGGTCCCAAGATTCCCTGCCCTGTTGTGGCCACATAGCCAGCAATAGTTCCTAATATAACATGATATTAAACATGTTAAGTTACATATAAGACAATATATTTATTTACATAATAGCATTACATCTTTGTTCATAATTACATACATTAAAATTTATATTTACATTCATATTTACATTCATATGATACATATCTATAATTATTTCATTCCTACACTGCGGTTGTATACTTTTACATTAACCTCTTCATGTGACATTGATTTTGTAATGTCATTTTATTTAGAGAGAATAAGAAGATACTTTAGTCTTTTCTCTAGCACCGTTGACTAATGTTTTTTTTTTTTTTTTTTTTTTTGAGACAGAACCTCACTCTGTCACCCAGGCTGGAGTGTAGTGGTGCAATCTTGGCTCACTGCAACCTCCACCTTCTGGGTTCAAGCGATTCTCCTGCCTCAGCCTCCCAAGTAGCTGGGACTACAGGTGCGCCTGGCGATTTTTTGTAATTTTAATAGAGACGGGGTTTCACCAAGTTGACCAAGCTGGTCTCAAACTCCTGGTCTCAAATGATCCACCCACCTTGGCCTATCAAAGTGCTGGGATTACAGGTGTGAGTCACCGCGCCCGGCCCCCATTTTTTAAAGACAGAGTCTTGCTTCATTGCCCAGGCAGGACTGCAGTTATCTGATCTTTGTGCAATGCAGCCTCAAACTCTTGGGCTCAAAGGATCCCCCCATCTCAGCCTCCCAAGTAACCAGGACTACAGGCATGTGTCTCCACACGCAACTAATATTTTAAGATTTTGTAGAGACGGAGTCTCACTATGTTGCCCAGATTGGTCTTGAACTCCTGGCCTCAAGCCACCCTCCCACCTTGGCCTCCCAAAATGCTGGGATTATAGGCATGAGCCACTGTGCCTGGCCCCAAATTTTTTATGGTCGATAGTTAAAGTTTCTTTCAGCTTCACAACTTATTACTGGCACAGTAGCCCCCTCTTATGCAAGGTTTTGCTTCCTGAGGTTTCAGTTGCCCATGGTCAACCACAGTCTGACAATATTAAATGAAAAATTCCAGAAGCAATTCATTAACTTCTACATTGTATGCTGTTCTGAGTAGCGTGATGGAATTTGGTGCTGTCCCACTCCACCCCACCCTGTCCCCCTGGGGTCTGAATTGTCCGTTTGTCCAGCATCTTCACTACCTGCCCATTAGCCAGCTCAGTAGTTGTCTTGGCTATTGGATCAAAAAAACATAGTCTAAATAGAATTCCTTACCATCCACAGTTTCAGGCACCCACTGAGGGTCTTGAAATGTATCCCTCGAGGATAAGGGGGTACTACTGGAAGGTCATAAAATTCTAGGATTGTTGTCAAATTTAGAAGAACCTCTATCAAATTTCTTTCATATCAGGGCTGTAAGATTTCCGGACTTGTTATGTTTCCTTGATTATTAATCTTAAATTTTTTTTGAACTGATGCTATTTATTACACCCTTTTTGTAGTGGTGTATTTTGACTTTTGTTATTTTCATCAATGTCATTATTCCGTGACAACTTCTCCTTAGCTAGATCCCCCAAAATGCCAGAACCACCGGGGCAATACCCAAAAGGAAGGGAAGTGTGGCAGAGAGGGAAGTTGGAGTGGAAAGGGGCAGCATTCTTAATAAATTACAGTTAAAACATCTTACATTGGCAAATTCTACTAAAGCATGTGATCCTGAGAGTGTATTACTTGGCCCCTGGAAGGCCCCTGGCAAGTGAATGGCTCTAAGGCTTAAGCTGTGACTTTCACAGTAAGTTTGCTAAATCCATTTCTGCCTCTCCCCAGCATGATGGGGAGATTTTGTCCACCTCCACTTAAGTGTTGTTTTTTACAGGAAGCCTCCAGAAAAAGCTAGTTGTCTCTACCTCCACCCCATTATCTGCGTTGTGAGGCTGGAGGCCATGACTATCTAGTTCCTTCTGTATCCTCAGTAGACTGAACAGTGCCTGGTACATAGTAGAATCTTAGGCTCAGAGGGCTGAAGTGAGCTGCCAGGGTCATGCAGATAGGAACTGCCAGAACTCAGGATCAGCCAGAATGAATGAATGAATGAATGAACGAATGAACTCTAGCTTCCCAGGCTCAGCCAGGCAAACCTCATTTCTTTTCTTTTCTTTTTTCTTTTTTTGAGACAGAGTCTCCCTCTGTCACCCATGCTAGAATGCAGTGGTGCGATCTCAGCTGACTGCAATCCACCTTCCAGGTTCAAGCAATTCTGCTGCCTCAGCCTCCCAAGTAGCTGGGATTACAGGCACACTTCACCACTCCTGGCTAATTTTTGTATTTTTAGTAGAGACAGGGTTTCACCTTGTTGGCCAGGCTGATCTGAAACTCCTGACCTCAAGTGATCCGCCTGCCTCGGCCTCCCAAAGTGCTGGGATTATAGGCATGAGCCACCGTGCCTGGCCAGAAACCTCATTTCTTACCAGAGCCCTCGATGGCCTGCTTCCTGTCCTCCATCCCGGAAGACTGACCTGGAACCCCAGGAGGAGGTCTGAGCCCTGAGGCAGAGATCTCTCACCTGGAAAATGGGTCTAATGACTGCGCCTCCCACGCAGCAGGAGAGGACTACAGATGGTGTGAGATGAGAGGAAGATCTCTGGCCCTGGAGACAACATCATCAAGCAATAGCTTCATCTTTGCAAGCTGGGGCCCCCGCAGGAGCTTTCCCCTCCTCTATCCAGGCTGAGCCTGTCTCAGTGCCCCACCCCCCACCTGCACCCCAGTTCTTTGGAGTCATCTTAAGCCTTTGGCTGATGTTTCTTTGCTGATGTCAACCAAGGTGATTGTTTTGTCCTCGTAAAGTAACTCTTGAACATACAGGCACTTCTCCCTCCCTCCTCTTGCTTTGAAGGGCGGGTTGGCACCTGACACCATGGACAGGATGAGGGTCAGCCCTGTACCCATGAGGTCAGAAGGCAGCTGTCCCTGGCCTGTGGGTTTCTCTCAGAGGGGCCAGGTCTTCCTCACCATGCGTCCCCAGCACCTAGCCTGGGGCCCAGCCCAGGGTTACACTCAGTAAATGCTGGCTGAGAATTAAGGGGGAACTTTCTGGTTCCCCTCCAACACTTCTTTCTTTCCTTCTTCGTTCTTTCCTTCCTTCCTTCCCTCCCTCCCTCCCTC
>NW_016806836.1:3299203-3303242 GCF_001698545.2 Rhinopithecus bieti
CTCCCTCCCTCCCTCCCTTCCTTCCTTCCTTCCTTCTTTCCTTCCTTCCTTCCTTCCTTCTTTCCTTCTTTCTTTTGCTTTTTGTTTTCCCAGGCTGGAGTGCAGTGGTATGATCTCGGCTCATTACAACCTCCGCCTCCCCAGTTCGAGTGATTCTCCTGCTTCAGCCTCCCGAGTAGTGGGATTACAGGTGCCTGCCACCACGTCTGGCTAGTTTTTGTATTTCTAGTAGAGGCGGGGTTTTGCCATGCTGGCCAGGGTGGTCTCGAACTCTTGACCTCAAGTGATCCACCCGCCTCAGCCTCCCAGAGTGCTGGAATTACAGGCATGAGCCACCACACCTGGCACCAACGCTTTTCTGCAAGTGCTACAGTGTCTGCCACAAAGACATCTGTGCATGCCCAGGGGCGGCTGAGGGGCCATAAGCCTCCTTTGACTCCATTATCTTGCCTGTGCAGGCCAGGTGACTGCCTGAACCCACAGCAGCTTTGCCAGAAGAGGGGCTCACTCATCACTTCCACACAACCTGTGCCCCTCCCCCACTGGGACCAGCTGAGGTGGAAGGGGTGGGGGTCAGGCTGGGGAAGGCTCTTGGAAATTGCATTTGCAACCTACCCCTCCCCTGCCAACCTCTACTACCACACTGAAAGGAACAGGGAGACATCACTAAATTGAGGACCTAGGTAGAGAGAGAAGAAGAGAGTGTCCTGTCAGTCTTCAAAGTTTATTCAGAGCTCTTGGTACAGGAAGGCCCTGCTAGAAAACTCCAAGAGCCCAGGAGGACCTTGAGCATAAAAGCTCAGAGTTGTCCTCAAGAAGCAACTGCATGGCAGTTATATCAGATGCACATTCAACAATAATCACAGCAAACCCTTACACAGATCTACAGGCCCTTATCCACACTTCAGAGATCCCAACGTTTCTGAACAAAAGAATTTAAGTGTAACACCAAAACTCATTCAGTAGCAAAAACCTAACCTGAACAGATGTATGAATACTCATATGTTGTTTTCTGCAGAAATATTAACGTGTTTCATTATGGGATGCTAAGCCAGATCCCACTACCCACTAGTGTGTTATATAAGTCATGTGCTTTCCAAAACCCCAGAACTCCCTAAATTCCAAAATGCATCAGGATCCTGAGACACTGGAGTTTCAGTTAAGGAGTTGTGACCTGTGTAGCTTCCTCCATGACAGGCACTGTTCTAACTGCTCTCCATCTATTAACTCACTCAATCCTTACAATGACCTGACAGAGTAGAACTTACTATTACTCTTCCAACTTTATAGATAAGGAAACTGAGGCAGAGAGAGGTGAAGTGACTTGCCCAAACACATACAGCTAATGAATGCTGGAGCTGAAACTTCCAGAGCCCAGTTCCAGAGCCCATTCTCTGAACAATTCTACCATCTGTTTCCCCTCAAAGGACTGGTGTGGCCGGGTGCGGTGGCTCACACCTGTAATCCCAGCACTTTGAGAGGCTGAGGTGGGTGGATCACCTGATGTCAGAAGTTTGAGACCACCCTAGCCAGCATGGTGAAACCCCATCTCTATTAAAAATACAAAAATTAGCTGGGCATGGTGGCGGGCACCTGTAATCTCAGCTACTTAGGAGGCCGAGGCAGGAGAATTGCTGGAACCCGGGAGGCAGAGGTTGCAGTGAGCCAAGACCATGCCGTTGCACTCCCGCCTAGGCCAACAACAGCAAGAATCTGTATGAAAAAAAAAAATGGATGGTGGGGTGGGCGTGGTAAACAGCAGGAGATAACCAATTTATGTTGCGTGTGTGCTATGGTTTGGATGTGGTTTGTCTCCTCCAAAATGCATGTAGAAACTTGGTCCCCAATGTAATGGTATTGGGAGGTGCAGCTTTTAAGAGGGGATTAGGTCATTAGGAGGGATTAATGCCTTTCTTACAGGATTGGGTTAATTCTCACAGGAGTGGGTGAGTTATTGAGAGCAGTTCATTACAAAAGTGAGTTTGGCTTCCTCGGCTTTGTCTTGCTTCCTCTCACCCTACGATACCTTCTGCCATGTTACAACACAGCATGAGGCCCTCACCAGAAGCTGACCAGATGCAGCCACCCTGTCTTGGACTTCCCAGCCTCCAGGACTGTAACAAACAAACCCCTTTTCTTTGTAAATTACCCAGTCTCATGGGTTCTATGATAGCAACAGAAAGTGGACACATTGTGTAACATGCACACGCCCAGGAGGGTGTGTGAGAGGTAATCCTGTCGTTACGGTTGTTCTGTAGGGTGGACAACCATTGGGAATTTCCCTGGGACTGTTTTGGTTTTAGCACTGAAAACTCTGTATTTCAGTAAACTCCCCAGACCTGGTAAACCGGGATGATTGATCACCCTAGTTCTTGGCCTCTTTTCCTATGAGCAACATGAGGATCATGACCCACTGAGGAAGATTCTAGGATCTGAAGATGCTCATTATCTATATAACACAGCTTCTTAACCCAAACCAGGATCTCCAACAGGCACTTATTCAAGATACGGGGAAGAAGCCCTGGAGGAAATGCTGGCTGTGTCAGATTCAGCGAGGGATAATTCCTGTCTCCACTTGGCATCTTCCTACGAGGTTTTCAAGGACAAATGTGACTCTGTCAGGTTTTCACCTTGAGTGTTGATGCTGGCCTCCATTGTATATACAGTGGGAATACACTCTATATTCTAATTTAGAAATGCCTGACTCTCATCCCCAGCTTTGAATTTTAACTCCTCAAAGCCCAAAGTGACTTCTCAGGAATGACCCACACCATGAGCTCATATCTATCTTCCTGAGGCCTGCCCAGACCTGTCGAAGTACAGAGAAGAAGGCAAGGCCTCTGCTCCTGAGAAGCAGGTATGGGCTATGGAGGCAGGAAAGTGCCTGCCACCATGCCCGGCTAATTTTTTGTATTTTTAATAGAGACAGGGTTTCACCGTGTTAGCCAGGATGGTCTCGATTTCCTGACCTCGTGATCCGCCCGCCTCAGCCTCCCAAAGTGCTGGGATTACAGGCGTGAGCCACTGCGCCTGGCCAAAATGGATGTCATTTTAAGTCATTGTGTTTTAGGGGTAGATTATCACACAGCAGTAGATAACAGGAATGCTTGCTCCTACCTGGCCCAACCCTCCAGCCTCTGCACCTTTGTCGCTTCCATCCTGATACCTGGAAAACCCTTTACCCAGATCCTAGACTATCAAAATTCTGCTTTCCAAACGGGTCATATCCAAAGTGCTGGGCTGCGTGCTGCAGTTCTTCTGTTTGCCACTGCAGACAGCCTTCTGCACGCTGCTCTGCTGCTTGGTTTCCGACAGCCACACCGCTGTGGGTGACACCAATGGGTTCTCCTGCCCTCTGGCTCTGGTTGGGTTTTGTCAACAGGGGGCACCAGCAGGAGATCAGCAGGTGAGAGGCGAGGAGTCAGGATTTTCATTCCCCGTTTCCCTCAGTGCAAAGTCACCGGGCTGACTGTGTCTCTCTACCAAGGCCACAGCTCCTGACAGTCCTCCTGGCCCTCCTCTCCATACCCTCCCCTCTCCAGGTTCCCTCTTGCCTATTTATTTGTTTACTGATTGATTGATTTTGAGACAGAGTCTCACCCTGTCGCCCAGGCTGGAATGCAGTGGTGCAAACTCAGCTCACTGCAACCTCCACCTCCCGGGTTCAAGCAATTCTCATGCCTCCACCTCTGGACTAATTGGAATTACAGGCACCCACCACCATGCCCGACTAATTTTTGTATTTTTAGTAGAGACGGTGAAGAGACAAAGATTTGAATGATT
Organism: Rhinopithecus bieti; assembly: GCF_001698545.2. Lineage (NCBI taxonomy): Eukaryota > Metazoa > Chordata > Mammalia > Primates > Cercopithecidae > Rhinopithecus > Rhinopithecus bieti. Next base: position 3,302,987 of record NW_016806836.1, read on the forward strand.
GTCCTGCCTCAGCCTCCCAAGTAGCTGGTATTAGAGGCATGTGCCACCACACTTGGCTTTTTGTTTCGTTTTTTTTTTTTTTTTTAGTAGAGACAGGGTTTCACTATCTTGCCCAGGCTGGTTTTGAACACCTGGTCTCAAGCGATCCACCCACCTTGGCCTCCCAAAGTGCTGGATTACAGGCATGAGCCACTGCACCCAGCCCCGATCATCTGTGTTTGAGCTTGAAAGTCTTTTTTTTAAAAACCTGTTTTCA
>NW_016806836.1:3305320-3307916 GCF_001698545.2 Rhinopithecus bieti
AAAAAAAAAAAAAAAAAAAAAAAAATGACATCCATTTCATTACATATCTCAATACTGTAGGTCAGGAATTTGGGCTGGGCTTACTTGGGTAATTCTTCTGTCCCACATGGCATTGATCGAAGCCTGGTTTTCAGTGGGCAGCTGGGCTGGATGGCCCAACACAGCTTCACTAACATGATTGCTGTCTTGGTAGGGATGGTGGAAGCCTGGGCTCAGCAGGACTGTCAACTGGAATGGCCATATGTGGACTCTCTTAGCATGATGGTCTCTTCTAGAAGCTTGGGTTGCCAGAGAGAATGTTGAAGAGGCCCTAAAGGACACCACAAAGCTTCTTGATGACCAAGGCTCGGAAATCCAGGAAGCTTGCTCCCATCATGCTCTATCACTCCAATGAGTCACTCAGGCCAGCCCAGGTCCAAGAGGAGGAAATCTAGACTCCATCTTGCAATGTGAAGAACTGCAAATAATTTGTGGTCACCCTTAAGCAACCAGCAACTCATCTAGGTTGACTGGCATTTCAGCAATGTGGTGGGAAGTGGTGGGACTGATTTTGAAGAGGGACTTGAATGTCATGAGAGGCTGGGGAGGTAATAAGGTGGGGAGTGAAGTTTCTTGAGTCAGATTCAAATTTAAACCCCAGTTTTGCCACTTACAACTCATGGGCCAAGCAGGCTGTCTCTCTATCTGAACCTCAGTGTCCTCATCTGTAAAATGAGGAGAACACCTTCTACATCTCAGAATGACTGTAAAGATGAAACGGGATGGTGCTTACAAAGTGCTTCCCAGTGTACCTGGCTCCAAACGTGTCTCAGTAAATGGCAGCCTCTATTATTGAACCTGAGTAACACAGAGAACCAGGAAAGGATATAACAAAAAGCTCCCCTGGCTTTGACAATGTATGAGACCCACTGATAGGGTTTGGCTTTGTGTCCTCACCCAAATCTCATTTAGTAGCCCCCATAATTCCTATATGTTGTGGGAGAGACTCGGTGAGAGATAATTGAATCATGGGGGATGGTCTTTCCCAAGCTGTTCTTGTGATAGTAAATAAGTCTCAGGAGATCTGATGGTTTTAAAAATGGGAGTTTCCCTGCAGGAGCTCTCTCTTTGCCTGCTGCCATCCATGTAAGATGTGACTTGTTCCTCCTTTGCCTTCCATCATGATTGTGAGGCCTCCCCAACCATTGTGAAACTGTAAGTCCATTAAAGCCTCTTTCTTTTGTAAACTACTCAGTCTCAGGTATGTCTTTTTTTTTTTTCCCCCCTTGAGATGGAGTTTCGCTCTTGTTACCTAGGTTGGAATGCAACCTCCACCGCAACCTCCACCTCCCAGGTTCAAGTGATTCTCCTGCCTCAGCCTCCTGAGTAGCTGGGATTACAGGCATATGCCACCATACCCAGCTAATTTTGTATTTTTATTTAGTAGAGATGGGGTTTCACCATGTTGGCCAGGCTGGTCTCGAACTCCCGACCTCAGGTGATCCACCTGCCTCAGCCTCCCAAAGTCCTGGGATTACAGGCGTGAGCCACCATGCCTGGGCTCGGATATGTCTTTATCAGCAGCATGAAAATGGACTAATACAGCCACCCTCTCCCTCACTCCCACATACAACCAAACCCCAAATCCAGCTGATTTTACACCCGAAATGCAGCCTGAATATGTTTCTCCACTTCCCCCACTGATATCACCATGCCATACCCAGACCACGGCAGTTGCCTCCTTCCTGGTATCCCGTCCTCCCTCACCGCTGCTTGCCCCCTGTAATGCCCTCCCCTCACAGCAGGGAGCCCAGGCTTCTCAAAGTGCCCTGTGGGTGCGAGCCACCTGGGGGGTCCTGTTTGTATAAAATACAGATTCCAGTTCAGTAGGTCTGGGATGGGGTCTGAAAGTCTGCATTTCTAGTCAGCTCCCAGGTGATGTGGGTGCTGATGACTCCTGGATCACACTTTCAGTAGCTGGAGAATATTTTTTTTTCCAAATAAAAGGGTGATTCTGTCTCGACTCCACTTAAAACACTCCACTGACTTCCTAGCAATCCCACACCATCACTGGGTCCCACAGCCCTGGCAGGATTCAGCTCCCATCTGACCTTCTAGCCCCTTGCTGTCCACTCTCCCGTCCTCTCTTTCCCCCTTGTTTATGGTTTTGTTAATCTATTTATGATGAAATGAGATGAAGCTACCACACATTATCAATAACCTGTGTGTGGCCAGGCGTGGTGGCTCATGCCTGTAATCACGCCTTGGGAAGCCGAGGAGGGTGGATCACCTGAGATCAGGAGTTCGAGACCAGCCTGGCCAACATGGTGAAACCCCGTCTCTACTAAAAATACAAAAATTAGCAGGGCGAGGTGCCACGCGCTGAGGCAGAGAACTGCTTAAAAGCCGGGAGGCAGAGGTTGCAGTGAGCCGAGATTTCGCCACTGCACTCCAGCCTGGGCGGCAGAGCAAGACTCCGTCTCAAAAAATAAAAAACAAACAAAACAAAACAAAATAAATTAGCCAGGCATGGTGGTGGGCACCTATAATCCCAGCTACTGGGGAGGCTGAGAGTGGAAAATCGCTTGAAACGGTGGGAGGATGGGGTGTGGGGGGA
>NW_016806836.1:3308106-3337377 GCF_001698545.2 Rhinopithecus bieti
GCAACATGGTGAAACCCTGTCTCTACTAAAAATACAAAAATTAGCCAGGCATGGTGGCAGGCACCTGTAATCCCACCTACTAGGGGAGCTGAGGCAGGAGAATTGCTTGAACCCAGGGGGCGGAGGTTGCAGTGAGCCCAGATCGCACCACTTCACTGCAGCCTCCGCGAAAGAGCGAAACTCCTTCTCAATCAATCAATCAAACAATCAATAAGCTGTACCCGGGTGTTCTTTCCCTCCGTCCTTGCCTCCTCCCAGCTCCTTCCCATTCACCTGAGATAACCACTCTTCTCCAGTATCTATGCTCATTTTTCCCTTGCTTTACATTTCTTTCCACCGGTGCATGTGTCTAAACATACACACTTTTGGTTTTGCTTTTACACATTCTAAAAGTTGCACCGTTGTATTCAGTTTTCTGCAACTTAGTTTTTTCACTCAACGTTGTTTCTGAGGCATTGCTTCTGTTGTTATCTGGCTGAAGTTCATTCCGTTTCACTGCTGTCTAACGTTTCATGGTGTGAATATTCCAGTTTATTTGCCCACTCGCCCATGGAGGGGCATTTGGGGGTGTTTCCAATGCTCCTGTTATTCGGAATAGCGCGGTGTGAACATTCTGCACAGGTCTCTGGCTGTGCCTGGGCGGGTTTCTTAAAGGTGAATGCCCAGGAGGGGACTGTGTGTGTTCTCCCTCCCTTCGAGCTCCAGCTTTCCTCATCTCCTTTCACTCCCAGCTCCCTGGAGTCTCTCACGTAGAATGTTCTCTCCACCCCCGGTGAATTCGTGCAGGCCCCCCTCGAAAGCTCCTTAACTATACAATTATGTTGTGTGTTTCTGCGACGAGCGTCCGTCTATCCGGTGGAAAGCACGCCCCTCGAGGTTTGCGATGCTCCCGGGGTCCCCGCTTCGAGCTCGGGCCTGGCTCACAGCAGCGCCCAGACTGCAGGGGGACCCTTGAAAGTTGCTGGAGGAGCCGGGGGGAAGGCAGTGCCAGCGAGGCGGCCGGGGCTCGCGCCCACAGGTGGGTCCGGTCGGGCGCCGCGGGGCCGTAGTTTTCGGGTCGGCGGGCGAGGACGCTGGATCCAGAATTCCAGGAAACGCGCGACCCGGACCGGCGGACGGGGCGGGGGCTCCGGCGAGAGGGCGGGCCCGGGGAACGGCGCGGGGCGGGGTAGGAGGCGGGGCCCAGCCCTGTTAAGAGCGTGGCCGGCCGCGGCCACCGCGGACCCCAGAGAAAGCCGAGTGGCCACTGAGCCGGCAGAGACCCACCGAGCGTCGGCGGAGGGAGCAGCGCCGGGGCGCACGCGGGCACCATGACCCAGACGCCCGCCTTCGACAAGCCCAAAGTGAGAGCGCGCGGGGGCTCTGGGGCCGGGGGACCAGCGGCTGGGCGGCCCGAGGGGCTTAATGGGGCCCAGCCCGGGGCGTCCGAACCCCGGGAACGAACGGGGGCTCCTGCAGGCGCGTTCTTCCTTCGGCTTAGGCCGTGGCTCGCTTGCGGGCTAATCAGGGACAATGGAAAAGAGAAGGTCCGGAACCCGGAGGCCTCCAGAGTCTGCTTCTGCCCCTGACTTGACCCCTCTGGGTCTCAGTTTCGCTGTCTGTCAAGTGGGCATCTTAGCACCGTTGAGCGCTGTGTGGGCCTGGGCAGGGGCTTGAGGTCTCTGAAACTCAGCTGTATGATCGGGCCCGATGTCTACGCCGGATAAGCACCTAGTGCTGTGCCCGGCGCCTACTGAGTGCTCAGTGAATGGAAGTAGATTTGTACGCCAGCATTATGGTGGTGAGCACCAAGGAGCCCGGATTTGTGGATGCGTCCCGGGGAAGAACCGTGAGCCCTGCCAGAAAGGGGAGGGAGGGGAGCAGGGCACCCCCCTACCCCCGCGAGAAGAACAGGAGCTAGGTAGGCCCTGGGTTTGGGGCCCTAGCAGGGTTCACTCTAGGGCAAGCCATGGCCACTGGCCCCAGGGGAGAATCCTCTTGTCTCTCCGCTCACCAGCTGTGGCGTCTTGGGACTGGTGGGGTCAGGGAGGGTCCGGACCCCCTTGGCCTGTCTCAGAGTCGGAGAGGAGGGGCCCAGGAGTCTGCCAAGCAGGGTGAATCAGCCAGTAGGGTGTGAGAGTGGGGGGTTGGGGTAGGAGTCAGCTGCAATCAGCCTCAACTTACTAACTTCTTAGAAATAGGTGTGAGTGGCCCTGCAGGTTGGCTCAGGCCTGTAATCCCAGTGCTTTGGGAGGCTGAGGCGGGAGGATCACTTGAGTCCAGGAGTTTGAGACTAGCCTGGGCAACATAACTAGACCCTGTCTCTCCAAAAAATAAAAAATAAAAAATTAGGGGAGGTGGGTGTGGTGGTGCACTCCCATAGTCCCAGCTACTCAGGAGGCTGAGGCAGGAGGATTGCTTGAGCCCAGGAGGTTAAGGCTGCAGTGAGCTGTGATGGTGCCACTGCACTCCAGCCTAGGAGACAGAGCAAGACCCTGTCTCAAAAAAAAAAAAAAAAAAAAAAGAAATAGGTGTGAGTGATGATGACAGATATCACAAACGTGCGGGTGAGAATCCAGTGAGTATGCATGTGTTAGTGTGAGGGAGACAGGCTGTGGATGGGAGAGCCCACCTACCTTCTGAGGAGGGTGGGGCCCAGCCCCCGCTACTGATGCCCCCAGCCCAGGGAAAATGCTCAGCTACTCCCCATCAGAAGCTGGGAGCGCTGAGGTGCTGTACAAGCCCTCCTACCCCCACCCCTGCCTCCTTCACATCTTATTGGAGCCAGGTGGCCCATGATTGGCACCTCTCCTTTTCAGTCTTTTTGTTAAATGCTCTGGGCTCCCTCTGCCCTTGGGCTGGGGACCCACTGTCCCCTGATGTGAATCCTATGGCAGTAGCAAAGCTCCTTGATTGGCCAGTCGCGGTGGCTCACGCCTGTAATCCCAGCACTTTGGGAGGCGGAGGCGGATGGATCACAAGTTCGGGAGATCAAGACCATCCTGGCCAACAAGGTGGAACCCTGTCTCTACTAAAAATACAAAAAATTAACCGGGCGTGGTGGCAGGCGCCTGTAGTCTCAGCTTTGTGGAAGGCTGAGGCAGGAGAATGGCGTGAACCCGAGAGGTGGAGCTTGCAGTGAGCCCAGATCGCGCCACTGCACTCCAGCCAGGGCAACAGAGCAAGACTCCCTCTCAAAAAAAAAAAAAAAAAAAAAAAAAAAAAAACTCCTCAATTGCGAATGTGTTGGGAGTTATGGAGACCAACAGCAGGGCCCACTTCTAGAGAACTTGTTGCAGACACCCATTGGATCCTTGCAGTTCTTCTGTAACAGCCCATCAAGGGAGGGACTCATATTATTATCCCCATTTTTTTGGCCTTGCCCAGTCCTCCCATCTGATTCAAGCTGGCAGATCATTTTCCCTGTTGGGACCTCAGTGTGCACATCGGGAGGATGGGACATCAGCTGCTTATGTGGGTGTCCTGTGTCCTGAGTCCCAAGGCCACAAGGTGATGCTTGAGAGTGAAGGTAGACTGTTACCTGCCATGTGTTTGAGGCATGACAAATCTTCTATGATTGTGAGGAGGAACTTGCCTGAGCTGGCAGGAGAAGTGGGAAGGAGTGTGAATCCCAGAGGCACTATGACCAGAGCCAGCTCCCTGCCCTCTCGTGGGTGGGACAGATGATAGTTATAATTATTAGCATTACTAGCTGCAGCTTATGGAGTGTTGATGTTTCTGTGCCAGGCACCGTTCTAAACACATTATTTGCATTTTTCATTTAATCCAGGCACGGAAAGGTTAACTAGGCCCAAGATCACACAGCTAGGAAATGTCCAGTCTGGGGTTTAAGTCCAAGGGAGGCTGGCTTCGTAATCCCATGCGCCTAACCATCTTTCCTAAACTACCTCTGCAGAAACCTTTGGGGATAGAGGTGCCAGTGCCCCAGGTGCAAACCTCCTGAGACAGGAGCCTTTGCTGTGTCCTTCAGCTTCTCATACCTGCCACCAGCTGAGGCCTGGGACCTGGTCAGCTAGAAGAAAGCAGAGCAGGGCAGTGCTTTTCAAACTTAACTCAAATGGCCTGACTTTTAATGTTCACACTGATTCTGTGTGGGTCGGGGTGGGGCCTGTGATGCTGCACTGCTGACCAGCTCCCGGGAAATGCTAACGTCATCGATCCAGGAACACACTTTGCGTAGCAAGGCCCTAGGCAGCTGCCTTCTGTTGTGCAGGACCCCTATTGACTCCAATGGAGATAGCACCAGGTTCAAGAGGCTACCTTCTTTGGAAGAGGTAGCAAACAAGATATGGGGTTTTACTGGGGGCTTACATATAGGGAAGAGAGTCCAGTGGTGGCAGGCTGAGCAGAAGAACCTCAACCACTTGCAAAAGCATGCAGTTTATATAGCATTTTCATTTAACACCTTCCCCCAACCACCTGCACCTAGTAACCTTCATTTAACCCAAAACAAAGGGCCTTGGTCCCTATACCCCTCTATGGTCAGTGTCCCGTGGGAATGGGGTGGGGCTCAGATGTTCCTCATAGATAAGGAATGGATCTCCAGGTTGGCCACTCCTGGATTCCTTCACTCGGAACTCTAAACACACATTCAAGTGTGCCTGCCACGCAGGGTCATTGTCAGGGAATGCCCAAGTCAAGTTTTCCCTGTCAGGTGTGTGAACACCTGCTGGGCACTGGAGGAAGTGGAAAGGGAGGTTGGAGGGGTGGCCCTTATCAGCCTGTGTTCACAGGTGGCACCAGGCACTCAGGCATTCTGCATCCTGGAGGCCAATGCCGATCACATGCCTGTTGTTATAATAATCATAACAATGGCTATCCTTGAAGTAGTCCTGGGTACCAGGAGCCTTCAGTGACTTCTTTTTTTTTTGAGCCAGAGTCTCACTCTGTCGCCCGAGCTGGAGTGCAGTGGCACGATTTTGGCTCACTGCCACCTCTGCCTCCTGGGTTCATGCGATCCTCCTGCCTTAGCTTCCTGAGTAGCTGGGACTACAGGCTTGCGCCAGAGTCTCACTCTGTTGCTCAGGCTGGAGTGCAGTGGTGTGATCTTGGCTCACTACAACCTCCGCCTCCTGAGTTCAAGCGATTCTCCTGCCTCAGCCTCCGGAATAGCTGGGATTACAGGTGTCAGCCACCACGCCTGGCTAATTTTTGTATTTTTAGTAGAGACAGGGTTTCACTATGTTGGTCAGGCTGGTCTCGAACTCCTCACCTCAGGTGATCCTCCTGCCTCAGCCTCCCAAAGTGCTGGGATTACAGTTGTGAGCCACTGTGCCCAGCCAGTAACTTTTATCTCACAGAATCCTCTGAATGACTTGACAAGGAATAGGTCTTCATCCCCATTTACAGATGAAGAAACTGAGGCTTAGAGAGTGGAGGGACTTGCCAGGGCTACACAAAATCTGAGAGCTTTGAAGCTGTAGACTGGCGAGTGAACTGGTACGGGCTGGGACAGCAGTTTCTTTTCTTTTTTTTAAGACAGAGTTTTGCTCTTATTGCCCAGACTGGAGTGCAGTGGCACGATCTCAGCTCACCACAACCTTCCCCTCCCGGGTTCAAGCGATTCTCCTTCCTCAGCCTCCCAAGTAGCTGGAATTACAGGCACACACCACCATGCCTAGCTAATTTTTTTTTATTTTTAGTAGAGACAGGGTTTCTCCTTGTTGGCCAGGCTGGTCTCGAACTCCCAACCTCAGGTGATCCGCTCACCTCAGCCTCCCAAAGTGCTGGGATTACAGGTGTGAGCCACCGCACCCGGCCAAGGGACAGCAATTTCTAAACTGTCCCTTGTCTGATGCAGAGGGGAATTGGGGCTAAATCAGCAATGTCCCTTTTCTGTTTCATATTTGAATGTCTACTCTGCATGAGGCGCTGTCCTGCTTTGCGTACAGTGACTCATTTAATGTTTTTGTCAACCCTCTGAGGCAAGTCCTGTACTATTATTAACTTCACTTATCTAGGAGGAAACTGAGGCTCAGAGAGGGGAGGGAAATTGCCAAAGTCACACAGCTGGCAAGCAGCAGAGCTAGACTTGAACCCAGATCTGCCTGCACTGAAGCAGAAGCTGTTCATTGCTTTGCTCATTTGCCACTCCCACTTTATGCAGAAAAAGGTGGGGCGGTGTCGGGGGAAGAGTTAGAATCAGGGTGGCAGTGTGGCCCAGTGCGTTAGCCCCGGGCTTCAGATGTACGGGGGCTGAATTCCTGCCTTGCTGCATAGCAGCTAGGGTACCTCACGGAGACACCTCCTGAACCTCAGCTTCCCCCTCTATAAAATGGGATGACAAAACCACGATCTTGGGGTTCCTGGGGAAACTGATTTGCTGACTGGTTTTTGCACAGTGCCTGGCTGGTACCAGCAGACCCTCGGGTGGGTTTCCTTTCTGGGGACTGGAGTGGGGGCTGCAGTAGACTCTGAGAGGCCTCCCCAGCTGCAGAGTCTCCCTCCTTTTTTCTTCCTGACACAAAACCCACCAGCTGCACTTCTTCTCTTCAGGCTTGCAGTGGTTTTCAGTTACCAGAGCCACCTGTGAAAACAAAAATGTCGCTAGGAAGAGCCTGCCTTACCCATTTTGACTAATGTGGCAGTTGGTGGGGGAAGGGAACAGAGGAGACTGAGTTTCGTTGAAGCCTTCTGCTTCAGAGGAGGAAGGGAGGAGCAGAGAGGGGAAGTGGTCTGTGGTCACACAGGGAGGCAGGGGAGGCCAGACAGCTTCCCAATCCTGCATTCAACCTCAGGGTGGGCTTGGCCTGGGTGGCTGGGGGCCCTGTGATTCAGGAGAGACTTGTCCACCTGCTCAGGTGTCTTGAAGGGGTCCCTATGGTGCCCCCTGGGGTGGGGCAAGGTAGTAGGACCATGGTCTGGCTGTGGGTGGTGGAGAGGAGCAGGCTGTGGGGGCAGAGTGAGGTTGGAATCTGTATTTACCCAAGGTGTTGGGGGTAGGCTTGTCCTCAGCCCTTAGTGTTCTCAGGCCCCAGAGCAGTTGTTGAGGATAACCTCTGCACGCCTAGTGACCAGGGAGCTAGAACAGCAAGGAATTTGAACTTGGACACCAACTGGGGTCAGGCTGTCTGGGTCTGAGTCCTGATTTCCCACTTTCCAACTAGAGGAGCTTGAATGAGTCATTTAACTTCATGGTGCCTCAGTTTCCCCTCTCTAAAATGAGAATTATACCCATATCCACCTCTCAAACACCAAGTGCAGGCCTGGCTCTGAGCAGGTGCAGCAGCAATAGCTGCCATTGGTCAGCACCACCATGATTGATAATGGTCCTGCTTAGACTTTTGAGACAGAGTCTCACTCTGTCGCCCAGGCTGGAGTGCAGTGGTGCGATCTTGGCTCACTACAACCTCTGCCCCCCGGGGTTCAAGTGATTCTTCTGCCTCAGTCTCCCAAGTAGTTGGGATTACAGGTGTGCGCCACCATGCCTGGCTAATTTTTGTGTTTTTAGTAGAGACAGGGTTTCACCATGTTGTCCGTAACAATGGCTGTCCTTGAAGTAGTCCTGGGTACCAGGTGCCTTCAGTTACTTTTTTTTTTTTTGAGCCGAAGTCTCACTCTGTCACCCAAGCTGCAGTGCAGTGGCACGATTTTGGCTCACTGCAACCTCTGCCTCCTGGGTTCATGCCATCCTCCTGCCTCAGTCTCCCGAGTAGCTGGGACTCGGGATCCACTTCCCCTCGCTGGTCCTCCCTTCCACCTCTGTGAAGAGGAGGTCTCGAACTCCTGGCCTCAAGTGATCCACCCACCTCAGCCTCCTAAAGTGCTGGTATTAACAAGAGTGAGCCACCGCGCCTGGCCCCTGTTTAGATGTTAGCATCAGTGACCCAGCACCTTGCTATGTGGCATGAAGGGAGCGTGCTGCTGTTAAGACCTCTGGGTTTAGAGTCAAATAGCTTTGTGGCTGTGGTGTGTATTAGACTTTCTAACTCAAGGTCCTCCCACTCTCTGAGCCTCAGTCTTGTTGCCTTTAAAACGAGTATAGGTGTGCTAAGTCCCTATGCTGTGGCTCCACAGGAATTTCCCCAGGTGGAAGGCACACCTTGCCTTCTGTGAAACCTCTGAGCAGCAGAGCTGTGAGGCCTTAAGTCAGCAGGAGACACTGCGGGGACTGCTCAGTCCCTTCTACCGTGTACCTCGGAGCTGGTGGAGCCTAGATGAGGCTGAGCACAGAGGGCTTCCTGGAGGAGGTGGAGCTGAAACAGTTTATCAGCCCAGGGCTGCTCTGTCTCCTGGCCTCACACTAAAAGTCCGCTGTGAGGCCACGGTGGCATAAGTCACTGACCCTGGCACTGCCCAGCTCATCACCAAAAGCAGGGCTAGAGAGGGAGGGGACGTTCGGCTGGCAGTGGGCACCAGTGGCTCATCTGGGTTCTGGCCATGGTGCTCAGGTTCTGTGAGCTGACCAGGCAGCCCTGGCTCCTTTGCCCCTGTGTGGGTTCTGCCAGCTCCCATGGGGGCAGGTCAGCCCCTTCCTTGTTGCAGGGAGAGCACCCAGCATTGCTGACATGGGACAGGGAGACGAGGAAATACGGTGTGGTCATTGAACATAGAGAGCAGTTGGTGCTGTGCGAGGTACTGTCGTAGGCACTGACGACACTGCATGATGACACAGACAAGGTCCCCCGTCTCAGCAAACAGCTCGTGAGTGAGACAGACATGTTACATATATGAACCCAAAAAGTCAGATCAAACCAAAACGGAGCAATGTGTTTGGGAGGCAAAGCCAACTGCTGGAGGGCGAGCAGGGCCGTCTACCTCCCAGGCAAACCCAGTCAGCTTAGTTCTGCCTGGTGAGCCTTGGGGACAGCTAATCTGACTGGGTTTGCCTTGGAGGTAGACGGCCCTACTCGCCCTCCAGCAGCTGGGAACATGGAAACATGAGTCAGATCTGGGAGTATCTGGCCCAGGAGTCCAAGACCTGGGTCCTCATGGTAGCTCTGCTGCCGACACACTGAGTGACCTTGAGTGAGTGAACCCACCGCCCTGGGCCTCTCTGGCAGGCATCTCTTGAGAGCAGAGACTTAGTGCATTTCCCCAGGGCCTCCACAGTGCCTGGCACATAGTGGAGCTTAGTAAATATTTGTTGGTAACTGAGGATGCTTCCCATTCACATCAGCACTGGGAGGATTTCCTGCTGTGGGGACTGTTGCTGGGCTGGCTGTGAGTGAGCCTTGCAGAGAGCAAAGGCAGTGGGAGGGGGCATGGGATTCCCCTCCGGAGAGGTCAGGAGTGCCAGGGAGGGGGTGTGGCCTGTGGGCAGGACTTGGGAATAGAGGCAGAGGGACTTGAGTTCCGCCCTAGTTCCACCACCATCAATTTGTGTAACCCTGGACAGGCCACTAAACTTCTCCGGGCTTAGCCTGGCAAGTCCACTTCCCCATCTGTAACAGGGGCCGACATGTACATTGCCTAGGGATTAAGATGAAATGAGATAAAGGGTCTGAAAACAGTAGGTAGTTGCTTTCTCATTATTATTATTTCTGCATTATTGATGTCTGAGGCTGGGCCCACAGAGGCAGTACAGTAGAGTGGTTCGGAGCTCAAGAATCAGACGAGGGTTCAAATTCTGACTCCATCACTGACTGTTTTGGGGGTACTTCTTTGAACCTCAGTTTCTTCATCAGTAAAATGGGCGTGAAGTCTCTACCTTGCTGGTTGTGAGGATGAAATAAGATAATGCATGTAGACAGTCTAGCACATAGTAGATACTCAAAAGTTCGAGGCCACTGCTGACCCTTTTCCCTGAAAGGGGACATGAAAGCAGGGTCCCCACCCCACTGTCATTGTCATATGGAATAGGCTGACAGACTTCCCATGGTGTGTTGCAGTTTTCTAGAAAATTCAGTGAGAGGCCTGCCTGAGCTTGAGCCACCTGTAGAGGTAGCTTCCTGCCTCTGCTCCACTCCTGAAATGTGTCTGGGCCTCTACTCAGGCAGCCCTGAGAAGGGATGAATGCTACTGGTCATGGTGGGCAGCTGGCTCTGCTTGCCCCTTCCCGGAGGCGTTCCTGCCTCCTGCCCGGCTCCCTGAACCCCTTGCTCCTGCACCCCGACACCATCTGGCTCCTGCTCACTGAGCACCCACTGTCTCTGATGCTGCCTTGAATACTTCCCGCATGTTATTCAAATCCCAATCAGATCTTCCCTCCCACAGTAGCTGGTCTTCTGTTCTGGCTTCCTGCCATCCTGTCCTCCACACAGCAGCCAGGAAAGGTTTTTTTTTAAAGGGGACTCTCCCATTTAACACACTTGGGTGGAAAACCCTTTGCTTCGGCCTCTGCAGTCTCCCTGCCCCCTCTCCACTTTGCCCTGGCCTCATTTCTCACCACTAACTTCACTCTGCACTCTCGCCAACTCCCCCCCGCCTGCTTCCTGATTCAGACACTAAGCACACGCAGCTCCCCTGCCTGGAGCCATTCTCCCCCTCCTTCCTTCTTTCTTCTCCCTGGCGAACTCCTCCTTTAAGTGATCTTTTCCCAACACACTTTCTAAATTGCGCCCACCCCAGTGTGATTTTTCTTTATCTCATAGCACTTGGTTCTGCTTCTTACCACAGTTTGCAAGGCTGAGTTGAGAAAGGTGTGTTTGCTCATTCTCAGGCAGGAGAGGCTACCTTGTGCTGCTGCGGTAACAAACAGCCCCCAGGTCTGAGGGGCCTGCAGAGACCCAGGTTGACCTTATACTGTTTGTCCCTCCGGGGCCTCCAGTGAGGTTTTGGCTCCTTGCGATCACTCAGGGCCCCAGGCAGATGGGAAGATTCCACTCTGAACATTGCCAATTGTTGTGCCAGAGTAAAGCAGAGCTGGGAGGTGGGGCTCTTGGATTGACATTTGAATACTTTCTCCAGGCAGGGCAAGGCAGCTTACGCCTGTAATCCTAACACTTTTGGGAGGTCTAGGTGAGTGGATCACCCGAGGTCAGGAGTTCGAAACTAGCCTGGCCAACATGGTGAAACCCTGTCTCTACTAAAAGTACAAAAATTAGCCGGGCGTGGTAGTGGGCACCTGTAATCCCAGCTTCTTGGGAGGCTGAGGCACGAGAATCCCTTGAACCTGGGAGGCAGAGCCTGCGGTGAGCTGAGATCTTGCCACTGCACTCCAGCCTGGGCAACAGAGCCAGACTCCATCTCAAAAAAAAAAAAAAACAAGTAAAGAAACAAATAAATACTTTAGCCAGAAGTAGCCATGCAGACCGCCCCACCCACAAGGGGGCGTGACTACTGCCCCCATTCACTGCCTGATCCTCCTGTTCTCGGTGCTCCAAGGCCAGGCCTGGTTTGACCTTCTGACTTCCTCCTACCTTCCCAGTAACCTCATGCAACTCCTCTCACTCAGCCTCAATCATCCCCATGAATGTTTAAACTTACCCAAGACATCCCTACCTTTAAAAAAGCCCGCCATTCTCTTGACCCACATGCACGTCCTGCCCACTCCAAGGCTGCTTGTTCCTTTAGGGGCAAAACTGTGAAAGAGTAGTCTAAACCTTCTTCCTCTTCTTACCTCCACTTCTTTCTTACCTTATTCCAGTGTGGATTCTACCCTCACTCAGGCCTCTAGAATGGTTCCTCTAGGGCAGTGGTTCCCAACCTTGACTACATATTTTTTTTGAAAATCCTCTGCCTGGGCCTGCCACCAAGGATTTTGCTTTAATTGACCTCGGATGGGGCTGAGGCCTTGGGAACTGGGCAGAACTTCCCATGCTCCTAACTTGCAGCTGAGGTTGAGAACTACTCATCTGAAGCCCCCAGTGTCTGCGCTTTTAGCCTGAGGGACATGTTTCTGCCCTTTCATCCTGTGACCTCCAGCAGGGCCTGACTATGTGAGTTTCCTGTGGCTGCCGTAATAAGTTGCCACACCTGGGTGGCTTCAACCAACAGAAACGTGTGCCCTTGCAGTTCTGGGGGCCAGAAGTCCAATATCAAGATATCATCAGAGCCACCTGCCCTCTGAAGGCTCCCAGGGGAGTCCATTCCTTGCCTCTTCTGGTTGCTGGCGGCTCCAGGCATTCCTTGGCTTGTGGCCGCATCATTCCAGTCTCTGCCTCTGAGGTCACGTTGCTGCTTCCTCTTGTGTGTGTTTCTCTTAAAACTATTTGTTTCTCTCTTATAAGGATACATGTGATTGCATCTCGGTCCCAACCAGATAATCCAGGATAAACTCTTCCTGTCAAGACATTTAATAATCACACTTTGCCATATAAGGTTTTTTTTTTTTTTTTTTTTTTGAGATGGAATTTTGCACTTTCACCCAGGCTGAAGTGAAGTGATGCAATCTCGACTCACTGCAACCTCTGCCTCCGGGTTCAAGCAGTTCTCCTGCCTCAGCCTCCCGAGTAGCTGGGATTGTAGGTACCTACCACCACGCCCAGCTAATTTTTGTATTTTTAGTAACCACCATGTTGGCCAGGCTGGTCTTGAATTCCTGACCTCAGGTGATCCACTCGCCTTGGCCTCCCAAAGTGCTGGGATTACAGGCATGAGCCACTGCGCCTGGCCATAAGGTAATATTTTTTTGAGAGGGAGTCTTGCTCTGTTGCCCATGCTGGAGTCCAGTGGCTCAATCTCGGCTCACTGCAATTTCCGCCTCCTGGGTTCAAATGATTCCACCACCTCAGCCTCCCAAGTAGCTCGGACTACAGGTGCATGCCACCATGATTGGCTGCTTTTTGTATTTTTAATAGAGATGGGATTTCACCATGTTGGCCAGGCTGGTCTTGAACTCCTAACCTCAAATGATCCACCCACCTTGGCCTCCCAAAGTGTTGGGATTACAGGCATGAGCCACCGTGCCCAACCCATGTAAGGTAATATTTACAGGTTCTGGGCATTAGGATTAGCATGTAGACAGCTTTGTGGGGGCCACCATTCAGCCCACTGTGCTAACCCTGTGAACCACTGCTAACTTGACATCTGATGGCCCGGCCTTCTGCATACCACACACCCTCCCACCTCTCTGGCCACAGTACTGTAGGCTCAGCCTCCTCCGTAAAGCCACTAAGTGCTTGCGCTGGTCAAAGCTTCATCCTAGGCCTTTTCCTTACCTCCCTTGATGTTCTCTCCCTAGGTGAACTCCTTCAAGCCCACACCTTCTGTGCCCACCCACATTCCTACCTACATTCCCAGCGTGGGCTTCTCAGGGTAGCTCTAGACTCTTACATCCCATTGGCTTCCTCCATTTACCTTTGGATATCTCAAAGGCATCTCCAGTTGGCTGGACGCAGTGGTTCACACCTGTAATTCCAGCATTTTGGGAGGCTGAGGTGGGCAGATCACTTGAGGTCAGGAGTTCAAGACCAGCCTGGCCAATATGGTGAAACCCAGTCTCTACTAAAAATACAAAAATTAGTTGCGCATGGTTGTGGGTACCTGTAGTCCCAACTACTCAGGAGGCTAAGGCAGGAGAATCGCTTGAACTTGGGAGGTAGAGGTCGCAATGAGCCGAGCTGGAGCCACTGCACTCCAGCCTGGGCAACAGAGCAAAACTCCATCTCAAAAAAAACAAAAAACAAAAGGCGTCTCCAGTTTAACATAACTAAGACAAACCTAATCATGCCTCCCTCCCCCACATCCTCCCTCCTGGAGGGAGCTCCAGGACTTGGTCTTCTCTTCCAGAGTTCTCTGTCTCAAACTGTGGGAATTGCTCCCCACCCAGGCCTAACCTGAAGTGTGAGCCTTGCCATCTCTTTCTATCCACCTGTTTTTCCTCTATGCACCTCACAACCCTGGTGCAATCCACAGTCATCTTTCAAATGGCTGCAGTAGCCTCTAACTGGCCTTGCAGGAGCCATCCTCTTTCTCTAACCAGCTGCCAACGCTGCAGTGGCTTCTGTGTGCTTTCCAGATAAAGCCTGACTCCTCGTGGCCCGCACAGCCCTGCCTGGGTGGTCCTATCCTACAGCCTCTCCAGTCCCGTGAACCATCCCTTCTCTGAGCCTCTATTTAATTCCTTTCATACACCCCATTTTCTTCTGCCATAGGGCCTTGCACATGCTGTTCCCTCCACCTGGAATTTTCTTCCCGCCTCCCCCTGTACCCCTCCTTGCATTGTGGGTTCTTCTCTGTCCTCCAGCTTTTCACTCAGGCTCATTGTTGGCCCTCTAGATGTGTTCGCTTCTCTTGTTTGTTACCCTCTGTCATAGGAGTCGTCTTGGTTTGTGACTGTACATTTTCCCATGTGACATTTGCTTAATGCCTCTCCCACTCTGGGGCCTGTACAAGCCCCAGGAACAGGACTTAGACCCTTCTGTTTAACTCTACAATCTACCATCCAGCAGGAGCGCAGGCCTTCATTGACTTTTATTTTATTTTTATTTTTGAGATGGAGTTTCGCTCTTGTCGCCCAGGCTGGAGTACAGTGGCATAATCTCGGCTCACTGCAGCCTCTGCCTCCCGGGTTCAGGTGATTCTCTTGCGTCAGCCTCCCGTGTAGCTGAGATTACAGGTGTGCGCCACCATGCCCAGCTAATTTTTTGTATTTTTAGTAGAGATGGGGTTTTGCCATGTTGGCCAGGCTGGTCTCGAACTCCTGGCTTCAGGTGATCCACCCACCTCGGCCTCCCAAAGTGGTTGGATTACAGGTGTGAGCCCCCATGCCCGGCCTTCATTGACTTTTAGTTGACAACTATTTAGCATTTGCTATGTGCCAAGAACTCCCTGTGTACTAATGCAGTTAACCCTCATGAAGCCTAGAAGGAAGGACTGTCATTCTCTCCATTTAACAGATGGGGATGCCGAGGCACAGGAAGTGAAGTGACTTTCTCAGGGTCACACAGGGAGTGAGTGGAGGAGCCGAGATTCCAGCTCTAACTGCATGATGCTCTGTACAGTGTGACTCCGGCTCTCTGGCTGGGCCCTCTCCATAGCCCTGTGAGGGTTAAGGATAGAAAACAGAGGCTCAGAGAGGTGAGGTCCCTTGCCTGAGGTCACACAGCTGGTTGGCCGTTCCCTGGGCTATAAGCTTCAGTATTCCCAATGCTGAGCATATTTTGAGAACCCAAGAAACAAACATTTGACTGGGTGGGAACTGAACTCATTTTGTCAGGGAATCCAGCAACTAAGCTGGCCCCGAGCCTGGGTGTGAGGACCGCTCTGTCCCTTGCCAGCTGGATGACCTCGGGAGAGATCTGATGACTCTGAGGTCCTGCTGATAGGACCTCTGGTGTCTCTGTTCCCTGCTGGCCTCCCATGGGCCTGGGCTGGGTTTCCTCTGCAGGAGGCAGCTCATGTATGTGCTCCTAGATGCCCTTGGACCAGCAACTCCTTGGCTGTTCCTCCCTGAGCCAGAGCAGCCAACTTTCTTATCCAGCTCTCCATGCTCCCCACCGCAGCATGAGATGTCAGCTGAGAGTTTTCTGGATCTCCCCTGGCTACGGAGAAAGCTTCCATCATTTGGAACAGGAAGAAGAGGAACAGCAAAGTCCCTTTCCCCACCGTCTCCCACTGCCTACTGTGCTTCTAACAGCTCATACTAAACACCCTGACTGAGCAGCAGGGGCTGTTTCCTTCGGGCTATCCATGTCCACCTACACTGTCCTTTTTAATCCTTGCAATTTTTCTTGGACAGGGGGGCATAATATTCCATTGTTTTTCAGTTGAGGAAACTGAGGCTCAGAGAGGTCAAGTGTCTTGTCTGAGGTCACACAACAGAACTGGGAGTCAAGCCAGATGGGCTGCCTCCAAGGACCCTGCTCTTAAACTCTAGAGTACTAGAAAGTTCTTCTATTGCCTAATATTGATTCCTGATAGGCTATGCTTGAGTAGCATCTGCTTTTGAAAATGGAGCCTGGGCCGGTCGCGGTGGCACATACCTGTAATCCCAGCACTTTGGGAGGCCGAGGTGGGTGGATCACCTGAGGTCAGGAGTTCGAGACTAGCCTGAGCAACTGGTAAAACCCCATCTCTGCTAAAAATACAAAAATGAGCTGGGCGTGGTGGCACCTGCCTATAGTCCCAGCTACTCAGGAGGCTGAGGCACAAGAATTGCTTGAACTCAGGAAGTGGAGGTTGCAGTGAGCAGAGATCGCGTCACTGCCCTCCAGCCTGGGAGACAGAGCGACACTCCATCCATCTCAAAAAAAAGAAAAAGAAAAAGAAAATGGATCCTGAATTTTGAAATATGCTGTGGCTCTTCCCTAGTTCGGGACATCTGGGTCAATCCCTTTTGTTAAAGTAGTTTATTTAGTTGGCTGAGAGCGAGAGCTGCCTACGTGACCTGGAGCACAAACTTTGGAATTGGGCTTGGGTTAAAATTCTGCCTCTGTCACTCACCAGCTGCAATTAAGAACAAAGATACTGGGTTGGGCCCCTGCTTCTATTACTTGCATGCTGTGTGGCCTTGGATGAGATATTTAACCCCTCTGAACCTCAGTGTCCTCAATTGTGAAAGAGATCGAGATAACAGCTAAACCCATATCCCAGGAGCGGATAAAACGAGATAGTGCGGTACAGAGTTTACTGAAGTGTTTGGGGTCAGCAGCCGGCCAGTAAATGGTGGCTAATGGTTATCATGATTAATTAATTAAGCTCTGAAAGGCTCATAGGTATTTCTTCTCTCTCTCCCTTTCTCTGTCTCTTCCCCCTGCCCCCTTGTAGGTAGAACTGCACGTCCACCTAGACGGAGCCATCAAGCCTGAGACCATCTTATACTATGGCAGGTAAGTCCATAGAGAAGAGCCCTCTCCCTGGGATTTGGGTGGGGTTCACAGCTCCACCCAGAGGACCCTGGGGAATTCCAGGGTCACTGTTCCTTCCTGTCTCCCTGTGGGAATTAAGCCACCTCCAGGCCAGAAGTGGGACTGTGGAGACATGGAGGCCTCAGCACTGCGCTGGAGACCCACAGACCAACTCCTGAGCTTTCTGGGCCTCTGAGTTTTGTCCTGGTGTCAGGTGAGCCAGGCCTGAGCCTGCTCTCCCCACCCACCCACATACATGCATGAAGGTAGTTCCCAGAGCTGAATCAGTCTCTTTTTTTTTTTCTTTTGAGATGGAGTCTTGCTCTGTCACCCAGGCTGGAGTGCAATGGCATGATCTCGGCTCACTGCAACCTCCATCTCCTGGGTTCAAGCGATTCTCCTGCCTCAGCCTCCCGAGTAGCTGGGATTACAAGCACACGCCACCATGTCCGGCCAATTTTTGTATTTTTAGCAGAGATGGGATTTCACCATGTTGGCCAGGCTGGTCTCGAACTCCTGACCTCAAGTAATCCACCCAGCTTGGCCTCCCACAGTGCTGGGATTACAGACGTGAGCCACCGTGCCCAGCTCCTGTCTTTTGACTTAGCTGAGAGCCTGTAGCTGGTGATGTGCCCACATGAGATGCCAGTACCATTTGTTGAGCATCTCCTAGAGCTGGGCTGGGCTTTATCAGCTCATTGACTTCCTCCATGCTTGGAAGAGGAGGATATGGTCTCTGCATTTTACTGAGGAGGGAATGGGCTCAGACAAGACAGTTGTCTAAGGTCACACAAATTAATAGCAGATCAAGAGTTGAACCCAAGGCTGTCTGACCCCTAAGGCTTTACTACATCATCAGGGTCATAACCTGCTAGGAGATACGGAAACGTGGCTCCCCGACTGTGGGCCCAAATCTCTGCATCTTCCAAGTGAGAACACACTTCCTGCCTCAGCTCTCAGAGATGCTAGGGGGCCAGAGGGTCCCCCTGTTCCCCAGCGAGGAAGGTTCTTCCCTTCCTATGCAGACCTCAAGGGCTCACAGCAGCTCCTCTCTTAGGACCAGCATTGAAGGGCAGGGACTTTGAAATCCAGCGGATCTGGATTGAAATCCGGACACATTGTCTCCTGTCTGCGAACTTGGTCTCTATCAACTGAGGCTAAGAACAGGCGCTCCCTAGAGAGACGACCTAGGAGATATGGGCTCCTTGTCCGCCCAGCCCTGCCCCAGCAGACTTGCGTTCCTCGCATGTTTGCACAGCACTCACTTTGTCTGGAGCTGAAAGAACTCAGCCTCTCCCTCATGGTCTTGGAATTCAGCTCTGGACCCAAATTTGAACATTTCTGCTCCATAAGCCAGAATCCTGTTATTCAGAGGCCTGCCCCTGTGGGGAGAACGAGGGATCTCTGGGGGTTGCCCCCAACTCTCGGGAGCATCTCCACCAACTCCCTGAGAGATTTCTGGTAAGTCCACTGTTCTCCATCTTTTCGTACTTCCGGGGACCTTTTTCTCCCCCAGGAAGCTGCCACTGATTTAATTCCTATTTAACTGCAAGGCATAAGCATATTAACATCTCTTGTGTGCCAAACATTTCTTTAAGTGCTTTACCGGGGTTAAGTTATTGAATCCTTACAACACTTTGTAAGATAGGAACTCTATTGCTGTCATTTACAGATGAGGAGACTGAGCCGCGGTAGGTGGAGTAAGGTGCCCAGTAAGCACAGGGCAAAGGTTTCATCCCAGATAGTCTGCCCCTGAGTCCATGGCCCTGGCCATTACCCCCTGTCAGAGGTTTTGGTGAAGTGACGCACGTAAAATGCTTAGCTCAGGGTCTAGCACACATTAATGTGCTCCATAAATGTCACTTAATGATAATATTCTTATTAATTAGACCTTATATCTCTAAGTGGGGTGAAGCCTCTTGGCTTATCTCTGCCTGGCCTTTGCCCATGTCAAGCCGCTAACGTATCACAAAGCCCCTAATCAGGTCATTCAGTGGGGCACCAAGATGAGATCGAACCGAGGCACTCATGAAAGGGTCATGGAGGGCTCATCAGCTGCAGCCAGGGACTGTGAGCACCGGGCAGGGCCAAGAGAAAGGGGAAAGGAACCACCGGAAGGGGCACTGGTCTGATCGTCCATTCCTCACACCACCTCTGGGTCTTGGAGATGGCATGCAGCAGGAGCCAGCTGGAGCTTGGCCTGAAGTCAGCAGGCAGGGGACTGGGGAGTTTGTCACACTCAGATATGGGTGTCTGTAAATGCACACAAATATGGGCTAAGAATGGAAGGAAGAGGGGAGCCTCTGGCCTGAGCCCTGCTAGGCCCAATTCAGTGGCCCTTTTTCAAGCTCTGGGACTCAGGCCTGCTTTGCTAATTTGTTCTCACCCATTTCTCCTTCCTCCAGTTCCCGGGATTCTGCCTTTTTCAGGGACTTCAACATATTTCTCAGTCTTGTTTATAACCCTGTCAGCGATTTCTACAGAGATTCTGAACCTGATTGCTCTTTCCTCCGATCACTGCCCGGGTCTGGGCCACCACTGTCCCTCCCTGGTGCTGTGGCCTCCTGATTGGTCTCAGCTATCTATTCTGGCCTTCCTCTCTATGGGCCCTGTAGTGCTGTAGTTGGAGCAACAGCCTTAACCCATGGTCTTCCCAGCTCATTCCCAGCTTCCCCACCTCACTCAGAGTCAAAGCCACACATGGGCCTTAAAGTTCTGCAACGCCTGCATTGCCTCTCTGACCTCTCTAAGGCTCCCTGCTTAGTCTACACTGGATGTTTTTCAAACACGCCAGACCTCGTAAACCAAGAGAGGCTGGGTTGCTTGGCCAAGGTCACACAGCCTTTAAGTCACAGAGCTGGGATTCAAACCCAGACCATTGGGCTTCCAAGTCAAGACACGCAAAGTTTCCATTCTTCCTCTGTGCACCCCTACAAGGAAAATACTATGTTTTACTGACAAGGGCACCAAGGGCCTTAGAGGGGAGAGCTCCTGCCCGGGATGATGTGGTAAATAGGGGTGCGAAATGGACTTGACCTGCAATCCCTGAGCTCATTCTCCCTCCCTGGGCTCCTGAAGGTGGGCTTCTTGTGGCTGTGTTACCCACCAAGGCAGGAAGAGGACTAGACAGTGCCCCAGCACAGCAGCTGTGGCTGACCAGGGAGTAGGGATCATCTAAGAACAGAGCGTGTGCGGTGGCTCATGCCTGTAATCCCAGCATTTTGGGAGGCTGAGGCGGGTGGATCATCTGAGGTCAGGAGTTCAAGACCAGCCTGGCCAACATGGGGAAACCCCATGTCTACTAAACATACAAAAAATTAGCCAGGCGTGGTGGCGGGCGCCTGTAATCCCAGCTACTTGAGAGACTGAGGCAGGAGAATCGCTTGAACCAGGGAGGTGGAGGTTGTAGTGAGCCGAACTCGCGCCATTGCACTCCAGCCTAGGCAACAAGAGCAAGGCTCCATCTCAAAAAAAAAGCAAAAGAAAAGAAAAAACAGAGCGTGGCCCTATGAGGAGCCTCGGCTTGTGTGGGTGGCCAGGGACAGCAAGAGGTGCTAGGGCCAGATGGGCACTTTCCAACTCAGTCTGAGCAGCTTCTGGAGGCCAGGTCCAGTGGGAGACTCTGGGAGTCCCTGTGCTCTTTGTCTCCTGTCGGGCCCCCGCATTAGCTCTCTGGCCTCAGCTCTGGCTTCCCTCCAATTTGTTTCCCATGCAGCAGCCAGAGGAGCTTTTAAAAAGGTAAATTATTTCATGCTAGTCCCCTGCTTGAAATCCTACAGTGCCTTCCCAGTGCTTTCAGCCAAAGCCCTAGTCCCTTCCTAAGCCCAGCCTGGCCCTACCCTCCCTGGTGCATCATCTACAGAAATGCCTGCTCTCTGACCTCCAACCACCCTGCGCTTCCTATACCCGCTGCTTCCTGCCTGCAGCCTTAGCACAGACCCCTCCCCTGCCCAGAACTGCCCCCTCCCCAAGGCTTCTGCTTAAATGTCACCTCCTCAGAGAGGCCTTCCCTGGCTGCTCTGTCTAAACTGTGTGTTGAAAAGGTCCTTCTTGATGGTTTTTGAGGAGGGAGGCTGGAGAAGAAGAATCGAAGAGGAGAAATAGAAAGCAAAATAATTTGTTCTTGGGGACCGGCTGGCAGTGGGCAAGGGGAGGCGCCCGTCTCTGGTGTGGACAGCTGGGTAGATGGAGGAGCCGTATTTGGAAATGCGGAACCCAGGAAGGGAGTGATCTAGAGGAAGGGGAAAAGTGGCATGAGATGCCTGCCTCTCAGCAGGCAGCCAGACACATGAGTCTGTCTTGGTCACTGCTATCTGCCCAGTGCCCAGCACATCACAGGCCCTCAGTGGTGGTGTGTGAGCATAGAGAATTAGAAGCTGTGGACCTCTGGATCCTGAGCTGAAAACCACCAAAGGAGATGAGTTGACCTGGCCAGGTAAGTAAAAGGCAGAGTTTGAGAGAGAATGGCCAGAGGGCAGAGCCCCTGCAGGTGGAGTCCCGGGAGCTGGAGGGAGACCATGAAGAGAATCGCACATGGCTGGTGCAGCAGGTCCCAGGCAAATATGGCCACTGGGTTTGGCAATATGGGAGCCAAAGCCCTAGCGTCATCTCCTTGCCTTCTACCCAGCAGTTCCCAGAATGATATCCAGAACAGTGTTTGACAACTGGTACAGGCTCTTCAGGGGCCACAGTTACTGGGCAAGGCCTTGTGAGGGTGACTTTGGGGCAGCTGGCCAGCAGTGGGAGGGGAAGCAGTTTCAGGGGAACCCAAGGCACTGAGCTCCGACCTCCAGGTGCCAGCGCTGCACCAGGGCACCATTCCCCTGCAGGCTTTTACAGGGATTAGGGACTGGTAAGTAGCTGTGGTGGGCTGACTAGCAGGCTGGTGGGCACCAGGGTGACCCCTTGGTGGTACCCTCTGGGCACTCATGGGGACTGGGGCTAACAGATGGGGAAGGGAGCACATTCAGGGGGTTTAGGAAACATATTTATGTAGGGAAACATTTTAATATTTTACTAACAGAAGCTATTAAAGTACTTACAAACTTACATACAAACACCATTTGGTCAAACACTTCTGTTTCTTTGACAATTTCTTCCTTTTTTTTTTTTTTTTTTTTGAGACAGGGTCTCCCTCTGTCACCCAAGCTGGAGTACAGTGGTGCAATCTTGGCCCACGGTAGCCTCGACTTCCAGGCTCAGGTGGTCCTCCCACCTTAGCCTCCCAAGTAGCTGCGACTACAGGCACACACCACCACGCCTGGAGAATTTTTGTTTTGAAGGGGTTTCACCAGGCTGGTCTCAAACTCCTGGGCTTAAGTGATCCACTTGCCTTGGCTTCCCAAAGTGCTGGGATTACAGGTGTGAGCCACTGTGCCTGGCCTCCTACTTTTCCGTTTCTCCTTTGTGGATAATTGGATGCCTGGACCTCCTGATTTAATCTTCGAATTTTCTTTTATCCATTTTTTATCATCTTGTCTTTTTGTTCTACTCTGTGGAGGATTTCTTCACTTTTAGCTTCCAGGTCTTTTCTTACATCCTGAAGTTGCTGCCGTATTCTCTTATAAATGTCCGAGCGCTTGTTCCTAGGTTCTGAATGTTCCCTTGTTTCAAGGATGTTATGTCTTCTCATCTCTTTGAGGATATTCATTTCTTTTTTGTTTTGGTTCTTAGGTTTTCATCTGTTCTTTGTGCCATTTCCTCGGATTGCTTTTGTCTGTTCTCTTGTTTTGTCCCTCATGTTAGAAGCATTTCTTTTTTTTTCTTTTTTTTCTTTTTTTTTTTTTGAGACAGAGTCTCGCTCTGTCGCCAGGCTGGAGTGCAGTAGCATGATCTCAGCTCATCACAACCTCTGATTCTCTGGTTCAAGGGATTCTCCTGCCTCAGCCTCCCGAGTAGCTGTGATTACAGGCGCGCACCACCATGCCCAACTAATTTTTGTATTTTTAGTAGAGATGGGGTTTCACCATGTTGGCCAGGATGGTCTCAATCTCCTGACCTCATGATCCTCCCATCTTGGCCTCCCGAAGTGCTGGGATTACAGGCGTGAGCCACCATGCCCAGCCTAGAAGCATTTCTTAATGTCTGGTGTTATCTGGCTGTCCCTTTTATTTTAAAAAAAAGGGGAAACTGAGGCTCGAGGTGACCTTGTGAGCTGGAGCAGAGCCGGGATGGGAGGAGGAGGCAGGAGCGCGTGCTGAAGGGAGGAAGCCCCCCTGAGCTCACGCCCTGCTTTCCGTGGCTGGCAGGGGAGGCCGAGATGCTTGGGGAGAAATGAAGGCTCCAAGCCAGAGGGGCTGTTTCCAGCATGCCCTTACTGAGCGCTGCTGTAGTCCAGCCTGGTTGTGGTGGCTGTGGGCAGGGAGGGGAGAGAGGTCTGAGCTGGATGGCAGCCCACTGGGCCCCTCCCCTGAGCCTCCACCAGCCCTCTCCCATTGCGCTGGGCCAGGCAAGCCTCTGATGTGCCAGATGGAGTTCAGAGGAGCGAAGTCCTGATGCCTGCCCCTACCCTAGGAATTGTGACGCTGCAGTGACCCTGATAACCCCTGAATGGGCATAGGACCAGCTGGCCATGCCAGCTCCTGGGGCTGAGGAGGAAGTCATGAGCTTGCCCTGGCACTTTGTCTCCAAGCATCAGTCAACCAAGGATATGGAGGGCGTGCGTGCATGTGTGCACACGTACATACTCACACACAACTTCAACCTGTTTATCCCCCTTGAGATTTGCTGACTTGTGCATTGGGGGTAAAAGGTGCTGGGAAAATTCTGGTCCTGGTTCTCAGCTTCCCTATCTGTCTAGTGGGAGCAGCTGGACTGAGAGATGCCCATGTCTCCTGCTGTGGTCCTGTGAGGAGGCCGGTGCTCCTGAGTCTCCTCCACCCTGGCCCATCAGGCCTGCCTGGATCCTGCCCCAGGTTGGTCCACCACTCACTGTTTTGTTTCCAGGAGGAGAGGGATCGCCCTCCCAGCTAACACAGCAGAGGGGCTGCTGAACGTCATTGGCATGGACAAGCCGCTCACCCTGCCGGACTTCCTGGCCAAGTTTGACTACTACATGCCTGCTATTGCGTGAGTTGCCCCCAGCCCGCAGGTCCTGGGGCAGCATTGATCCCTACAACTAGGACCAGGCCTGTCCCTCAGCCTGTGGGGGCCCGAGAAGGTGCTCTGAAACCACAGCCATCTTTCTCACCATTGTGTACACTTAGTGAGTCTTTCCAGTGCCTTTAGGCCTCAGTTTTTCCTTCTGAGATGTGGGTGTAATGGACTGAAATTGCTTCAACTTCTACAGAGAAATGGCAGAATATGGGAGCTAAGAACACAGGGTCAGAGGCAGTGCAGGGCTTGAACCCGAGCCATCTATCTCCTAGTTCAGGGCTTCATGTCGTGAGGGGAGGGGAGGCCTGAATGTGGGGTGGGGGCAGGGAGATGTGGGGAAGATTCTCTCGAAGGCTTTTTTTTTTCCCTGTCTTGAGTCGCTGGGGAATAGCACTAGGTACTGAAAAGGCCCAGAAGGGGTATGGGCGAGTGCTAGAGAGAAATTTCAATGACTTATTTATTTATTTGTTTGTTTATTTATTTATTGAGACAGAGTCTCACTCTGTTGCCCAGGCTGAAGTGCAGTGGTGCGATGTCAGCTCACTGCAACCTCCACCTCCCAGTTTAAGGGATTCTCCTGCTTTAGCCTCCCAAGTAGCTGGGTTCACAGGCAGCCACCATCACACCCAGCTAATTGTTTTATACTTTTAGTAGAGATGGGGTTTTACTATGTTTGCCAGGCTGGTCTCGAACTCCTGAACTCAGGTGATCTGCTCGCCTCAGCCTCCCAAAGTGCTGGGATTACAGGCATGAGCCACTGCACCCGGCCTCCATCCTCATCCTCGAGATGCAAGAACTTCCAGTGACCCCTTCTCCTGAGAGTGGCCTGATCTCCCCTGGACAGGGCACTTTCTTCCCACACGGGGCTCTCCCAGCACTTGTGTGCCTTCCCTCACACATTCTAGTAACCACTTCATTTTCACTCTTCATGGCAGGAACTTCCAGCTAAGCACGGTCCACCGTTATGTGATCAACACAGTGGCCCTGGCAGGCCAATTTGTGCCTTGCTTCTGGAACAAACATGCAGTGATAACAACGAAAATGTTTTGAGCATGTGTCTGCTCTGCTCCAAGCACTGGCCCGGGTGGGGTTTATGAAGTTTGACTCATTTGTCCCCACAACAACTCCTTGTTGTCAGAGGGTGACTAACGGGGGGTCACATAGCAGATAAGTGTGGACACAAGGATCCAAGTCCATGACTATATCCCAGGAGTCTCTCACATCCAGGTGTCCCTCTGGACTTGTCCAGCTGTGTCCTTTTCTCTTATTTCTCTTCCCTGCCAGCCTTACCTTCATCACCGACAAATATTGGGCTACTCTGTCCTAGGCATGGTCCTCAGCTGAGAGGTCACAGCCATCACAAGACAGAGGGGTCCTTGCCACATGGAGACTGCATTCTAGTAGGGGATACAGCAAACTGGCTGATAAACCGTATGACACACAATGTTGAGTGGTGATAAGGACCTGGGAGAAAAAGAAAGCCCCAGAGAATGGTGGAGGGGCCGTTTTAAGATAAGACGGTCTGGGCCAGGTGCAGTGGCTCATGCCTGTAACCCCAGCACTTTGGGAGGCTGAGGTGGGCAGATCATGAGGTCAGGAGATTGAAACCATCCTGGCTAACATGGTGAAACCCCATCTCTACTAAAAATACAAAAAGTTAAATGGGCATGGTGGCACGTGCCTGTAATCCCAGCTACTCGGGAGGCTGAGGCAGAAGAATCACTTGAACCCAGGAGGCAGAGGCTACAGTGAGCTGAGATGGCGCCACTGCACTCCAGCCTGGGTGACAGAGCAAGATTCTATCTCAAAAAAAAAAAAAAGAAAAGAGAAAAGAAAAAGATAAGGCAGTCAGGGAAGGCCTCTCTGAGGAGGTGAAGCTTGAGCTGGCTGTAAACGAGGGGAGTGGGAGAGATGCAGTGTAGGACACTATCGGGGAAGGGGAAGAGCAGGCCTGTGTCTTCTCTGGTGGCCTCAGGGAATGAGGGAGAAGGAAGATGTTGGGGAGCCTGGCAAGGCCTGGAGGATGCAGGCCTTGTGGATGGGACCTGGGAGTTGTGATGTCATTCTCCATGGCAGAAAGCTATTGGGGCTTTGAGGGGAGAAGCGCTATGCTTTGATTTACCTTTTTTTTTTTTTTTTTTGAGACAGAGTCTCGCTCTGTCGCCTGGGCTGGAGTGCAGTGGCTGGATCTCAGCTCACTGCAAGCTCCGCCTCTGGGGTTTACGCCATTCTCCTGCCTCAGCCTCCTGAGTAGCTGGGACTACAGGTGCCCGCCACCTTGCCCGGCTAGTTTTTTGTATTTTTTAGTAGAGACGGGGTTTCACGGTGTTAGCCAGGATGGTCTCGATCTCCTGACCTCGTGATCCACCCGTCTCGGCCTCCCAAAGTGCTGGGATTACAGGCTTGAGCCACCGCGCCCGGCCTTGATTTACCTTTTTAAACCCCAGCTGCTGGGTGGAGAACAGGATGACAGGGGCAAGCATGGAGACAGGGAGGCCAGTGAGAGATGGCGTGATTCAAGCCAGGATGGAGGAGGGAGAACTGGCATGCAGTTCCAAAGTACAGCTGATAGGACTTGCACAGTGTCTAGGATCTTATCCAGTGAATGCCCAGAGCTTGGGTTTGGGGGATGAGAATGGGGCCAGAAGTGGGTTTAATCTGCCAAGGGTTGGGGATGTCATTTGCTCCTGGAGCTCCCAAGGGACTTGGGGAAGGTTGGTCCCAACCCCTTTCTTCCCTTCCCAGGGGCTGCCGGGAGGCTATCAAAAGGATCGCCTATGAGTTTATAGAGATGAAGGCCAAAGAGGGCGTGGTGTACGTGGAGGTGCGGTACAGTCCGCACCTGCTTGCCAATTCCAAAGTGGAGCCAATCCCCTGGAACCAGGCTGAGTGAGTGATGGGCCTGGAAGAGGCCGTGGTGTGGGTGTGGCTGGGAGGCTCAGCTCTGAGACTGGAGGGGTGAACTGCTGGGAATCCCTGACCCAAGCAAGACTTTGCTCTTGCCCCCAAGCTGGTCCATGGCCTCAGAAAGATGGGTTTAACTCTGTCACAAGAGACGTGGTTCCCATCCTCACCTTGCGGTTATGTTCTTACCTTGGGCACAAGTGTTTGGCTGTGTCTTGCTCTGGACACAGGCCTGCTGTCCAGGAATGTTAACCTGCTTAGCCAGCCAGGATTTCTGAGGGATCTCCCTTGTCACTGACACAGATCAGATCTCTAAAGGTCCTGCTCTAACTTCATAACTGAAGTGAGCCTGGCCATTTCTAGCCCCCTGCCTGGGCCCCCATGGATCTCTAAGTGGTGTCACAAAACCATCCTGCCCCATTTTCTGAGCCATGACTCTAATACATGTAGAATGTGGACATCATGGCAGGCCTCAGCTGAGCAATGCTGGCCATGTGGGGGTGGGGAGGGCCGTGTAACACCACACACCTCCCACTAAGATCTAGCAGCTGCTTTAAGAGCCAGAAGGGACATGCTAGGGCCTGGGGGCATCTCTGCCAGTCTTTCCTTTGAGGCAGTGGGTCAGTGGGGGAGGAGGATCCTCCCCAAAGCCGCCTCTTCCTCCTCCGTCCCAGTCCCAGAGCTGCCCTTTAGGCCTTCCCTTTGCCTCAGGCCCATCCCTACTCCTCTCCTCACACAGAGGGGACCTCACCCCAGACGAGGTGGTGGCCCTAGTGGGCCAGGGCCTGCAGGAGGGGGAGCGAGACTTCGGGGTCAAGGCCCGGTCCATCCTGTGCTGCATGCGCCACCAGCCCAGTGAGTAGGATCACCGCCCTGCCCAGGGCAGCCCGTCTCACCCCCTTGAGCCCACTGGCAGGAACTTGGGGCTTCCTGAAACAACTGGAGACTTCCTAGGCAGGCTCAGAACTTCCTGGAGACGTTCTCCCCAGGGATGCCATGCCTTTGTAGCCACCCTGCAGGAAGCTCAACACCAAATAGGAACTTAACTATGGAAAAAAAAATCTAGGCTAGATTCTGATCAGCCGATGGTCCCCTCTTGAGACCCCATAGACCAGGCCCCATCCTGTCTAGGCCACAGAACCCGTGAATAGGCCTGATTTCCAGGATTTCTGAGGAGTCTTCCTTGTCACTGACGCTGATCAGATCTCTAGAGTTTGTGCCTCATGGTGAACAGCCTCACTGTGTGACCTTGGGCAGGTCACACCACCACTCTGGTTGTGCACCAAGACACCTCAGTTGTGCAGTGTCACAAGGAAATGATCACACTTACTTCATTCCTCTACCCTCAGGATTAGTGAGAACCAAAGAGCTAGCTGCATGCATTTCCTCTAATCCTTGCAGCAGCCTGTAAAGCAAAACTACCATTGCTTATTCCCATTTGACACATGAGGAAACAGGTGGAGTGAGGTGCAGCCTCTTGCAAGGCACGAACCCTGGTTTTCATCCAGGGACATTTAGTTCCAAAGCCTATGTTCATTCATTCTTTCTTAAACACTTCATAATAACTTTATTAGTTAACAGTACATAATACATTAGCAATATACTTCACAATACTAGTGTGAGTTCTATTTTAGATGACATGTTAAACGATCCTCCATTTCCTCATCTGCACATGGGAGTAAGCCTACCATGAGTGTTGTTGGAAACACCAGGTGAGAGAATGGTCCGTGTCATTTACTGAGCTCAGGTCCTGTCCTTGGTGCTTTACACACATGGCCTTGGCAAAGCCTGGCCACCCCTATGCAACAGCGGCAGTGTTCTTTCTGAAAAGGGCAGAAACTGAGGCCCTAAGCAGAGCAGTTTTCCGCAGGCCATGTGTTTAGGACATGGCAGTTAGGATTTGAAGACACTGAGCCCTGTTTTGTGCTGGTCTCCCATGGCGGGGGTTTGGATGGGACGGCAGGCAGGCTGGGAGGTCTCTCCATGGTGCTGGTGACAGAGCCTGGGTGGGCATCTCACCCACAGACTGGTCCCCCGAGGTGGTGGAGCTGTGTAAGAAGTACCAGCAGCAGACCGTGGTGGCCATTGACCTGGCTGGAGATGAGACCATCCCAGGAAGCAGCCTCTTGCCTGGACATGTCCAGGCCTACCAGGTGGGTCTTATGAGAAGGAATGGAGAGGCTGGCCCTGGGTGAGCTTGTCTCCCACCCAGAGTTGGGAGAAATCACAAGAACCAGGGAGCATGGGGTCTCCTGAGTTCTGAAGTGTGTCTTTGTTGAGTCTTAAGGCTTGGAACTGGAATCCCCCTGGGCCAGGCGTGGTGGTTCATGCCTGTAATCCCAACACTTTGGGAGGCTGAGGCAGGAGGACTGCTTGAGCCCAGGAGTTTGAGACCAGCCAGGGCAACATAGTGAGACTCCATCTCTGCAAATACAAAAAATGAGTCAGGTGTCGGGCATGGTGGTGCACGCCTGTAGTCCCAGCTACTTGGGAGGCTGGGCTGGGAGAATTGCTTGAGTCCAGGAAGTCGAAGAAGCAGTGAGCTGGGATCACGCCACTGTACCCCAGCCTGGGTGACAGGGAGACCCTGTCTCAAAAAAAA
>NW_016806836.1:3337909-3340137 GCF_001698545.2 Rhinopithecus bieti
GGGAGGGGTGGAGGGAGGAAGAAAAGCCTCCATTTGGTGTTGGGAGTCCTATGTTGAGCCTGCTTCTGACTGTGATTTGCTGTGTGAACCTGGGCAAGACTGTGTCTTCTCTGGGCCTCTGTTTCTTCTATTGAGGTGACTTGAGTTGGAGCCAACATCTCAAAAGTCGCTTCCAGCCTGATGATGAATGGGCTTCCTGTGGAGGGGCAGCATGGTGGGGAAGAGTCAGGGCTCTGGAGCCCCACTGCCCAGGCTCAGAGCTTGGTTCCACACTTCCTGTCTGACCTTGGTCACATTACTCGACTCTCCTGAGCTTCGGTCCCTCATTGTAAAGTGGGTGGGATAATCGTTGTGAAATTAGATAATGTAAACAAGTCACTTCATATACTACCTGACACATGGTAACTGGCTAATGAGTGACAGCCACCACTTAGATAAGGACTTGGGGGGTAAAAGACCAGGTTTCCCCATGCTGTTGAAGCAGGCAGCCTGACTGGGATGGTTCAAGCTCCACAGCGTGGTGAAGGCAGGGCCTGCCGGGGCCCTCTCCCTAGGGCGCCCATGACCTGGCTCTCCCCCTTCTAGGAGGCTGTGAAGAGCGGCATTCACCGTACTGTCCACGCTGGGGAGGTGGGCTCGGCCGAAGTAGTAAAAGAGGTGAGGGCCTGGGCTGGCCATGGGGTCCCTCCTTCCTGCCTCCTCCCGTACTTGGCTCCATTGTGCTTCTCTACAGGCTGTGGATATACTCAAGACAGAGCGGCTGGGACATGGCTACCACACCCTGGAAGACCAGGCCCTTTATGACAGGCTGCGGCAGGAAAACATGCACTTCGAGGTGAGCGGGCCAGGGAGTTGGGAGGAACCATCCCCGGCTGTCCCCACTTCCTGTATAGAGAGGCAGAAAGCAGGGCAGGTCCCAGGAACTCGAGGGGTGGCCCCAGGCCCAGACATGGGGGAGGGATCAGCATGGCCTGGGGCCATCCCTGCCAGCCACACACCTGCTCTTCCAGATCTGCCCCTGGTCCAGCTACCTCACTGGTGCCTGGAAGCCGGACACGGAGCATGCAGTCGTTCGGTGAGCTCTGTTCCCCTGGGCCTGTTCAATTTTGTTCCAGGAAGGCCAAAGAGGGAAGAAACTGCAGAGATTGGGCATCAGCCCACGCCGGGTCTCTTAGATATGAAATCTATTTGACGCCCTGGGAAGCAGGCATTGCTGTCCTCATCTGACAAATGAATCCGAGGTCCAGATGTGCTGTGGCTTGGCTGGGATTACCCAGCTGCTAACAGCAGAGCTGGGGCCCTACAGCTCATTCAGCTGGAGCAGAATGCTCCGATACTCTGAGGGAAGCTTCCATACCTTCCAATTCTCCCAACTCTGCCTCCTGGGCATCGCATAGGAAGCAGGAGTCCCTCTGGCCAGCATGTTCTCTGTTCCTGGCACCTGGCCCTTGGGACCCCTGGGCAATCCCCTGAGAGCCAGCTTGAAGCTTTCCACTGGAGGGTCTGTTCCACCCTACCTGGCTCCCATCCTGGAGTCTAACCAGGGCCAAGGCCCTTCTTCTATCCTGTCACCAAGCCCTTGGAGCAATATCAGGCCTTAGGAAAAAGCTGCCTTCCCCAGGACAAGGACAGCAAGAACTCAGGGTGACCATGGTCAGGCCAGCACTTATCCATCTGCCAGGCATATGAGAAGGGGAGGGGCTTGGGCTCTGATGTTCTGATGACAAGGGAGTCTTGAGGCTTGCCTTAGGGACATGTGGCACCTGTGGAGGTTCTTGGAGGCACATGGGTATACCATGGGCTGGAAAAAGATCCAGGAGTCATCTGCACAGATATGGTGGCTGAAGGAGAAGCAGTGGCCCCAGGAGGTGGTGGAGCAAGAGGGCCTAGGATAGAACCCAGCAGGACAATGGTATTTAAGGGACCAGCAAAAGAGACAAGTAGGAAGAAAGTCAAAAGTGTGGTGTCAGAGAAATCCAGGGAAAAGGTTTGAACAAACAGCCAACAGTGTGAAATTCTGCTATACAAGTCAATTATGGTCGGAGCTAGGAAAGATCCATTAGATGCAACAAGATGGTGGTCAGGGATCGTGCTAAGAACAGCTTTCATAGTATGTTGGAATAGCCAGCTCCCAGTGGGACTGAGGAACAAGCAGGGTAGGGTGCAGAGGGGAAGGCTAGAGAGGGTGGCAGCTGGAGGGGGATGTTGCTTTCTTGGCTTCCACCCCA
>NW_016806836.1:3342421-3363715 GCF_001698545.2 Rhinopithecus bieti
CCCACCCCCACCCCCACCCAGCTGCCACTCTGCTTGGTTCTCATGTCTGGCCTCTCTGCTGCCTTTGCCCAGCTGTGGTCTGCAGGATGGGTTGGAGTCTGGAGTTTCTGGTTACATAGACTTGAACAAGTTACCTCAGTTCTGAATTTATTTCCTCCTCTGCACAAGGATCAGATCTTTCAGATCTGTTTGAGGCTGCTTTGAGGATCAAAAGCGGGTGAACGTCAATGTGTTCTATTTACGTATGAGTAAAAGGAGGCTCGTTCTCTCCTCCTCCCCCTTCTGCAGGCTCAAAAATGACCAGGCTAACTACTCACTCAACACAGATGACCCGCTCATCTTCAAGTCCACCCTGGACACTGATTACCAGATGACCAAACGGGACATGGGCTTTACTGAAGAGGAGTTTAAGAGGCTGGTGAGTGGGTGTGAGCCATACTGGCCTTGACTCGGGTTTGGGAGTATGATATCTACAGGTCCAGTCTGGGGCCTGAAACCTTTGGAGAGAGGGAGCAAGTTTGCCTCAACAGTCCAAGACAAGCCCAACCTAGACACTTTCCACAGAGAGGACTCTTTGTGTTGACGACCTGACCTAGGACTAGGTTTTTGATCCTTTGCTTGGGTTGAGTGCCTTTAAAGAATCCAGTGAAAGCTATCAACCCTCTCCCCAGAAAGGTGTGTGCAGCTATGAAGTCTTGCGCGCTCTCTTCAGGTTGTTCTTAAATCCCAAGCTGAATGAGTCCATTCCTGCAGGTGTCTGCGGGGTGTCTCTGGCCCCCTACATGCTACCCTGTCTCTCAAAGTTTTCTCCAACTTCCTTCTCACAGCCCTTTATCATGTAATGACACATTAAGAACACAACCTCATGGTCTCTGCTCTGGCACTTGCTGCCGTGTGACAGTGGACAAATCCCTCCCCCTCTAAGCGTATCTGCCCATGTTCAGTGAAGAGGATGGACTATCACTACATTGCTAAGAGCTGCCTTCTTTGTTCCCTGGTTCCATATCGTCTGCCATTCTGGCCTTTCCAGAACATCAATGCAGCCAAATCTAGTTTCCTCCCAGAAGATGAGAAGAGGGAGCTTCTCGACCTGCTCTATAAAGCCTATGGGATGCCACCTTCAGCCTCTGCAGGTAGGTTCCTGTCTGGGTTTCTGGGCGGTTACCCCATCCTGGCTCCAGCCTGGCTTTCTGTGGGACTTCTAGCAAGATGCCCTTCCATTCTTGGGCAGCGCCGAGAATGTGTGATGACTCCCTGGTTCCTGGGCCCTGGCTGGGAGCAGCGTCTCATTAGATTGGCTTGTTTTCTACATAACTTCTTGAGAGGCTGTTCTAAGGGGAGACTTTCTGAAGTCCAGTCCCAAAGGTCTGGGCAGTTTGGGACATCTCCATGGCTGCCCAAAGCCAAGGGCAGGGAGTGAGGCCCAGGCCTGTTCTGCTCCTTTCTATGTGGTCTTGGCAAGGCATCTTCTTGACATCATAGGAAGGAGTTCCTTTCTCGTTCTGGTGTTCTGTGATTTTTACAACATCCTGGGTACTACAAGTTGTCTGATCTTTCTGCTTCTCTGAACCAACGAGCAGGGCAGCACCTCTGAGGACGCCACCCCTCCAAGCCTTCGCCCTGTGGAGTCACCCCAACTCTGTGGGGCTGAGCAACATTTTTACATTTATTCCTTCCAAGAAGACCATGATCTCAATCGTCAGTTCCTGATGCTCCTGAAGCCTGTGTGTCCATTTCTGCACACACGTATACCTCGGCATGGCCATATCACTTCTCTGATTGTGTGCCCTGGCCAGGGACCAGTGCCCTTGCACATGGGCATGGTTGAATCTGAAACCCTCCTTCTGTGGTAACTTGTACTGAAAATCTGGTGCTCAATAAAGAAGCCCATGGCTGGTGGCATGCAGCAGGTGGCATGTAATTTGGTGGTCTTGGGCGGGCCGATATGGGCAGGGTGAGCATGGAGGGAGCCGGGTCAGCCTGCTCAGCAGCAGGGCCTGAGTCCAGGGTCAGCTGTGAATGCGAGGCCAGAGATCCCAATGCTATGGGCCGAGAGGGGTCCAGAGACTGTCCTCCTTCCAGAAGAAATAAGGCTTCTCTGGTTGTCTGCTCAAACATTCCCTGAACTCTCAGCCCCCTCCTAATTCTAGGTTTTAAGGAGTAGACCTTCCTTTTGGGTTCCTGAAGCTGGTGGCTGGGGTGAGAGCGGATGAGATGGAAGAGGGCTCATCAGACACTGGCCTTGGAGGGCGCTGGCCTCTGCGGAATGCCAGCATCTTCTCAGAACCGTATGCTCTGGGAACCTGGGGCAGGTCTGGCTAATTGTGGACTTGGGGAAAATAAGGCCCAGCCCGTTTTTGCTGCGTTAAGGAGAAATAATCTTAAGCCAGTCACACAAATCATCAGCATTTATTTCCTGGGTCCTAGGTGTCACTTATCCTGGTGGAAAGGGTAGAGGTGGTCAGATCATTTTGAGCCAAAATCCCTTCCCTAAAAATGGATCTGTGGAGCTCCATGAGGGAACCTCAGAGTGCACAATGAGAGTTTAGCTAAAATGGCTTAAAAAATGTGAATTGATTGTCAGCTCTCTCCGTCTCTGCTGAAAAAAGGTTTAAAATTTTTACAAAGTTTAAAAGTGTTTTCTAAAAAAGGGACAAGCAGGTCTTGACCCAGAAGATTGGGCTGGAGAGGAGGTGTTGGTGTTGGGACAGGGTTCCTGCTCGGGCCGCTCGCAAGAGGAGCGTTCCTGCGTGGGCTGCTCACTGCAGGGCAGGGCCCCGCCCAAGTCCCGGCGCCAGCTCAATAAATAACATCTTGTGGTTACAGTGTCTTGAAAGTGTACCTGGGCACGGTGAGAAGGTGGTGGGAATGTGGAGCCTGTGGGTGTGGGCAGAGGGCTTTCCCGGAGTGGAGGCCACAGAGGCCTCTGGGGAGCCTTCTCAGTCTGGCCTGGTTTATCTGGGACATGGGGCTCAGAGAAGAGGCTGCTGGGCCAGTGCCAGGGTTCCCCCTCTGGGAGGGGACAGAAGGTCTCTCGTCCAGCCTTCTTGGACAAGGTCAGACTCAAGATGAGGTGGTCCCATCGCTGCTCTGGGGCTGGTTGCCAGCTTCCTTGTCTGGGGCGCTTCCCTCCGCCTGTCCTTCTGGAGAGGAGAAAAAGAGGTTTTTCTTGGGCACATATACACAAAGTAAAGCACAGAGGGAGGTGTGAAAGGGCCCAGCCAAACTGATAGCAGTGGATATGCCCTGGGGAACAAGACAAACTGGATTGAGGTGGTGGTGGCCAATGGGACTTCAGCCTGGTCTGTAACATCCTTTTACATGGAACTGCACATGGTGTTAGTATAATTAAGAGTCAATTAAGGGCCATTATGGATGGGTGCTTAAAGCATCAAGTGAAGGGCTCTTGAAGGTCGTTGTATTTGTGCAGGTTCCCCAGAGGGAGAGGCCAGATGTGAAGTCCCCAGTGTGTCACAGGTGCTCAGCAAATGGCAGCTGTATTTTTCTTTTTTTGGGGGGATGGGGTCTTGTTCTGTCACCCAGGCTGGAGTGCAATGGCACAATCTCAGCTCACTGCAACCCCCACCTCCCAGGTTCAAGCAGTTCTCTTGCCTCAGCCTCCCAAGTAGCTGGGATTACAGGCGCCCACCACCATGTCTGGCTAATTTTGTATTTTAGTAGAGACAGGGTTTCACCATGTTGGCCAGGCTGGTCTCAAACTCCTGACCTCAGGTGATCCGCCTGCCTCGGCCTCCTAAAGTGCTGGGATTATAGGTGTGAGCCACTGTGCCCGGCCAATGTTTTTCTAAGACAGTAAAAAGCACTGCACCAGGCCAGCTCAGGGAGTGCCAGGGTGTGGCCTGCATCAGGGCCTGTGGGCGCCAACCATGCAGCATGGGATATGTGTTGTGCCTCCTCCTCAACTCCATCCTGCCAGACATCTTGGTGGGGTGAGGGGCAGCAGCAGGCTCACAGAGATGGAGCACCTCACCCAGGGAGTCAGGCTACACGCCAGGTCTCCTCACTTTCAGCTTCCCTTGAGCCCCTCTGTGCAAGGTGGGACAGGCAGCCCCCGCCACCAACTGTACCAGCAGTGCAGGGTAAGGGGGGTGCCAAACTCACGCCCAGGCCCCAGTCTCCATGCCTTCCTCCTCAGGCTGCATGATAAACAGGTGTCTTTTCGTAAGGTGCCCCACGTGGGGCCTGGCATGTGGGCAGAGCTCAATAGGTGGTACATTCTTAAACCCCAGTGACACTGTGCAATGTCACTATGTGCCCTACAAGCTCACCGAGGGCCTGAGTTCAAATCCAGCCCAACCAAACCACACCTTTTTATCCTTCAGGCTAAGCCTTTCACAGAACCAGGAGAACCACCACTCTATAGCAAGCTCCAGGGTCTGCAGATGGACGGGCACTTTCTTGTGCAATGCACACAGTAACATGGAGGTGTAACTAGGGTCATGATATGCACGAGAAAACCGAGGCCCAGTGACGTGAGCTGATTTGCCTGGATCAAGGGTGGAGAGCCCTGCCTGCCACCAAGGCTAGTACCCCTTCTACCAAATTTAACCTCTTCCAATAAGCAGCATTCCTGAAGGTTTATAGAGGCCTGACATCAGCACTACTTCCTGTGCCCCTGCAGCAAGCTAGGAAGTGGGTGGTAGCTTGGGACCCTATCCCGAGCAAGCTGCCTAGAAAGCCTGCTCTTATTCCCAGCGGGGTGGTGCCTGGAACTCTGTACTCCCCCTGCCTTGGGGAGTCTGCTGGACTGGGCCTGGCCCACAGCCCCACCTGTGGAAACAGAACTGCTCACTGTGGGCTTCCTGGAAGGTTCCTTGGCCAGTCACTCTTGCCTGGACACCACCGTGTTTTCGTTTCTTTCAGTGAGCACTGTTCTTTCCTCAGGTCTTTAAATGTCAGTCACCCTGGCAGGTGAATGTCACGTAGCCAGAGGACCCACACTTTAGGGAATCTGAGTCAGGGAAAACGGGTGTTAGGAGGGCCTGGGCACATGGGCCAGCAGCTACAACTGCTAAGGGAGAGAGAGACAGAACAGAGCTCACCAGAGCTGAGGGTGAGGATACAGAAGCCTTGAGAGAGAGCCCAGGGCAGAGTGCCCAGTGTGGCAGCTGGACATCCTGGTCATTCAGTTGGTCAATGAACAGCCATTGATTTGGCACCTCCATCATGTGCCAAACGCCACCAGGCACCGAGGGCACAAAACACAGAGCCTGTGCAGGAGAAGCTCAGTCTAGAGCAGGACCATGATGCTCAGTGGGCTCGTGGAGGCAGCAGGGAGAAGAGGTGCCTCCCCCGACTGGGAGGGGCACTGCAGTCAGGGAAGGCTTCTCAGCTGAGCAGATGCCTGGGTCTCTAAGAATGAAGAGAACCCAGCCAGGCAAGGCGAGAAGCAAACAGAGGTGCAGGGTGTGAAGGCCCACAGGGGCTTCTGAGTAATCAAAGTACTTTACTACAGCTGGCGAGGGGATGAGCGTTGAGGCTGGCGAGGAGCAGGGTGAGCCTGTGGAAGTTCTGCCTGGGCCACGTGACAGAGGAGGATGAACAGATCATGGGACAGGGAAGGCTTGTGGGGTGGGGTTCCGTCGACAGGGTGCCGGGGGCTCTCTCTAAAGGCGGCCAGATTCTATGTTAACTCCCTGGATGGCCCGGAGCAAGCCCTCCAACTTCTCTGGGCCTCAGTCTGTCCATCTATAACATGAGAGGGCCGGGTCCATGCCCCCGCAAAGTCTTCTCTGTTCTGTACTTTTAATTCACTTTTGGCCAGTGAGAGGCAAGAAGACTAGGGCTACCCAGGGAGGGGCAGGACTGTGGCCCTCCAAGGACAGCCCATGGGGAGACAGATGTAGCCCGACGGCTGTGCTGCACACACGGCCTCTGTGGTGCTGTGAGAACAGGAGGGAAAGGCCTCAGCCGTGCAGGGGTCGGGGAAGCTTCCCAAGGAAATTCCCAGGCTGACCATGGACTTGAGCCAAGGGGTTCTCTGGGGGGATGGAGGGGGGGGGGGGTTCCAGCCAGTACTTGGGTGGGTGGATGCTGTGTCCTTTTGTCATTGGGTCTGTGGTTCCCAAGCACCTGCTGTGTGCCAAACAGAACGCAAGGCCTCTGCCCTCCTGGCACTCACATTTAGACCCATGAGACCTTGTCAGAGAGTGATGAGGGTCATGTGATTGGGGAAGGGTGATCTAGCAGTCAGAGAAGGCCCCTTGGAGAGGCTTGACTAGAAACACACCAAAGGTAGATGTGGCTGGAGGGTGGCAGGGAGAGGAGTGGCATCGAGTGAGACTTGGGCAGGGTCTGGCCTACAGCAGGACTGCCCCAGGGCAATGTGACAAGCTTAGCTTCACTCAGTGAAGCCACTGGGGGATTTTTTTTTTGGCAGAAGCATAATGGGCAGAATGGTTTAAACGAGGTCTGCTGGCTGCTGCATAGCGCTGAACAGGAAGGGAGGAGATGGGTGTAGGGAGCCCAGGGAAGCCGGCCGCTATAGTCAGCCAGGTGAGAGCTGTGAGTGGCCAAAGCCAGGTATGACTGTGGTGATAGCGAGAGATGGAGGGACCTGGGATGTATCTTGGAGGAGAACTGACAAGACTTATGGGTGGATTGGGGGGCAGGAGGACAGGAAGAGCCCTGGATGCCCGGCCAGAAGAGTCCTTGGGGCCTGAGATTCGAACATCTTCCAACCTAGAGACTGCTGGACTCTGCCACTGCCCATGGGGCAGGGCTGATTTAAATGCGGTTTCTTCTCTAAGAAAGTGTGGGCAGTCTAGGACTTGGAGGCCAGCCTGGGGCCCGGCAGAGAGCCTCTGACATGCAGGAGTGCTGAGGACCTGCTGGCTCTAACCTGCCCCCTCGAGTGCCAGCTCGCCCATGTCTCCAGCCAGCTTCCTCACGCTCACAGCTTCCGAGTCTCCCTGGATGTCAGGGACCGCATTCCGACGGCCTGTCCGGTCACAGGAGATGAAGTCTGAGTAGGAGGACTCGACCTCCATCATGCCTGTCGCATTGCTCCTCAGGCCTGTGGGGACAGGAGGCAAGGGGGCAGAGGTAAGTCCAGATGCATTCTGCAGAGAGGACAGCTCCAGTTCCCCAGCACTGTGGTTTCTGTCAAAATGACAGTTATTGCCTCTTATTGAAAACAAAGCAAAAAGCACAGGAAAGTACAAAGAATAAAACAAGTCACCCATAATTCCATACCCAGACAACCACCATCAACATTTTAAAGAACATGGGCTCAGACTTTTCTTTAAATAAACGTATTGACAAACATGTACACACATTTATCAATACCACATGCCAGGCACCGGTTATATACTGCAGATACCACCATGAACAAATTGGCCGTGGTCCCTGGCCTCACAGAGCCTACCATCTACCACAGGTGGCATAAAGTCACCTCATACCTAAGTCATAGCCTTGGTGCTCAGGGCTTCAAGGGAGAATGCAGGATGCTGGAGTGATCACTAGGACCTGATCAAGGCTGGGGGTCACAAAGTGACATTTTACCTGAGAACCGACGATGATGAGGCGTCATGTAGATGGAGAGTGAGGGGAACAGCATTACAGAGAGGGGAACAGCACGTGTGAAGGCTCTGAAGGAGGGAGGCATGGGGGCTTGGAAGGACAGAAAGAGCCAGCAGGCAGGAGTATGGCGGAAGAGGGACAATGACACTGAGGACACTGCTGAGGTAGGCAGGAGCCAGACCACATCTGGAACGTGGTTCCTGAGGGGCTTTAGGCCAGGTCATGAAGGAGAGCAGTCATGCGTTTTCAAAGATGACTCTGGTGTCTGGGCAGAGCAGTGTCGGGAAGGGGCAAGTTAGGAGGCTCCTGCAAAGTTCAGGTGCCGAGATGGTGGGTGGAGGAGGGTGGCAGTGGGAAGGATTCTAGATGTAACTTGGAAATCAAACCAAGAAGAAGTAGTGTTGGACTGACAGGTAATTTAGGTTTCTGGTGTGAATAAGTAGGTGGACAGAAGTATGGTTTGCTGACATGTGGAAGAACAAAGGAGGAATATTTGGGGGCACAAAGTCCTATTTGGCATATCTGGTAACTTTGAGATGCCTGTGAGCCCTCCAAGGGGAGAGGTAGTGTAAGTACATGGAACCAGGAAGCTGGAGCTCAGAAGAGAGGTGGAGTGGAGAGGAAAGATATGAAATTAGTAGTTCTTACTACAGAGATAGCAGTTCACAGCCCTGGTGCTTGGTGACACAGTCTAGAGAGAGAAGAGAAGAGCGCCACATATATAAAGAAGAGCCACATACATTTAGAAATGATTTGGGACCATACCTTATGTTGTTATGTAGTCTACTCTTTGGGACGCTTTAGAACATGTCACTAAGGCTCCCTCCACATGAATTTTGTGCCAGCATACTTGGATGGGCCATGATTTACTCTAGGATGAGGCCTCCAGAAATGAACACAGAGGTACTTCCCAGTTTTCTACCGCCACACACAGCACTGGGCCTTTGTGAAAGTTTCTGTGCCCATCCCTAATTATTTCCTGAGAGTATATCTCTAGAAGCAGAATTGCTGGGCTAAAGGGAAGGGTGAAAGAATTTTTAGATTTTTGACACATTTCCTAGTTGCCTTCCC
The DNA here is from genome assembly GCF_001698545.2 of Rhinopithecus bieti. Lineage (NCBI taxonomy): Eukaryota > Metazoa > Chordata > Mammalia > Primates > Cercopithecidae > Rhinopithecus > Rhinopithecus bieti. The sequence continues at coordinate 3,351,035 of NW_016806836.1, forward strand.
AAATGGCATAGTGGTATTTATAATGACAAAAAAAATTGGCAGAAAGACTTATAAAGTCAGCACTGTTTTTATTTATATTCCCACCAGTAGCACACAAGATTGTCCATTTATGTACTCTTGGCAACAAGAAGTACTGCTACTATATTAACAAAAGGTTAATTTGCGAAGGGGATACTAGTATCTCTCATTGAGCACCTATGGTTTTCTGAAGGCAATTAGATAGCAGTCATTGCATGGACTCTGGCTACCTCGCAGACCTGAATTAGTAAGTGGGAGGGGTGGTCTAAGCACTGGCCTGACTTTAGGAGTTCATAGTCCAGTGGGATGGGCCCACCCAGCAAATCCTAGTTCTAGACCCACTCTGGCAAATGCCCAATGTTTTCTATAGTGTGAGGATGTTTACTGCACCTGGTCAGTAATAGCAGCCTATAGGAAACCACCCAAATGTCCACCAGGAGGTTAGGCATTGCATGAATTATGAAGTATTTATTTTAAAAAAATGTGCCATACAGCCACTATGGAAAACAGTATGGAGGGTTCCTGAGAAAATTAAAAACAGTACCATATGACCAAACAATCCCTCTACTAGGTATACATCCAAAGAACTGCCATTAGTATGTCAAGAAGACATCTGACCTCCTATGTTTACTGCAGCACTATTTATAATAGCTAAGATATGGAATCAACCCAAATGTCCAACATGACTGAATGGATACAGAAAATGTATATATCCACAAAGGAATACTATTCAGCCATAAAAAAAAAAATGAAATCTTGTTATTTGGGACAACATGGATAAACCTGGAGGACATAATGTGAAGTGAAATAAGCCAGACACAGAGAGACAAATACTGCATGATTTTACACATACGTGGAATCTTAAAAAACAAAAGTTGATATTGGCTGGGTGCGGTGGCTCACGCCTGTAATCTCAGCACTTTGGGAGGCTGAGGCAGGTGGATCAGGGGTCAGGATATCGAGACCATCCTGGCCTAACACGGTGAAACCCCCGTCTCTACTAAAAATACAAAAAAAAAAAAAAAAAAAAAATTAACTGGGTGTGGTGGCGGGCGCCGGTAGTCCCAGCTACTTGGGAGGCTGAGGCAGAAGAATGGCGAACCCAGGAGGCGGAGCTTGCAGTGAGCCGAGATCGTGCCACTGCACTCTAGCCTGGGCGACAGAGCAAAACTGTCAAAAAAAAAAAAAAGGTCGATATCATAGGAGAGAATAGAACAATGATTACCAGAGACTAGGGAGGGGAGAGGAGAGGAAAGGATGGAAAGCTGGTCCACGGGTACATAGTTACACTTAGATAGGAGCAGTAAGTTCCTGTTCTGCTGCACAGTAAGGTGATGGTTAACAATAAGGCATTCTAGGCCGGGCGCGGTGGCTCATGCCTATAATCCCAGCACTTTGGGAGGCCGAGGCAGGTAGATCACCTGAGGTCAGGAGTTTGAGGCTAGCCTGGCCAACATGGTGAACCCTCACCTCTACTAAAAATACAAAATTAGCCGGATGTGGTGGCACACGCCTGTAGTCCCAGTCACTCTGGAGGCTGAGACAGGAGAATTGCTTGAACCCATGAGGCAGAGATTGCCGTGAGCTGAGATCACGCCACTGCATTCCACGCTGGGCAAGACAGAGCGAGACTCCGTCTCAAAAAAAAAAAAAGGCATTCTATATTACGAAATAACTAGAGAGACTTTTGAATATTCTCATCAGAAATAAATAAATGCATGAGATGATGGATATGCTAACTGCCCTGATTTGATTATTATACAACATATATGTATCAAAACATCAAGTTGTACCCCACAAATATATACAATGACATGTCAATAAAAAAAAATAATAAAGTAAGAAATGTGCCAGATGGGCCTGTACTGACATAGGACAACGTCTGAGATAAACTGGCAACTGAAAAACAGAGGTTGCAAAACAACACGTAAAATAAAACCCAGTTCCTGTGGGGAAAGATAGCAGACATATGAAAAAAAAATCTGAAAAAACATGTATCAACCCTGTCAACTGTGGTTCTTTGTGAGTAAGGGGAACTTTCGTTTTCTAAGTCTATATTTTTTCAATGGTTGAAGTTTTCATAAACCCAAATTATTGTGCAATGCTTTTAGAAGGTTGCTGACATCGGCAGAAGTGCCCAGAAGGCACCCAGGGTGGGACTGAGCCAGTAAGTGCTGCAAGGGTGTGTGTGTGTGTGTGTGTGTGTGTGTGTGTGTGTGAAAGAGAGAGAGAGAGAGAGAGAGGATCACTATGGAGGGCTGGGCCCACATCCCCCACAACACCTAGCTCAGAAGAAACTTAGCTAAAGAATGAATTAGGGGCCCTCAAAGATCAGACAGGTGAGACAGGGAGGTGGGAGGTGTCCTATGGTAGAAAAAGCAAAGAGTGAGATGCGTGACCTTAAACCCAAGCTTTGCCACCTAACCCTGGGCAAGACCCTGCCTTTCTTCGGGCCTTCGTTTCCCCTGTGTAAAACAGAGGAGGGCCAGGATACTGTCCACGGCAATTCCCCCCGGCTGCAGCAGATGGCGCGCCCTGCCTATCTTCCTAGCAGCCTTGCGCACTGCCCTAGTCACGTTCTGGCTCCTCCTTGGCTAACAGAATTCCCGGAAGTTCCAGAGGTGGCTCTTTCTGCAGGTCACGAAGGTTCACTCCTGCCCTCTCCCTCTGGGGAAACCACTCAGTGCTTAAGGACAGGGAAATGGCTTATGATAACAGTAATAACAGAGGATAAAAATGATGCCGAAAATTCCTACAATAGCGAAAGCTATTATGGCCCAGGTGCCTGTGTTTTCACACACATCACGCACACAGTGGCCACAGCTGCCCTCTGAGGCGAGTGAGGCCAGTATAAGCCACAGCTCAGAAGGGCCTCAGCCCCACCTGAAACCTGCTGCTCTGGAAAGGGACAAACCCCAAGCAGGCCACACTGGCTCCCGGAGCCTCCGAGTCCTCGGCTCTTCCTCAGTTAGAATGTCAGCTCCACGGGAACAGGAATTTGGTCTGGATTTTTCCCATGTCCAGCTGAAACCTAATCCTGGCAGCTGAGCCAACAGGCTCTGGCTGCTCCATTTCCTGATTCTCATCCAGCACCTGGTAAAGAGCAGGCGCTCCATGCACACTCGCTGGATTTCACTCTCTGAAGGAGAGGGAGTTTGTACCTATCCCTCTTCTCCCCCGCTGTCCACCCCTCCTCTGTGGGGAGGAGCAGCAGTTCCTTCTTGGGACTGTTAAGAAGGGCCTCCGTGCACCGTGAAGTGCTGTGCAGGTGTTCCTGTACTAGGACCTGACACCATGGGATGGAGTTACAGGCTCCATCTGAAAGGCCAGCTTTCTGTTGGAATGGCTCCTGGGGCTTTGATCTCACAATGCCATCTGATGTTACAAGCTGCCCAGTGCAGGACACTGGCCCTCAGTACAAGGAGACAGCAAATGCCACACTCAAAGACCAATCCTAGAAAACATCAACTAGGCCAACATGCTCTGGCTACCGTATACCCTCAGGGAACAGCAACTCCAAAGATGGCTCTGGAGAGCTCTCCAATCCAAAGCACAAACATATAATTTAATTTTTCTCCCACATTTATATTTGTCACTCACCCTCTCATCTTTAAAGACAACAGCAAATGGGGAAATAAAGAATCCTCAGAGTTGGAAATCATGTCAGAAAATGGTCACTCTCAAACCCTGTTAATGAGTGTAAACTTCCAAGACCTCCTTGGGCAGTGACTTGACAGTGTGTATCCAGAAACCTCATCTTTTTACATATCTTTGAGCTACTAAATCAGTTTATAATAATCTATTCTAAGAAAATAATCCAAGATCTACATGAAGATAGATGTACACAAATGTTCATCACAGTATTATTATTATTTTTTTTTTTTTTGAGGCAGGGTCTCGCTGTGTCACGCAGGCTGGACTGCAGTGGTACAATCATGGCTCATTGCAGCCTCAACTTCCTGGACTCAAGCGATCCTGTTGCCTCAGCCTCCTGAGCAGCTGGGACTATACCATGCCTGGCTCATTTTTTTTCAGAGATGGGAATCTCATGATGTTAACCAAGGTGGTCTCAAACTCCTGGGCTCAAACTCCTGGGCTCAAGTTATCCTCTTGCCTCGGACTTCCAAAATGTTGGGATTACAGGCCCGAGTCACTGTGCCTGGCCCACAGTACTATTTATAATAGCAGGAAACTAAAGACACCAAAATGAGTTCCTAAATGGATGTGTCAAATGTCCTAAACGGACAATGGAGAATTATTAATATACACATACTTAACTAATTTATATCTAAATGAAATACCATTCAGGCATTAAAATGATGTTTGTGAATATTTTTTAAAGACATGGCAAAATGTTCACATATAGTTGAATGAAAAAGAATTATCAGTGATATAATTACATACATTAATATTTTCTAAGTGATTTTAAAATCCATTATATTTCCTTTTTTATAGTGAACACATTCACTTAGTCTTAAAATTACTTAACTTTAGATTATGTGTAAATGTGGTCCAAAACTCAAAAGGTCCACAAGGACAGAGATGAGACCTTAGTCTCCCTCCCATCCGGTCCAGACACCCTTCCCAAGGCAAGCACGCTTTGGTGTCCTTCTAGACAAAATCTATGCAATATACATGTGCCCTCTTTTTCTCCTTCCCTTCCTTTTTCCTTTATTTAAAACAAAATTTTATTTTCCATCTTGCATTTTTTTCATTTAAAAATGTGTCTTGGCTTTGGGAGGCCGAGGCGAATGGATTGCTTGAGGTCAGGAGTTCAAGACCAGCCTGGCCAACATGGTGAAACCCCATTTCTACTAAAAATACAAAAATTAGCTGGGTGTGGTGGTGCACACCTGTAGTCCTAGCTACTCAGGAGGCTGAGGCAGGAGAATTGCTTGAACCCAGGAGGCAGAGGCTGCAGTGAGCTGCAACTGTGCCACTGCACTCCAGCCTGGGTGACAAAGTGAGATTCTATTTAAAAAAAAATTATATATATAGATATATATATATATACACACACACACACACATACACACACACACACACACACCTTGGAAACAACTGTAGATCACTCTGAAGCCACTGCAGCACTGATTACATCAACACACTGAAAACCCAAAGTAATAACTAAATTGTTCCTTTTATTGTCCACATGATACTCTGCTGTCTCACTGTTGTAGACTGATTTAATTATGTCCCTATTGATGGACCTGAGGGTTGTTTCCATAAAAGTGGAATTGCCACCTCAAAGGATCTGTGACTTTTTTATTATAATAGGCACTGCCAAATTCTCCCCACAGAAGTTAGTTCCTGTCTCTCAGTCCATTTTGTGCTGCTACAACAAAATATCTGAGCCTCAGTAATTTCTTTTTTTTTCTTTTTTTTTTTGAGATGGAGTCTCGCTCTGTCGCCCGGGCTGGAGTGCGGTGGCGCAATCTCTGCTCTCTGCAAGCTCCGCCCCCTGGGTTCACGCCATTCTCCTGCCTCAGCCTCCAGAGTAGCTGGGACTATAGGCGCCCGCCACCCCGCCCGGCTAATTTTTTGTATATTTAGTAGAGACGGTGTTTCACCGTGTTAGCCAGGATGGTCTCGATCTCCTGATCTCGTGATCCGCCCGCTTCGGCCTCCCAAAGTGCTGGGATTACAGGTATGAGCCACCGTGCCCGGCCGAGTCTCAGTAATTTTTAAAGAACAGAAATTTATTTCACAGTTCTGGAGGCTGGGAAGTCCAAGATCAAGGTGCCAGCCTGTGGTGAGGCCTGCTCTCTGCTTCCAAGAGGGCACCTTAAACACTGTGTTCTCAACAGGGCAACTGGCAGAAAGGCAAAAAGGGGCAAACTCACTCCCTCAAGCCCATTTATTTGTTATTTATTTATTTATTTGATGGAGTCGCGTTCTGTTGCCCATGCTGGAATGCAGTGGCATGGTCACTGCAACCTCCTCCTCCTGGATTCAAGGGATTCTCCTGCCTCAGCCTCCCAAGTAGCTGGGATTACAGGTGTGCACCACCACACTCAGCTAATTTTTGTATTTTTAGGAGAGATGAGGTTTCATCATGTTGGCCAGGCTGGTCTTGAACTCCTGACCTCGGGTGATCCGGCGGCCTCAGCCTCCCAAAGTGCCGGGATTACAAGCATGAGCCACCGTGCCTGGCCTCAAGCCCTTGTATAAAAGGTGCCTAATCCCATTCACAAAGAAGGAGACCTCGTGACCTCATCACCTCTTAAAGGCCCTACCTCTTAATACTATCACATTGGTATTTTGGAGGGAACACATTCAAACCATAGCAGTTCCCAGTAGGTATATCAGATGAGCACTTTGCTTCACCACAGTCTTCTTAATGCTGTTTTGTTCCTAATCTAAAAAGTGGTTTTAAAACCAGTGCCTGATTGTTTTAGTTCCCACTGCTCCTAGGAGTGAACCTGAGCATCTTCCCACATGGATCTCCTTTTCTGTTTACTGTTTCTTCAAATCCTTTTGCCCACTTCTAATGGATTTTAGGTCTTTTTCTTACTGATTTGTAGGAGTTCTTAATACATTAAGGCAATTAGTCTTTTGTCTAATTAGGAGCTACTAGTATTTTTTACTTGTCATTTGTACTTTGACTTTATTTTCGGCACTTCTCCCCACACACATATTTTTTATATTCATTAGTAAAATTGATCTTTATTTTATGGTTTCTGGGCTTTGGAACATAATTAGAAATGTCTTCCCCACTTTAAGATTAGTAAAGAAATCCCCTTGTTTATTTCTGGTACTTTGTTTTTTGAGACAGGGTCTGGAGTCGCCCAGGCTGGAGTGCAGTGGTGCCAGCTTAGCTCACAGCAACCTTGAACTCCTGGGCTCAAGGGATCCTCCCAGCTTAGCTTCCTGAGTAGCTGGGACTACAGGTGCATGCTAACGTGCCCAGCCAATTCCTTTTTTTTTTTTTTTCTTTTAAGAGATGGGGTCTCACCATGTTGCCCAGGCTGGTTCTGAACTCCTGGGCTCAAGTGATACTCCTGCCTGAGCCTCCCAAACTACTGGGATTACAGGTGTGAGCCACCACGCCTGGCCTCTAGTACTTTTATGGCTTCCTTTTTCATATTTAAATCTTTGATTGATCTAGAATTTATCTGTAATAAGGTATGAGTTAGAGAGCCACCTTAATTTTTTCTACCTATCTCAAATCATTTGTGGAGTAATCCATCATTTCCTCATTGATGTAAAAAGCTACCATCGTTACATACAAAACTGTCTATTTGGGTCTGTTTCTGAATCTTTTAATCTCTCCAGCTGATCTGTCTACTCATGTACTAGTATCGTGTTTTCTATTACATTAGCTTTAAATTAAAAAAATAACTGTAGAATGGTTTCCTTCTCATAGCTCAAATCCTTTTTGACTTTAGATTTTTTTTTTTCTGGCTGTTTTTGCTGGTCTATGTTTTCTAATGAACTGAATAGTCATTTAACTTGTCCCCCAATTTCTCTTGTATTGATCAGGACTGCACTAAAGATATACAGTAATAGCTGGTACCTGCATGTAGATAGAAATCGCATTTTGGCAACATTGAGTCTTCTCTCTTTCCCAGCTCCTCTCCCACGAGGTCAGGCTTCCCTTTTGCTCCCCTGTGTTCTCCAAAGGGCTGGCCCAGTGCCCGGCATATGCTGGTGCTTGACTCTTACTTACAGAATGAATGATGAATTATTACATGAGCTCCACTTCTGATGTGCAAGGTAACTGCCTTCCACACATTCTCTCATGTAACCCTAAACACAATGAGTAGGCACTATTCTAATCCTCATTTTAGAAATGAGGAAACTGAGGCTCAGGCAGTAAAGCAACTGCCTTCAACTTCTTAGAATGCTCTTATACATTCTCCTAGTCCAATGCCTTGACTACTTGTATACCCCCTTAGTTCCATCCTTTACTCTCTTCTAATGTTTCTCTTACTGTTCTACACATCTCATTCTCTCTCACGACATTATCTTCCATTCATTTCAATGTCGATCCTCTCACTGCTGAGCTGCAGACATCTAGATGAATCCTCCCAGAGGATAGCAACAAAATTATGCTCTCCCTCCTCCAGGACTCTCTCTCATTCATTCTCTTAGTCAAGAGCCACCTCCACAATCAATTATGCAAGTCAAAAACCTATTACCCATAACACATGCCTGACTTCTTCCTCTCTGTAAGAAGGCATCCTGCACCTTAAAGCTCAATTACCCAGGCTCAATTATTTTCTCCCTTCAGGTCCATCCTCCCATTTTCTCCACGCAGTAATCATGGCCTCAGTTAGGCTTCATCTCTATCCACCCGATTACAACCTTCCCCAACTGTTTTTTCTGTCCCCAGTCTTCTCACTTATTCCTCATCCCCCACCCCCAATTCATCCTCAAGTCCTCTGTCCTCTACTTCAAGAGGGACATTCCCCAACATCAGCTGGCTCATCCTCATGCTCAGCTCAGAAACCTTCAATGATTAAAAAGAAGCATTTAGATCCATTTATGTATACTGGCATGGAAGGATGTTCTCAATATATGATTGCTAATATGCCCTAACACATGGGTCTACAGTCTTCTCTCCTGAGTTCTGAGTCTTCACTTCCAACAGTCCATGACCTATCTCCAGCAGGGAGACAGCTTTGATTCATTCAGGACCATCACAGGGCAAATACCTGTTCAATTAATGACAAGTTGTTGTAGAATCTAACCGAAAGACATCCCAGAGCTCATCTAGACAAGCCTCTCATCAACAGCTGCAGAAATGGAGGCTCAGAAAGGGCAAGGGACTTGCCTAGGGTTCTTGATCTAGCAGTCTTAACTCCTGGTCCAGAGCTCTTTTCCCCACATCACACGGCCCCCTTGGGAGTCCCTGATGACATTACAAATCTCTGAGGGGAATGGGTGGCAGGGCAGAAGGCATCTAGGGTGCTCGTCCAGCCCAGCTTTGCTGTTTACCAGCTGTGAGGCTGTGCACAACTCCCCTCACCTCAGGAAAGTGGGGCTAACAGTCACACCCTGCAGTTCAGGGGGCTGTTATGAAGATTCAATAATATGGTGATGCAAAAAGTGTAGTAAGTGATGGGGAATGTAAGCGGAATTCAATTAATAAATGATTAGGATGGTTCATTTGGGGGCTGTTAGTATAACCTGCCTTTGGACATTTCATTCAGCTCCTTTGTTTTTACTCTGTTTAATGGTGCTACAGAAGATTAAAACTTCCTTCTCTGGTGCTTTATGGTGCTGTGTGGTAAGAATATAAATTCTCCAGAAGTGGTGACCCTGGCTGGCGTGTTTACTGTTATGTCCAGAAGGCCCTGCACATACTTGAAGCTCAATGAATAGTTGATGAATGAGTAAATACTAGAAGATGTTCTAGGTTACAGGGAAAGAAGAGCAAAGAATGTGCGGCCCTGCATCATAACAGTGGCTGAAGATCTGGTTCAATACCCGTGCAGTAGGGTGACCCCTGAAGAGTCCCCTTCTCTCTCAGCTTCCTTTCCCACCGTCTAAATAAAGAAATTTGAAATATGATCTCCAAGTCTTCCAGTCTTTTTTTTTTTTTTTGAGATGGGGTCTTACTCTGTCGCCCAGGTTGGAGTGCAGTGGCATGATCTCCGCTTACTGCAACCTCTGCCTCCCTGGTTCAAGTGCTTCTCCTGCCTCAGCCTCCCAAGTAGCTGGGATTATAAGCATGCACCACCACACCTGGCTAATTTTTTTTTGTATTTTTAATAGAGATGGGGTTTCACCATGTTGGCCAGGTTAATCTTGAACTCCTGACCTCAAGTGATCCACCTGCCTCGGCCTCCCAAAGTGATGGGATAACAGGCATGAGTCACCACATCTGGTCTCTAAGTCTTCCAGTCTTGATATTTCATTTATTCATTCAATGTACTGAGCAACTTCTATATGCCAGGCACTGTGCCAGGCACAGGGTATATACTGGAAACTAAAAAAGATATTTACAATGTGTAAAGAGAAAAAGGCACTGAACAAGTCAATGAATCTATCATCACAGATTATGGCATGTGCTGTGGGAGAAGAGGACAGGGTTCTCTGCATGTGGATCATTCAATTAATGGCTGCACGATCAGGAAAGGCCTCTCTGAGGAGGTGGTTTTTGCTGAAATCTACAGAAAAGTTGGATAGAGAGTGACCCAGAGAGCCAACAGGCAATTTGAGTTTAAAAACAATCTAGAATCTCCTGGCTCAGCTTGAGCCCTACGGGGTGCTAAAGAACGAAGCTCTTTCTTTTCCTCATCCTCAGGAGGTTTTGGTGTCTTGTGGGATCTGGATGATTGCCAGACATGTGATTGACCTTGAATGCCCAGGACAAAGGGTGAAGCCCTTATACTCTGTCCCCAGACCTTTTGGGGCCCTGGGGTCAGAGGTTATGGTGCCTGCAGATGCCTGCTCTGGGCATTTCCCCACAGGAAGCCACTTCTCCAGTGGGTTTGTAATACTCCCCCCAGCTTTGTAAACTGAAGAGGCCCCAGTATCTGCCAAGAGCTACATGGTCTGTTCCAAGTCTGCAGCTATTAGTCCTCATTGCTCAGGCAGATTCCATTACAAGCTCCAAACTGTTTTCCAAATATACTAGAAAGGTCATTTCCTGTTTTTTTTTTTTTTTCTTTTCAAAATTCAATATTTGCAGAAAACATACAAAAAGCAAAGACTTTTACAGAAGGCCATGAAGCACAGAAGTGGGACTTGGTCTCATGGGAGAAGTTTTATCAGGGGTGGGCAAAATGTTCTCTAAGGCTTCTCTGAGGGACGAAAGGGCCGTGGAAACAGAAATGCCAGGGCCTATTGAACAGGCATTCATCAAATTCCAAGGGCAGCAGCTTCTCTCTGTGATGGAAAGCCAGAAAAGAGAGGCACTGAGGCCAACAGAAAACTCAGGGCCCCAAAATAAGAACATTCCATGAACCTGGGAAAAGGGAGGGCTGCTGGTTCTAGCCATGTGTGGCCTGCCCAGAGCTGGCTGCAAAGCCCTACCCAGCGCCTTAGGGGCACATCCAGTACAAGGTCACCAGAGAGGAGCCTGATGCCTGCCTGGGCAGTGCCTGCTGCCATTCAAAGAGTGGTCCTGGGTGAGGCTTTGTTTGGAGGCAGAGAGGCCGGGCCTTGGTCTCTGCACCTGCCAGGCCTAGACCCAAGCAGGCCTGGATGCAGGCAGTGATAGGGAGGGAAAGGCAGGGTGCTGGGGTCAGACAAGGTCCTGAATGACTTCTACGCTGACTATCCCCAGGGACACCTTTCTGTTCTCCTCTTCCAACTCATTTCTTCTCGGACCACTCTCCTCAGGGGATTTCCAGACACCACACCCTTTGGGCCTCCCTCCAACCACTCCGCACAGGCACCTGCTACTGCCGGTACCTTTGTGTTAGGTTGCCAGTCTCTTCTGTTTTCTCCCTAGGGGCTCTTATCCTTTCCCTGAAATAATCTATGTTGGTGACCCTCAAAGAGCCCCAACCCTCTCTTAAGAGCTCTAGATTTGTGACTCAGCCTATTGAGCGTGTCATTTGGTTATGCCACCAGCACTGCAAGCTTCAGACCACAAGTCACCAGCCTGATCGCCCTGGCCTTCCCAGCTGAGCAAGAGCACCACCATCTGCCCAGCTGGAAACCCGCAGCCATCCCTGACCTCCCTTCTTCTTCACCACCCATTGACAATTCTTTACCAAGTCCTGTCATTTCTTTTTTCATTTTTATGTTTTTGTAGAGACAAGGTCTCACAATGCTGCCCAGCCTAGTCTTAAATTCCTGGCCTCAAGCAATCCTCCCACCTTGGCCTCCCAAAGAGCTGGGATTAGAGGCATGAGCAACAGTGCCCAGCCTAGTCCTTTTGTTTCTACCTGCAAAACAGAGCTTGAATCTGCTGACCTCGCTTCTCCACACACACCACCCAGGCTCCAGGATGTCTCACCAGGACTCTCAGCAGAGACCCTGACCAGAGTCAGAGTCCTGTGTCTCTCTCATCCCTAGCCCAGGGTCTATTTTCTATATGGCAGGCAGGGTAACGTTCTCAAAATGGAAATTGGGTCATTGGAATTTCCCTGCTTTGTTCAATCTCTGATGCTTTCTATTTCACATCGAGTGAAATCCACACTCCTGATGCCAGTCCCTGAAGTCCTGCAAGGATCTGGCCCTGCCTGCCTCTGCAGATGAGACTTTGTCTCATTTCTACTCTCTTCTTGGTCCATTTTGCTCTGGTCACACTGGGCCTCTCTTTAAATCCTCAAACCTCATTTAATTCCTGACCTCAAAGCCTTTACTAGACTATTTCCTCTGTGTACTACATTCTCTGTAACCCCACTCCCTATAGAGCCTCCTAAGTGGATAAGTGGATTCCTGGCCTTGGTTTTTCAAATGTTCTTGCTCTAGGACCTGACATGGGCTCCTGTAGGGCACGAAGCCTCCTGAGTTCCTCTGCCCCCAATTACTGCATGTCAGGAAAGCCCTGGCAGAGCTGCCCGGAGGCTAATGCGGTGTGGTGGATGCCACAAGGATTTCAGAATCTCAGCTGCTGTCCCTACAGCGGCACATGGTGCTGGGCACCTCACTTGACTGCAGACACTGCTTCTATAAAATCAGAGGGCTCACACCTGCCTTAAAAGGTGGCTGTGGGGATTAATTGGAGCCAACAGTTATATTCTTTTTTTTTTTTTTTTTTTT
>NW_016806836.1:3364100-3379505 GCF_001698545.2 Rhinopithecus bieti
TTTTTTTTTTTTTTTTTTTTTTTTTTGAGATGGAGTCTCGCTTGATCACTAGGCTGGAGTGGAATGGCGCGATCTTGGTTCACTGCAACCTCCGCCTCCCAGGTTCAAGCGATTCTCCTGCCTCAGCCTCCCAAGTAGCTGGGACTACAGGCGTGCACCACTACGTCCAGCTAATTTTTGTATTTTTAGTAGAGGTGGGGTTTCACCATGTTGGCCAGGATGGTCTCGATCTCTTGACCTCGTGATCTGCCTGCCTCAGCCTCCTAAAGTGCTGGGACTACAGGCTTGAGCCACGGTGCCCGGCCTGTTATACACTTCTTTCTTACTGCATGCCAGACTGTGCTGAGCATCTTACAAGCATTTAATTTTATAGTAACTCTATGACATAGAACGTATAATTATCCTGTAGTACAAAAGAGGCAGCTGAAACTCAGCGAGGTTAAGGAGTTTGCCCAAGGCCATATATCCAAGGAGTGTGGAGCCAGATGGAGCCTGTGCTATTAGGCTATAAAGCAGGGGAGTGAATTACTATCATGCCTGGCATGTAGTATGGGTTTACTGAAAAGTACCCATTCCCTTTTCTGACCTTCTTTTTCCCCTGTCCCCAGCTTCATAATAAGGCATTTCTGAAGGAAGAGCAAGAAAGTAAGCAAGTCCTTGGAAAACGTTCTACAAGGCTGTCTAAAACATACACCGAGACGGATTTTACCCATGCTTATACAACCTCCTGCTTTGGATATTCAGCTGGATACAAACCTTCAGAATCTTTTCAGTGATGCTGGGTTGATTCTCTTGATTCTACCACCACATTCTACTCTTTGATATTTAACTTCACAGCAACAGTAAAAATAATTATTTTGGGGCATGAATTTTTTAAAACGCTTACCTCCTCAGCAGCTACATCCTCCTGGCAGGGTGGTGTTACTATTTCACGTAGGGCCAGGGCTAGGGACTGGAATTGTGACACAAACTCTCTTCAACCCATGAAAGTCTATGCTTCCAGGAGGTCTCTGGAAAGCTGAAGAACAGTCCAGCTGCATCACTGCTTGGTGGCCAGGCATGTTGGGTCCTCCCCAGGCCTCCTGCTGTGTCTGTATTATCAAACTTGCTGAGGCTCAGCTACACAGCAAGATTCCCAGAGAGTGCCAGTCTCTGTCTTACTGTGAGGGGACAGGAAGGAAGGGAAAGTGAGATCACTTCCTGGTAGGCCTGCCTAAGGCCTAGGGGCTGGGCCATACTCCAGGTCTGCCCATGCCAGGCTGGGCACCTCTGGACAAGGCTCTTCCCCTCAAACCTCAGGAGTCTCAAGTGTGGAATGAAGGGGGAAACTGGGTATCTCTGTGGTGGTTCTGAAACAGGTCTGCAAATTATCTGACATTCCTCCTCTCAGGAGGTAGAGTTTAATTTCAATTTCCCCAAAAGAGCTGGCCTTAGTGACCTCTAACAAATAGAATGCAACAAAAATGATTTTGTGTCACCTCCAAGATGAGGCTATAAAGGGTTACATAGCTTTCACCTGGCTCTCTCTGGGGACACCTGCCTCTAGAGCTTTGAGCTGCATATGGGAAATCTGAGGTGGCCATGCCGTGAGGAAGCCCAAACAAGCCTATGAAGTAACCACAGGGGAGAGGTCCTGAGATGGCCTGGAAAGAGCAGCAGCCGGCCAGCCTCCAGCAGTGCCGGCCCCAAGCTACTCCAGTTCCAGTCACCATCTAACTGCAACTGCATAAAAGATCCAAGCCAGAACTGCCCAGCCAAGCTGTTCCCAAATTCCTGACTCACAGAAACCATGAGATACAGGAAACTATTGCTGCTGTTTTAAACCATTGAGTAACAGGGGTGATGGATTACTCAGGAGTGGATAACCAAAGCAATCTCTAACATTACTTCTAGCTCTGGGGTAAGGGAGGTAAGAGACTTCTAGCTCTGAAGGAAGGGCAGAAAAGCAAGGAAGTCCTTGGAAAACTGCCCATCCCTTCACAGTAGGATAGAGACTGCCACTCTCTGAGAACCGTGCTGTGTATCTGAGCCTGGGCAAGTGTAGATCATACATCCACAGCAGGAGGCCCAGGGAGGACCCAGCATGCCCGGTCACCAAGCAGTGATGCAGCTGGACTGTTCTGCTGCTTTCCAGAGACCTCCATGGAAGCACAGACTTTTATGGGTTGAAGAGAGTTTGTGTCAATCTAGTTCCTCTAGAATTCTATAAAATGCATCTCCAAAATACACTGTGGAAAATGAAAAGAAGCAAGAGATTATCTCTATAGTATTCATCCATTCCTTCAGAAAAATTTTACTGATCCCTCAGTGTATACTGGGCTTGGGACTAGATGCCACAGATACAAAAACAGTAAGATACCATTGTACACGTGAGGGAAGTCCATGGTCTAGTTAGGGAGCTCAGTTCATAAACCTACAATTTTTAACCACTGGTAGTAAGGGGGCACAAATCACAATTATCAGAATCACTACAGGACAGTTTCTAATAGTAATTCTAATAAAGCCAGGTGGGGAGACCTGGTGGGGGATTATTATTATTCTAATAATGCTGGGTGGGGAGACCTGGTGGGGGATTATTATTATTCTAATAATGCTGGGTGGGGGGACCTGGTGGAAGATTATTATTATTCTAATAATGCTGGGTGGGGGGACCCAGGGTGTGCTCTCTAGCTAATGATCACTGTCCTCATCAGTTGCTGTTACTGATGGTTGGGTATCACAGTCCACACACATGATGAGAGAGAGGAGTTTAGAAACCACTTCTGTTTACACATCTAAGTATGCCAGGCAGAGGGCACAGCATGCAAGAGGCAAGGGGAGCCTGCTGACCAGAAAGACCAGTAGAGCCGTGGGGCTGGGGAGCGGTGAGAGGGAGAGGAGGTGAGTGGAATGACAGTCACTGGGGCCTTTCAGGGTCTTGAGGGCCAAGACTTTGAATTTTGTTCTGACTTTGATTTTACCCTTAATATGTGAATGCTTCCCTTCCATGCCAATATTCAGAGGCTTCTCACTAGTGGAGGGTGAGTGAAGCCCTTCAGACAGTGAGGGAGTCTCTTCACACACTGCTCAGACACTGCACTGTGTGTCCATGGCCACTGTCAGCAGTGGTTGGGGCCCTGCTGTCTCCAGCTGCAGGAAGGATGTCCTTCCATCCTTCCTGCTTCCTGACAGAAGTAGGGTTCCAAACCCAGAACTCGCTACATAGGTAAATACTGGTTGAACAACAGCCTCCCTTGGAACCTGGAAGAGCAAGCCAGGGACCATCACTACTTGAGCAGAGTGTAGATGTCATCCGTACCTCTGGCCCACATTATCACAGTTTACATAAGGTTCCTAAGCCCTTGGTTGTTCAGTATTCCAGGCCTCGACCCCACACCTCCAGATACTGAGTCTTCATGGGACTGCCAGCCCCCTGTGAACAGTCCTGTGTAACTCCTGGTGGCCCATGGCATAGGCCCCTTAGCCTGAGTCCCCCTTCCTCTTCCCTGACCCACCAGAAGAGATGAAGTTTCCTTGTCTGCCACCTGTAGCACCTTGACTTCTTCCTAATAATAACCACAGTCAAAATTCATTCAACAGTCATTCAACAAATACACACAGAAATGTCCCGTGAGCCAGGCATGATGCTGATATATTTGCTCATTATCTGCCGTTCCAACTGATTCCAAGAGGGTAGGTACCCTGCCTTTCTTGTTTGTCACTGTGTCTTCGAAATATAGCACAGCTCCTGACATACAGATTTTAATCACTCAGTGACTAAATAACCACCTGAGTCCTGGCTCCTGACCAAATAAATAATAACAATGATAAGAGTAAAACAAAACAAAAATGTATTTAAAATTAATTTATTTAAAATTTAATAAAATTTTAAAAAAATGGCTCCCACTTATGGGGTGAATACACTGTGTTCAAACATGCTGGCATGTCTGGGGTGCTGAGTGTGCATTTTCATGGTTGTACTTGGGGCATCCCACAGCACAGTTGTACTTTTACAGCATAAAAAGTACTTGGGGCGCTGGATGCGGTGGCTCACGCCTGTAATCCCAGCACTTTGGGAGGCTGAGGCAGGCGGATCATGAGGTCAGGCGTTTGAGACCAGCTTGACCAACATGGTGAAACCCCGTCTCTACTAAAAATACAAAAATTAGCCAGGCATGGTGGTGCACACCTGTAATCCCTGTTACTCAGGAGGCTGAGGCAGAAGAATCGCTTGAACCCGGGAGGTAGAGGTTGCAGTGAGCCGAGATCATGCCACTGCACCCTAGCCTGGGCAACAAAGCGAAACTCCATCTCAATTTAAAAAAAAAAAATGTACTTGGGGCATCCCAAAGGACAGCTGTACATTTACAGTTGTAATTGTGAACTTCAGCAATATTTGATACTGTATCCCAGTTCATGCCTAAGCAGAAACACTAGAGGCCTGGTGTGCTCTCTCAAGATTCTGGCATCTGAGAGGCTGGTGGCCAAGGGAGCACAGTGGCCCACAACACTTTGGGTTCTCTCTAGACCAGTGTTCTTAAACTTTAAGGGTCACAGACACATTTGAGTCTGAGGGAAGCTACGGATACTTTGCCCAGAAAAGAATATATTCTCTGCGTGTGTGTGTAACCATACCTATGATTACAGGGGGCTCTTAAAGCCCTAACGCCTACCCATAAGCCCTAGCTAAAAACCCCGGCTCTAGACATCACATAACCCTGCATTCTTAAGGTCTGGAGGCTCTGGCCCTCAACTCTCCCAGCACAGCTGGAACAGAAGCCTTCCTAAAATGGCCTTGGCCAGAAAAACAGTCCTGGGAGCTGACTGCTGCATCCTAGTCACTGCAGACATCTGCACCCAGGGGATTCTCAGGGACCCTGAGTCAGAACAGGTCACAAGATGGGTGGCTTGGAAAGTTGCTATGGCAAGGCCCTGAAGCCTTGCTGATAAGCACCCGAATAGTTACAACCTCAAGGCAGCTTCCCTCCAGATGAGACCCTTGCTATGACAACAGTGAAAAGGACTCTTAAGAGAGGTGCTGGAGGCAGAGCAGAGGCCAAAAGAGGGAATTCAAAGGAGCTGGAAATCCCCTAGACTCCCAGGACTACTAGTACCTGGAGAAATAAAGGCTGGATTTTCTGCCCCAATTGCAATGAGACAGAGCTGAAAGGGGTGAGGGGTGGGAACGGGGAGGCAAGTAAGCTATGGATCAGAGCCTGTATGAATTGGGGCTCCACCAATTGCTAGCTGTATAATGCTGAGAAAAATCACTTAACATCTCTGAGCCTCAGTTTCTTCTTTTGTAAAACAGAGATATCAACCCCCAACCCTTAGGGTTGTTGTGAAATTAAAGGAAATTCATGCATAAGTTTTTTGAGTCCTTTCCTCCTAGGAATCTGAAAAGGTAAGGAATGAAGGAAGTATAGGATGATAGTTGAGAGCTCACTCTAGTCTCAGACGAAACCTGTTAGGCAAAATTCCTGACCTCTCCGAACCTCAGGGTCTTCAACTGTGAAACGGGGACAATGATACTTTGTAAGGTTCTACTGGGATTGGAAATAATGGATGTATAATGCCTGGCTCACACGACCAGATGCTCAATAAAAGGTGGTGGTTACTATTATCAGAAAGGCAAAGCTAAATTCAAGAAGTCGTTTTGGTGTAGCTGAAAAAATAGAAGATGTGGAGCTAAAAAAAGCTCAAGTGAAATCTTGGTTATGCAACTTTCCAGCTCTGGTACATAGGCTAAATGATGTAATCTCCAAAGGCCTCAGTTTCCTCCTTGGTAAAACATGGATAATAACAGAAACTACCTAATTAGACACTGGATGTAAAGGTTTAGCCCAGCATTGGCACAAGAGCACTCATCCATATGCTATAAACCATATTCTTTGAGTTTACACAACAGCTCAGGGTATGACTGATGGCTTCCTGTGACCTGGGCAGATTCTTTAAATTGTTTTCAGTTTTACTAAGGTATAAGTGACAAATAAAAATTTTACATATTCACACTGTGACATGATTATCACAATCGAGCTAATTAACATATCCACCACCTCACACAGTTACTTTTTGTGGTGAGAATACTTAAGATATACTCTCTTAGCAAATTTCAAGTATAAAATACCGTATTATTAACTGTAATCATGCTGTACATTAGGTCTCCAAAATTTATTCATCTTATAACTGCAAGTTTGTACCGTTTGATCAACATCTCCCCATTTCCCCAACAACCCTTCTACTCTCTCTGAGTTCAACTCTTTTAGATTCCACATATAACTGAGATCCTGTAGTATTTGTCTTTCTCTGTCTGCCTTATTTCACTTAGCAAAATGTCCTCCACGTTCAACCATGTCTTTGCAAATGTCAGGATTTTCTTTTTTAAGGTTAGATAATATTCCTGTGTGTGTATGTGTGTGTGTGTGTATGTGTGTGTGTATGTGTGTGTGTATGTATGTGTGTGTGTGTTGATTACCATAGTATTATAATTTTTTTTTTTTTGAGACATGATCTCACTCTGTCAGCCAGGCTGGAGTACAGTGGCATGATCACGGCTCACTGCAGCCTCAATGCGATGCTTGGGCTCAAGTGATCCTCCCACCTTAGCCTCCTGAGTAGCTGAGACTACAGGTGCATGCCACCATGCCTAGCTAAGTTTTGGATTTTGTTTTTCTAGAAACAGGGTTTCGCTATGTTGCCCAGGCTGGTCTCGAACTCCTAAGTTTAAGCAATCCACCTGCCTCAGCCTCCCAAAGTGCTGGGATTACAGGTGTGAGTCACCATGTCCAGTCTATAATATTTGAAATCAGGTTGTGTGATGCCTCCAACTTAGATCTTCTTGCTCAAGATTGCCTTAGTCATCTGGGGTCTTTCATGGTTCCACAGGAATTTTAGGATTATTTGTTCTATTTCTGTAAGCAATGCCATTGGAATTTTGATAGGAATGGAATTAATTCTGTAGACCGCTTTGGGTAGTATGGACGTTTTGACAATATTGATTCTACTGGGCAGATTCTTTACATGGCTTGGTTTGGACATAGCCTCAACTCTTTCCAGAACTAGGCATTAGAGATCTTGTTCAGCCAGGCAGGATTCTCATTTTTTACTCTGTCCACTGGCTTCACTGGCTCCTCTCAAAGGAGTTTTCCTCATGGCCAGGAGACAGGGAGTGACTTCAGTGTCCATGGCAAATCAGATCAGGGGGTGTCTTTCCGGCAGAAGGAATAACTATGTGCTTCCCTGGGGGCATGGCCTGCCCTCCTTGCTGAGGTGCAAAGCCAAGTAGCCTGGGAGATGAGCAGGCACACTCCTAGCTGCCAAGCAGTTTGCCCAAATGGTGGGAAGGCAGCTGCCCTGTTTAATGCACCCGGGGAAAAGGACTGATTGAGAATAGTGCTAAATGGGCGCGCTGGCCCCAGGATTCAGTTCTGGACCATGTTTTGGTTGTCTGAGGGCTCTGTACAGGATTTTCAAGGTTTGTAAGAGAATAGCTGCCCCTTGATTCCTCTGCATCCTCTGCCCTGTCTGAAAGATCTGAAGGGGCACCGCAGAATGGCAGGCATTACACACAGAAGTCAAAGAGCATGGACTCAAGACTCCGGCCCTTCTCCTTCTTCCTAATTGTGTCACTACCAGTAAACAGTTCCACCTCTTTGAGTCTCAGTTTCCTCATCTATCAAATGGAGATAATATATATGTACTTCATAAGATCAAACTAAATGAGGCTGAGAAGGATGTAAGTGCTTATCACGCCTGGCACATGGCTTAAATAATAGTTTTAGCAGCTTTGCCCAAGCACTCTTTCGTCGTGCGTGTGGCCAAGCACATACCTGGCCTTCAGTCTGTGTTTGCTCCCTCCCCTCTGTAGACTGGTCCTTCTTGGCTGCAGGGAGAGAGAGCTGTGAGACTGATCCTGAGGCTAGGGCTTCTTCACTACTTTCATCCCAGGGGATAAGCTGCAGTGACAGGATGCACTTAATATGTGCTTGAGGATTTCAACAAATCCTTACATGGCAAACAAAACAGAGAGATTTCTCTGGAAGCCCTAGCTGGGCATGTAAAATATCTATGATATTTTGAGATATCATGATGATATCTCATGAGATGAGAGAAAAGAAGAGTAATACTTACTATCTTCATGTAATAGATAAGGAAACGGAAGCTCACAGGTGTGAAGTGACTTGTCTAAGGCCACCTGTACACTCTGCTTTACACTGGGTGCCCCTCCCACCCACCCACCCAGCACCACTTCCTCTTCTCTCCCCAAGGAGGCTATCTTATCTCAGACTTCGGGCTCTGTCCTCTGCCTTCTTGAAGGTCTGAGGGAAGGAGAAGCACAGGCGCTAAGAAGAGAGGTGAAGAAGAGAGGGAAGGAGGAGCACAGGTGCTAATAAGAGAGTGGGCCAGGCACAGTGCGGAACTCTCTCAGTCCCTTACCCAAACTGGAGCTAAACAGTCTCCTTCCTAAGCCTGACTCACAATTCTTCCCTGCTTAAAACCCTCCAGTGACTTTCCATTCAGAGCCATCAGGATAAAGTTCAGATTCATTCATGGCCACCTCCAGACTCCACTCCAGCCAGGGCACCCCCTCTGCACTGTGTTCAGCCCACGGAAATTCCATGGAGTGCTGCACCCCCCAAGCCTCCAGGCCTTCGCCGTGCTTCTCCGCAAGCCCCCAGCCTCTCCCTGTCCACTCTTCTCCAAGTCATCTCCTGCATACCTTTCAAGCCTCAGCACCCTCTGCCCACTAGCCCTCTGGACCTAACACAGACTACTGCTACTAGTCTACTGTCAGCCATACCCATAAGCTTCCTGAGGGCAAGGACTGTGCCACTTCTGCTTTGTTATCTGGTGTCCAATTTATAGAAGATGCTCCATAAATATCTGCTAAATTAATGTAAAAATGAAAAAACTTTTCCTGGCTGAGGCAGGAGTATAAACTGAGCTGCACCAGACACAGCTGCACTGTGCCCCTACAGTGCTGAAGAGAGAGAAAATCACAAGACCTTCTCTCTCTCATGCAGCTTTCAGTTCTCACACCATCCTTAGCTTATGGACAGATGCACAGTGGATTCCGCAAGCTCTTCAGAGTGAAGTGCTCATCCCCAGGCTCTTTAGCCTCCTTATGAAAATTCCAGCTGTGGAGAAGGTCCACGTGGGTGTAGGCCAATCCAGAATAGCCTTCAATTCTAATACCTTAACAACTACATCCATGGATGCCGATGGATGCCCGGTGGGTAAAAAGATCTTTGTGGACCCGGTACTTCCAACTTGACAATTCAAAGAAATGCAGCAGATTTGTTGATAAATACTGCTGCTTTAGGTAAAAAGTCGATTATTATGCTACCCTGAGTTTAAAATTATTAACTTATGCCAGAAACACTTAGACATCATAAACTATGGACATTGACCCAAGGTGGCCATACTGCCAGGCGGGCCACTTGTGCTTTGTGAATGGCAATTTGTTCTCAGCTGGAGGGACTGCATCTTCATCCCTTCTCACCAGACTACTGGGATGAACCCATTTCTTTGGGTTGGGTTTTGCCTGCTTTTGCTCCTCTATTACAGCATTAAAATGAAAATTCCCATAATGTGCCCTGGTCTTTGTGAAAACAGCGTTACAGAAAACACTTGGCGGAGAAGAAAGCTGGCACCAGGCCCAGCGTTGCTAATAACTCCTGTGTATGACTGCACCTGCTTAAGTACATGGCCGGGAAACCCATCCCCTCCTAAGCCACCAGAGGTAGACTGTCTTTCTGATGCTATTACAAAAAACTGCCTGCAAATGGAATCTTGACTGTGAAATTGCAGCGTGATGTTATGTATATAACTTCTGAAAAGAGCCATCCTGCTTTTTCTTCAGAGGGTCAAAATCTCCCACTAATTTCGTTTGGAACTTATGTATTTTCTTCCTTCAACCAGAAATAAAGATATTCAGGCAAAAATGTGTGCTGCTCTGGCAGTAGAGTATGAACAGTGCCACTACCTACCTGGTTTAATTTCTTTTTCCTGCTTGCATCTCTTCAGATTTTCCACTGTTGACTAATCAGTATGGGAATTCTAAGGAATCAGAAGAAAAGCAAGAATTAGAGCCAGACATACTCCGGGATTATAAATTGAAACAATCTTTTGGGAAGACAAGTTGACAATACCTATTAACATGTTAAATGTGCACACATATCCTTTGGGGTGAAATTCCTGGACACGTCACATTCCTGAAATGTCCAGGAATTTATACTACAGATATATTTACCTAAGTAAAAAGATACTCAGTGAAACATTGTACAGTAGCAAAAGCAAGGGGGGAAAACAACTTAAATGTCTATTAATAGAAAAACAGTTAAATTATGGTGTATCAATACCATGAGAAACTAAACAGCTATTTCAAAGAATGAAGGAGATTTCATTGTACTGATATGGAAAATGTACATGCTTGATTGTTAAAAGTATATTATAAAATTGCATATATTATCTTTTAATTTTAAAAAATCGTTACTTTTTTTAATTTAATTTTTTTTTTTTTTTGAGGGGTCTTACTCTGTCGCCCAGGCTGGAGTGCAGTGGCCAGATCTCAGCTCACTGCAAGTTCCGCCTCCTGGGTTTACTCCATTCTCCTGCCTCAGCCTCCCGAGTAGCTGGGACTATAGACGCCCGCCACCTCGCCCGGCTAGTTTTTTGTATTTTTTAGTAGAGACGGGGTTTCACTGTGTTAGCCAGGATGGTCTCGATCTCCCGACCTCGTGATCCGCCCGTCTCGGCCTCCCAAAGTTCTGGGATTACAGGCTTGAGCCACTGCACCGGGCCTACATTTTTTTAAATTTTAAGAGACAAGGTCTCACTCTGTCCCCAGGCTGGAGTATACTAGTGCGATCATAGCTCACTGTAGCCTTAAACTCCTGGCCTCAAGCAGTCATCCACCCTCAGCCTCCTGAGTAGCTGAGATTACAGGTGTGAACTACTGTGTCCAGCTCAAATGTGAACGTGATTATTTATGTTTAGAAAAAAGAAAAAAGTACAGCATTTGTGTACATGCACATTTTTAAAAAGTATACATACTTTACACTTTAAACAATTTTCAGTATACATAGAAAAGAGCAAACCGCAACCAGTGGTTCCCCCTGGGAAATTTCTCTCTTTCGAAAAAAATTCATCTCTTTTGAGAAACTATGAGAAAATAAATGAAAGACTTTCACTTTGTACATTATCTATTTCTGTTTTGATTGAAAACTTTTAAAGAGGCATGTAAAACTTTTAAAGAGGCATGTGTAACTTTCACATTCATTACACATGCTATGCAAAAAATTCTATATCTAGCTAACATATCAAGTGTGAGGGCAAAAGATATTTTCAAACAAAGACTGGGCAAGTTTACCATTCACAGGCCCCAAGAATACTCTCCAATAGAAAGGAAACTGAATACAGAAAATAAGTGAGATTTTTAGAATCAATAATGAGCAAAGGAAGGAATAATCCAGCACCCTTCTTTCCTCCCTCTCCCTCCTTTACTCTTGGTATAACTGACTCCTCTTCTCAGTTTTTTTTTTTTTTTGAAATGGAGCCTCACTGTGTCACCCAGGCTGGAGTGCAATGGCACGATCTTGGCTCACTGCAACCTCTGCCTCCCGAGTTTAAGCGATTCTCCTGCCTCAGCCTCCCAAGTAGCTGGGACTACAGGCACATGCCACCGCACCAGGCTAATTTTTGTATTTTTTTTAGTAGAGACGGGGTTTCACCATGTTGCCCAGGCTGATCTTGAAATCCTGACCTCAGGTGATCCACCCGCCTCGACCTCTCAAAGTGCTGGGATTACAGGCATGAGCCACCGCGCCCAGCCCTCTTCTCAGTTTCAATACCACCGTTTCAAGGAAGACCTCAGCCACACTCTCCTCTTTCTCTCCCCCTGCTTATTGACTTCTTAAAGCCACCAGTTGTACTTGTAACTTCATGCAGGTAAAGGCCATGCCTGTTTTATTTAACATCATCCACCTATCACCTTGCTCAGTGCCTGGCGGGTATTAGGTTCTCAACAAATACTGGCTAAATACGTGAAAAATTTATTGAAGGCTCAGCTCAAACGCTACTGCTCCTCCAATTTCTTAGGCTTTCTACAGGACTCTGTCCCCATCTTGGGGCATTTTCACAATGTGTTCATGTTATCTGAGTCTTTTTTTCCTGTCCGGCTGTGAGCAACCTCAAAGTCTTATATACCGTGACATTCCCCATAGCACCTTGCAGGATGCCTAACACATAAAGGGTTCTCGGCAGTAGACGAATCCATGCACACGCACAGGAAAGTACAAATGACGGCCGCAGGCTCTAACCAACTGCAGATAGTAGTGACTAGAGCCCAGAACACAAGCACCTTTGAGATATGCAAACAAACATGAGACTCTGCCCAGGGAGAAATTAAAATTAGAGCTAAACTTGAAATACAGCGGTGTGGGTGGGGGGATTGGGAGACAGGCCCTTATTCAAAAACAGAGAAGTGAAATCACTGAGTGATGATTTATTTTAAGTGTGTTTTTCTGTACTATCTAGCTTTTCTTCCCTTAAACATATTCTAATTTTGCAATCAGAAAAAAAAATCCACAATAAATGTTATAAAAACAAACCAACGGAAAATCAGTGGTGATTTTAGACTACAAAAGTCACCCATCCCTCTGTTTCCTTACTACAACTTTGGACTTCAGATTCAGGGCCCTCTCAGGTGGGGCCCATACATTTTGTGAGGAAGTGTTCTTTCCTCTGAAGCCACAGGGGATAGGAAGGTGCCAGAAATGAGTGCTTCAGCAGGGGCAGCTCTCAGTTGCTCCCTAATGCAAATGCTGGCAAAGCTCCCAGAGTCAGGAACTGTAGGGAGAGAGCAGAAGGAATCAACCCAGTGCAAGATCAGGACTTCCACAAGATGCTGATCCAGTGTCTGGCATTTTAGAGCACTTGTGCATATTTCTTTTGCAGTACTTTTCACATGCCATTAAAATTATTCACTCCTCTGCCTATCTTCCCTTGATGGACAGAGAATTCCACAAGACCAGAGGCAGTGTCTTTACCCTGGTCCTCTAGCCCAGTGCTTAGTACTAACAGGCTCTCAACGTACATTTATGGAATGTTAAAGGCCACACTGATAAAGTACTAAAACAGTACTAAAACTGGCCTAGGTCCCTGGGACATAGTAAGAATACACCAAATACTTTCTTCAGTGCCATGAAGGGCCATTATTCAGTTCTGAAGAGCCAAGCTAAAACGTGTAATTTCTTGAAAGATTAAAGAGACTTTTTAGGAAAAGGGGCTTCCTCCAGTAAGAGCGGATGCACTATGTGTTCTAATCTGCAATTCATAATCAGTCAGCATAGGTGCCGACGGCAACTTCCAAAGAAACCACTCTTTGAAGGAGCAGTACTCCAAGTTTTCCTAAGGCATTTCTGAAGGATTTCCAGGAGGTAGTGAGCTCAGCCTAGGGTCATGATTAATAACCTGTTTCCCAGAACTTGAGATTTTCCACCTCAGTCTCCACTTAGGAATTCCTTCTGGCCCTTCGTGAAAGCACTTGGCAGAGTTAATTGGGCCAGTTCAGCTTCTTGTCTGTCACACCCAGCACATGCTACCAGCTTCTTCCTTAAGTGGCTGGGCCAGGGTCCTCTGGTCCCAAGAGAACAGCACCCACTTCTGCTTTTGGCCTCAGCACTGGCTGCCTGATGTGAGGTTCAGCACCACTTGACTGGGTGACAGGAAATAATGTTTGAAGAGCCAACATGGCAGCTCCAGGGTCCATCACAGGGGTTTCAAAATGATGAGTTCAAAGATAACTTCCAGTTCCTCATGCAAATGCCATCCTATGTCTGAGGGGGCAGATGCCTGTGTACACTGGCTGACATTCTCTTTCTGGAAATTGAGAGCAGCTAATCCTAAGCATGTATTTTTGTACCAACTAAGTGCTTTATGAGCCCTATCTCATTTCATCCACATGGTACCCCTTTGAGGTCAGTATGACTGTGACCCCCCACTTGCCAGAAAGAGAAGTAGGTTCTGTAAGGTGAAGTGATCAGTCTAGGATCTCCCGGCTAGGAGGTGGTGAAAGCAGAGCTCTTACCTGCTATCCCTTTCCAATTTCTCACCAAACTCTAGATTGTCTAAACTGAAAGAGATGGTGGACACCAACCAGATGCAGGGTTGCAAATTCCCACAGGGGCCAGGGGCCAGGGAGGAGACTAGAGGGCACAAGTGATGGGGCAGGGGAATGCACAAATGGTAATGAACTGGAGAACACACCTGCCTAAAGGCATTCAAATTAAAACCAAAACACTACTCTGACTTCTGACTCAAGTTCACTCATCACCATTTAACAGATGGAGTGACTGAAATCTAGGGAGGTGACATGAAAAAGGCACTGCAGTACGGTGAAATATTCAAGGACTTCGGGGATAGCCAGCTCTCATTGGGAACTCAAGCTCTATCCCCTGCCAGCTGTGAGACTCTGGGCAATCCACTGCACCTCTCTGTGCCTTTCTCATGTGTACAATGGAGATGATCTCTGCCTCACATCATTGCTGTGAAGATTAACAGAAGTCAGCATATCCAAGATGCCCAGCCCTGTGTGTGACATTTATTTCAGGAAGATACAAAAGCCAAATAAGATCTCTGGATATGTCTTTTCCACAACCTACCTCCACTCCCAAGATGCCCTAAACTCACTGCCCAGAGTGACTGCGGTGGGGCAGATCAGGAAACACACACTGATAACAGGAGCAACTTTGACACACAAAACAAGAACTGAAAGCCACCCTCATCTGGTACATGAAGGCCTAGTTGAGGAGTGTGAGGCATTCCGTATTTCCACTCTCCACTTCCTGGCAGGGACCACAAAATCTAGGTACCCTCCTTCCAGAATGTCACCTCCTCACCACTACCTTAGGAAAAAGGATGCCTTTTTTGATTACCCCAAATCTCAAGATCCTGGGGGGGCTGGGATGAAGCAGAGGGGGCCCTGGCCTTCCCACTGCCCATGCCCATGGGTGGGTCCATGGCAGCAACAGTCCACCTTCGACGGGATGAAATGCTGGGGAAGACTGCAGCTTTAAGAAGTGCCAAGGGACCCCATCTCTACTACAAATACGAAACTTAGCCAGGCGTGGTGGCAGACGCCTGTAAACCCAGCTACTCGAGAGGCTGAGGCAGGAGAATCACTTGAACAAAAACGGGAAGCGGAGGTTGCAGTGAGCCGAGATTGTGCCACTGCACTCCAGCCTGAGAGACAGCGTGAGACTCCATCTCAAAAAAAAAATAAGTGCCAAGGGCCTTTGAGACCCCTCCTGTTAACTAAAACCTTAATTCAAACAAATAGTTTCTAAATACCACAACTTCCTGAGGATTAGGTCTCTGATGCCCTTAAAGATAAAAAAAAAAAAAAAAGAGAGAGAGACAGAGAAA
>NW_016806836.1:3379822-3402149 GCF_001698545.2 Rhinopithecus bieti
AAAAAAAAAAAAAAAAAAAAAAAAAAAAAAAAAAAAAAAACCTTAATTTGTTAAGACCTGGCACCTTGGAAACTCAAAATTCAAGATCTGATGTCTTTTGCTTTTTTTTTTTTGCACTCTGGGTGTGGGTATCCTTCCCTTGCAGCAGGAGAGGCATCATGTTAAATGATGAAAGAGGGGCAAATAGAGGGATTTTCCCCCTTCTTCTCCCTCTCTTGCCAAACTAGGAACTAGGATGGTGGGCTTTAAATTTAAATTACGTCATGTCTCCTTTGTACCTACGTGCCAGGCTTTCTACTAGGCAGTGGGGCATAGTGATGGGCTAGACAGACACGCAGAGAGGGTGCAGATGGTCTAGTGGAGACACGGGGAATTGAAGTTATGCCAGTAATTATGTAAATACAGTTTAGTTAAACATGAAGGGGTTCAGGATAATATGAGAGCCTATAAGTAGATGGTTGCCCTCAGTCAGTGACGAGAGGGAGTAGTACTGACCATCTAGTGCTCTGTAAAGGGTTGAGCATAACATAGGGCCTAGTGCTTAAGAGATACTCAATAATGTCAATTCCTTCTTTCCTCTCTCCCCAAGTGTACGTGCTTGTGTATGCGTGTGCACATACACATACCACTGAGACTTTTTCTTTCTTTCTTCAAGAACACCTAACCTGAAAAGACCCATAAAACTCAGAAGTAACTTAATGTTGCCTGTTTCATGTCTTCTTTTAACTGTCCTCCAGGCACCCGGTTTTAGCTCCTCTGGGAAACCGAAAACCTAGGATACTTTGCTCCTAAAGCCATAAGGGCCCAACACAAAGGGAAAAGAAATATGGACAGTTTGTTTCATACTGAATTTGGAAATACAGAGATCATCTAGTTTTGTCCCCTCATTAGGTACAAATGAAGAAACAAGACCCAGAGAGTGTGAAACACTTGCCCAAAGTGACAGTTTCCTTGGGTGACCCTTCTAACATATGGTAGCTTTTTGTTTAAGCTGAAATCTTTCCCTGTTAGCTGTAACTTTTCAAATATACTTAACCTGCTAACGGGGGAGGTGGGCTCCCACACACTGCAAGCCATCTCAAGCCACCTAGGAATCCTCCGTTCAGGGACCCACCAAGTAAGGGACCTGGGTTTTCCTCTCTACAGAGTAGCTTGCTTAGTTTCAAACCCTGAAAACAGATACCAACAAATAAAACGCTACGGGCTTACATGTCCTGTGTATATTCTAGGCATAAACAGCACATTTTTAAAAGGAAGCGATAAAAAGATCGCAAACCCAAGGTTAAAGATTTCCAACCCCTTTCCATCTTGGAGTTTTCCACACAGCTGCTGTAGCACTGGGTTTATATGTGATAAAATTCATGAAGTCTGACCGTATCTGTAACTGAAATTTAACACAACAATCATATTCCTGTGGGGGAAGATAAGAGGGAATTTTCACTACTTTCGGAGACTTTTCTTTCTAGAATGTTTAAAAATTATTATACCACCTTTGTAATCAGAAAAAAAGTAAGGGTTTTACAAACACCAATTTCTTAGGGAAGATTTATTTCTTCACCTATATTTGGAGCAAGGAGCTGTTTTTAAAGCTCTGAATACTCTGTCAAAGTTCTTTGGGTAAAAATGAAACAGCATCTGAATGGAGCCCATCTGTGAGACTTGAGGCTCCTGACTAGCCTTAGGCAGTTTCAGACAAGGCCATAATTTTCAGAGCAAGCTCACATATATCATTATATAAAAATAGACATTTTGTGGCCAACAGGCTGGAAAGCAAGCTCTCCAGAGAGCTCTGCCTCCAAGCTCTGCTTCTCCCTGGGGATGGTGGGCAGGGGAAGAGAGTAAAGTTCTACTTACAAGAGCAAAAGTTTCCTCAAAATCCAGCAGTCCTCAGTCAGAAGCGGAGGCAGAATTTACGAAACCAGGATTCAAGGTTAGCAGTCCAGACCTGTGGTGCAGGCAGGATTCTCACTTCACCCCGCTCTCTGTCTCTTCCCCGTGTCTCCTAAATGAAAAGCACTTTGAGGTTTTAGTGGGTGTTTCCCATGTCTCGGGCCAAGTAAGTCCCCATTTGTTGTAATCCAATGCTCAGTCTGATGATGTCAACCACACAACTCACTCACTCAGTTTCCACCTCTCTGTCCACGGGAGAGATCCATTTCCTTTGGACAATGAGCCAGGGGGCTGTAACTGCATCCCAGGCCACCACGCTCGCCTAACATCCTTCCTTCAATTTTCAACCCTGCAGCTTTAGTGACAAAAGGTTTCCTATCCACTCACTGAGCCAGGGTTCCTGGGTAAATTCCTTTGCTTCTTAGTGGGTTGTCTGCTTTCCCGTGTGTTTAATTCCTTTCTTTGGTATATAATATACTAGTTAAGGTGGAGATCTTCACCCCACCCCACACCCATCTCCTTCTTCCTGCCCAATTTTCCAAGTTGTTTAATTTCTCCCAAGTCTCCTAGGTACATGCTGGGCACAGTACATAAGTTTGTCCTTCAGGTAGGGTAGGTGATGTGTGCCCACGGGGAAGGCTTGGAAACAGCACTGGTCTGTCCCCTGGGGAACTGGGTTCCGGTCTTGGTCAGGCCTTCAACTGAATGAATGACTTCAAGCAAGTTACATCCCTCTCTGGACCTCAGTTTCCCTATCAACAAAATGCTGGCTTTGGTGTTTTCCACTTCTGAGATGCAATGACTAAAAATCAGTGACTGGGGAGCTTTTCAACAAATGCATTATAGAGCATTTTACTACAAGCTACCCAACTACATGCTTGAGGGAAGGAAGAACCCCGGAGAAGTCAGAGGCCACTGCCCAAGATGCCAGGCTCAGATGGGCACCTTTACCCCCTTTATGAAGGAGATGAACAGATTCTCTGGGAGTAAAACCAAAAGAATTCACTGAACAAGTCCTTAGGGACATGAAAAGCAGCAGCATAAACTACAAGACAAGACAAACAAGTAAGAGACTGTAAGTGTCCTTAGGGACCAACATGGAACAGCAGTGGTTATGAGAGATCATTTCTTGCATTTGGAGAATGCTTGATGGGAAAGACAAAGAACACCTCTCTATTTTTGTGTACAATGGGAAGCAAGGTGTCATGCATAGTGGTTAGGAACATCATTTGGGAGCCACAGATGTGGATCTGAGTCCTGTGTGACTTAATTTCTCTGAACTTCAGTTTTTTTAACTGTCAAGTGGGATACTAATGCCTCTGTTTTAGGATTGTGAGAATTAAAAAACACGTGAGGAAATTGAAAGTATTTGGTACATAGTAAGTATTGAATCAATGTTTGCTCTCGTTGTACATAATCTCATTTGATTCTCACAACATCCTTAGGAGAGTGAGATAAATGCTATGAGGCTACATTATCAACCTCTCCTTCCTGGATAAGAAGACATACACAGAGAAGTCAGGTGACATGCCCAAGGTCACACAGCTCAAAACGAAAGGGACAGAATTAGAAATGAAGCCTCAACTCCTAACTAGGTCAGCACACATGCCACACACATGACAATGCCAATGCCATTTCTCAAAATGGTTGCTGCAGCCAGCCTGGGAAAGGAAACACTCAGGCCACTAGCTCGGAGAGGCTGCTTTCCTTGCTTTGCTACCCAAATCCTATGTGGCCTGAAGCAAGACTGGGCTTCAACTAACTCTCTCAAAAGGAGCAGATCTGATATGTTTCAATGCCACTTCGATAGTGATGGGAAGGTAGGACCGGAGCTCTACTGGGAAAGCAGCTCTCTATAAGTGGGGAAGAGGCTGTGGTAGTTTATGATTTAACGAGAATTTTTACTAGTTCTCAGAAAACATAGATGCTTATCAAAAAACACCCAAGAAAACAGGCTATATTAGGAGGGAGTTTGCCAATCTGAAGGCTTTTCAACAATGTGACATAGGACTGCTGTGGAATAAAAACCACACCAGCCTGGCTGGGCGTGGTGGCTCATGCCTGTAATCCTAGCACTTTGGGAGGCCCAGGCGGGTGGACTGCCTGAGCTCAGGAGTTTAAGAGCAGCTTGGGCAACACAGTGAAACCCCGTTTCTACTAAAATACAAAAAAAATTTGTTAGGCGTGGTGGTGTGTGCCTGTAGTTCCAGCTACTTGGGAGGCTGAGGTAGAAGAATTGCTTGAACATGGGAGGCGGAGGTTGCAGTGAGCCAAGATTGCACCACTGCACTCCAGCTTGGGTGACAGAGTGAGACTCCGTCTTTAAAAACAAAACAAAACAAAACAAAACAAAACAAAACAAAACACCATCCTGGTAACCCACAGAGAGCAGTCGCTCACAGCTCGGAGAGATCTGGGCTTCCTTCTGGACACTAGACCTTCTTGCTGTGCCTTGGTTTCCCAGTGTAAAATGAGAAGAATAATAGCCTTACTCTCCAAGGTTCTTGTGTTGGTTATGTGCCTGGCACATACTATACATTGAAAAATACTTGAATACTTCTTGTCTAATTCTGACCGTTTCATCATCCTTTGCCCTAATGGTGATGTGACAATGAAATAAAGTCATTTTAAATAAAGAGGGTCCTGTATTTCTCCAGAATGTCGGGATGAGTAACGAACAAAAGCCCACCCAGAGCTGTCAGGCCTGTTCTCAGCAGCAGCACTCAGTTTGGAGAGACTGGAGGTCGGGGCCATTGTTTGGCTGAGCCTTTATTCCAGAAGCCTGAGTAGGCGTCAGGAAATGAGGCTGGGCTCTTGAGATGGGTGCTTTGAATCATGTTTTGTTACTTGAACAAAAATAATAGTAAGGAGCCCATTCATAAAAACAACATCATTTTCTTCAACAACATGTACTTTGTATCACTTCCCTTGTGAACTGAGTAATTCTATGTCTGTGACAGAATCCCGGAAGACAGAACCAAAGCAACACTGACACATTCATTTCTTCTTTAACTGACAATACTGGACATACTTATGTGGGCGGGGGCCACGATGTGCACTTGAGCACTCTGTAAACACCACTTAATGTCATCCTCACAATAATCAGGTACAGGAGACATTATTAATATTCACATCTTACAGCTGTAGCAACAGATGCATGGTGAGCAGACCAATCTGCTCAAAGGCTCACGGGAGCAAGGGGCAGAGCCTGTACTCTAGGGACCGTGTGGGGCCAGTCCTGAATCCACAAACCCCCTTGCACTACCACCTCTTAAAGGGCTTCCCTTCAGGAAACTTGGCTATTTTTCAGACAGTAGTATCAGCTCCTTTGAGGATGAAGGAAACTTTGGCTGTTTAATTCCACCCTCTACCCCCAGTTTAGAAGGGGTCTCTCCTTCCTCTGAATTTCCTTAGTACTTTGTTTCTTAAGAAACACACCCTTTTCTCTGTTGACACATATTTATTTGGGGGCAGGTCTTTTTTCTCTGCCAGAATTCTAACTGCTTAAGGAAAAGATCGGTGTCTAATTTAGCAGTATTTTGTACATAGTATGAGATACTTACTAAAATAAGGAAATCCATAAACAAACCCCAAAACTATTATTGGATATTTACCACATACCAGGTAATATTCTGTTTATTTTATTTATGTTGTAGAGACGGGGGTCTCGCCATATGCCCAGATTGGTTTTGAACTCCTGATCTCAAGTGATCTGCCTGCGTTGGCCTCCCAAAGTGTTGTGATTACAGGTGTGTCCGGTTGTATTCTAACTGCTTTATATAAATTACCTAATTTAATCCCATAAGGATCTCTATGAGGTAGGTATAATTATTATCCCTGCCTGATACATGAGAAAATCACAGACACAGATTGATTAATTTGTCGGGGCACTGTTAGTCCGTTTTGCATTGCTATAAAGGAATACCTGAGGCTGAACAATTTATGAAGAAAATAGGTTTATTTGGCTCACGGTTCTACAGAATGTATAACAAGCATGGCACCAGCATCTGCTTCTGGTGAGGCCTTAGGAAGCTTTTAGACATGGTAGAGGGAAAGGAGAGCCGGAATGTCACATGGCAAGAGAGGAAGCAAGTGTGAGAGGGAGAAGTGCCAGGCTCTTTTTAAACAACCAGGGCCAGGCACGGTGGGTCACACCTGTAATCCCAGCACTTTGGGAGGCCGAAGCAGGCAGATCACCTGAGGTCAGGAGTTCAAGACCAGCCTGGCCAACATGGTGAAACACCATCTCTACTAAAAATACAAAAATCAGCTGGGCGTGGTAGTGCACACATGCAGTTCCATGCTTTTTTTTTTTTTTTTTTTGAGATGGAGTCTCGCTCTGTTGCCAGGCTGGAGTGCAGTGGCGCCATCTTGGCTCACTGCAAGCTCCACCTCCCTGGTTCACGCCATTCTCCTGCCTCAGCCTCCCAACTAACTGGGACTACAGGCGCCCGCCACCATGCCCGGTTATATTTTTTGTATGTTTAGTAGAGACGGGGTTTCATTTTGTTAACCAGGATGGTCTCGATCTCCTGACCTCATGATCCGCCCGCCTGGGCCTCCCAAGGTTCTGGGATTACAGGCGTGAGCCACCACGCCTGGCCAATAAATTTTTTTTTAAATTAAAAAATAACCAGTTCTCACCTGAACTAACCGAACAAGAACTCACTCATTACAATGGGGAGGGGATCACGCCATTCATGAGATCCGTACCCATAACCCACACACCTCCCACCAGGCCCCACTTCCAACACTGGGGTTCCCATTTCAACATGACATCCAACAGATATCCATCAATATCNGGTCACTGCAAGCTCCACCTCCCTGGTTCACGCCATTCTCCTGCCTCAGCCTCCCAACTAACTGGGACTACAGGCGCCCGCCACCATGCCCGGTTATATTTTTTGTATGTTTAGTAGAGACGGGGTTTCATTTTGTTAACCAGGATGGTCTCGATCTCCTGACCTCATGATCCGCCCGCCTGGGCCTCCCAAGGTTCTGGGATTACAGGCGTGAGCCACCACGCCTGGCCAATAAATTTTTTTTTAAATTAAAAAATAACCAGTTCTCACCTGAACTAACCGAACAAGAACTCACTCATTACAATGGGGAGGGGATCACGCCATTCATGAGATCCGTACCCATAACCCACACACCTCCCACCAGGCCCCACTTCCAACACTGGGGTTCCCATTTCAACATGACATCCAACAGATATCCATCAATATCGTTAAACATTCCAACTACATCAGCTAGCAACTGACGGATATCTGTTGAAGGAGTATATGAATAAAGAAATGCTGGCCACCACTACCCACTTTCTAGTCCACACAGCTGCTGTACAGTGCAATTGCTCATCACCCTATCAAAGGCGGGTTTCAGCTGCCATACCATTTCCAACTCACTTATTCACTATGCCAAGTAGTTAGAAGGTCCATGTTTTCTCTACACAATTAATTGAGAAGCATATTGATTGAGATTTATGAATAAAAGTAGATTTTGTTTTCTTTCCAACTATAATCATAATTGCTTATTGTAAAAAGATAAGAAAATTCAGAAGAACAGGAAAAAAGGAAGAACAACACGTCATCTCACCACAATCCTAGCGTAAGGCCCCAGAGAAGGAACCACACTTACACTTAAAACAATGTTCTTGGTCAAGCGTGGTGGCTGACACCTGTAATCCCAGCACTTTGGGAGGCTGAGGTGGGCAGGTCACTTGAGGTCAGGAGTTCGAGACCAGCCTGGTCAACACGGTGAAACGCCATCTCTACTAAAAAACACAAAAAAATTAGCTGGGTGTGGTGGTGCACACCTGTAGTCCCAGCTACTCAGAAGGCTCCTACCTACTCATGAGGCTGAGGCAGGAGAATTGCTTGAACCTGGAGGCAGAGGTTGCCCTGAGCTGAGATCATGCCACAGCATTCCAGCCTGGGTGACAGAATAATAATCTGTCTCAAAACACACAAACACAAACACACACACACACACACACACACACACACACACACACACACACTGTTTTGAATTCAGAAACTTAAGTCATTTTTGAGGGGCGGGGAATCAAACCCACAAAAGATGACTAAGACATTGCTGGACGTATTTTTTTTTGGTTTTGGAGTACACATGGCTGCTTTTTCTTCAGGGTTCGATGTCCTGAGGATCCACTTTGTGGTCCCCTTTGGACTGCTGATTTGGTGTGTCTGAAGAAGAGCTGGAAGAAGAGAAGCCTGACCCCAGTGATTATGTGGCTAGAAACTGGACAGGTTCACAGGATATCACACTGTCCCCTCCCTGCCTTTTTTCAAACCACTTCCCACTAGCTTGAGATAAGTTTCCAACTACAGCTGTTTTGGGATAGATGGACCTTCACTTCAACAGTGACCTTAACTTTAAACAGTCTTGGACTCACTGATTTTTGCAACTGAAAGGAGCATGTGGTCTCATTTTAGGGGTGAGGAATGCCAGATCCAGAGAAGGCAAGGGACTATCCTGAGGTAGTACAGCCTGGTGCTCCAACAGGAGAAGGTTTGAGACTCTCACTTGCTACTCTCTATTGGTCTGAGACTCTCACTTGCTACTGCACTTTGAAATACAAATTTGAAGGGCTCTTCCTTCTTATTTTGGTTAACTCCTACTCAGCCATCAGATTTCAGATTAAATGTCACTTCCCTAGGGCGCCCTTTTCTCTGAGCCATGTTAGCTCCCCCTGCTGTAATGGTCTCATGGTACCCCCATGTCTCTTCTCATAATCCTTAACATATTTATAAGTACATGGTCCATGTGTTTCCCCATCAGACTGTAAACTCCACAAGGTCAACAGTATGTCTCCCTGGTTCACTGAATACATCTATCCCAAGTGCCTAGAAGAGTGCCTGCCATAAAATAGGAAACTCAATAAATATTTTCTAAACACACACACACTCTACTTAGTCCAGTTTATGGTAAAACAATAACATACTTTTTGTAAAAAGCACCATGTCTTCTGAACTACAAATTGGGCCTTCTTGCTGAAAGAAGGATCACTGGAGAACAAGGGATTTCATTTCAAATAATTTCCAGAAGATAGAAAAAGTTCAGATCACAGAGGTATGACGACAGAAACTGAAGTCTGGAGCACAAGGACAAGAAAACACCATTGGAAACGAGAGACAAGGAAACGTGTGGGACCCCAGGGAGGCTCTGGACCTGAAGACAGCAGGCGTGGAGAAGATTCAGAAGGGCCAAAAAATGAAGGGATCCACTGAAGGTCCTGTGCCACCAGCTCCTCTATCCCATACCTGCAGCACACAGAGGGCCCAAAAGCTTTGTAGAACCACAGTCAAAGACAGGAGGCCTCTTTAAATAAATTGAATGAACTACCTAGGATTGATTTAGGGCTTCTAATAAGAGACTGGCCACCTTATGCTAACATGTGAAGGGCCCTCAATCTAACTGCTTATGTGCCCTAAAGGATCTTCCACTTAGAACCTTAGTACCCTTCTAGTACACAGCAGCTTCCCAGGCAGGACAGAGGCCTGTGGGACAAACAGATGAACTGAGACCTACCCCTTAAAGAAGTCTTTTATTATTGATTGTCAGTGGTCAAATAAAGCATGACAGGATGTCTGATGAACACCAACTGCATGACAGGAGTTCAAGATTCAAGACCAGCCTGGCCAACATGGCAAACCCCATCTCTACTAAAAATACAAAAATTAGCTGGGCGTGGTAGCAGGTGCCTGTAATCTCAGCTACTCAGGAGGCAGAGGCAGGAGCATCGTTTGAACCCAGGATGCAGAGGTTGCAGTGAGCTGAGATCATGCCATTGCACTCCAGCCTGGGTGACAGCCAGACTCCGTCTCAAAAATAAAAATACAAAAATTAGCCAGGCATGGTGGCACATGCCTGTAATCCCAGGTACTTGGGAGGCTGAGGCAGGAGAACTACTTGAACCTTGGGAGGTGGAGGTTGCAGTGAGCTGAGATGGTGCCACTGCACTCCAGCCTGGGCAACAGAGCAAGACTATCTCAAAAACAAACAAAAAACTGATGAGTCAAGAAAAAGCAGTATGGTAATGTGAGGTCCTTGTTTGGATCTGATTGGAACTAAAAAAATATGGAGATCACTGCTAATAATAAAAGATTATTATTTTATGTGTGATAGTAATGTGGTTATATTTTAAAAGGAGTCCTTATTCTCTTAAAAGTACATGCTAGGCTGGGCACAGTAGCTCATGCCTGTAACCCTAACACTTTGGGAGGCCAAGGCAGGTAGATCACCTCAGGTCAGGAGTTCGAGACCAGCCTAATATGGTAAAACCCCATCTCTACTAAAAATAAAAAAATTAGCCGGGCGTGGTGGCGTGTGCCTGTAGTCCCAGCTACTTGGGAGGCTGAGACAGGAGAATTGCTTGAACCAGGGAGGTGGAGGTTGCAGTGAGCCGAGATTGCACCACTACACTCCAGCCTGGGTAACAGAGTGAGACTCTGTTGCAAAAAAAAAAAAAAAAAAAAAAAAAAAAAAGGCTAAGGTAATTACTGATAAAATGATGTCTAGAATTTACTCCAAAATAATCTAGTGGCAGGGGAAAATGGCTACCAGCACACATGAAACAAGACTGGTCATAGGTTGTTGATTTTTGAAGCCGGGTAATGGGTGGTACATGAGGATTAATTATACTATTCTTTCTAGTTTCATACATGTTTGAAAATTTCTGTAATACAATTAAAAAAAAAAAAACCAGATATCTCAATAAGCATATTACTTAGATATAGAGAGATAAATGCTAGATCAAACGCCTAAAAGGATCAAAAGTGTGTGCTCTTGGGAGCAGGATAGGAGGAAGGGTAAAGAAAGAGTGGGGGCAAGGAACAGATGGTTTTATTATAAATCTTTTATGATATTTGACCTTAAAAAAGACTAAGGCAAACTATTTGCATGTACCATTCTGACAAAAACAAAATTCATTTAAAAAAGGAAATGGGAGTAATATGATTTAGAGAAATAGAATAACCACCAAAAGAAGTAAAAGCAGAAAAATAAAATGGCTGCCTCAGGGTGAGGAGGTGAGCAGGAGACAGATGCCTTTCTGGACTCAGAGATTTTTAAAAAAGTCATATTCATGTATTACTTGGATTTTTTAAAGGTAGCTATTATCAGTTGCTAGTATCAGTTACTAGCAGGGCCTTTTGCTAATCTCTACATCTATAAACTGAATACTTCCTCAGGTTTAGAATCCCAAATCACCCAGAGTGAATATCTCCACATTAAGTGTAATAATAACAATTATTGCTATTAGACAATTGTTTGCCATTTGTCAGTGCTTTACATATGTTATTTCTAATCCTTCTAACATTCCTGCAAGGCAAGTATAGATATTCCCATTTTACAGATGAAAAGGTTGAGGCTAAGAGACATTAGCCATTTGCTTGAGATCACAGTGTGGGCTAGGCCTGTGAGACTCAAACACCAAGCTCCTTCCATTCTCCTTTGCATTCCATTTGTTTGGTATAGTCCAGAAAGTACCTTTACATACATTTTCTCATCAACCACAAGAAACAGGAGGGACATGACTATCTTGACAAATGAAGAAATCAAACCTAAGAAAAGTTAGGTAACTTGTGCAAGAATCCAGGCTCCTGATCCTTAATCTAGTATTTCTTCTACCATTCCTTATTTCCCCTCAACAACAAAATGTTAAATCAGTCATAATCCCCTCATGGGCATTTGTCATAGGAGTCACTGTACATGAATGCAGCAATGCAGCCGAAGCAGGAATTTAAAAAAGCGGAGGGGGGGGGGGTGGACATTTTTTCCAAAGGAAATATACTAATAAACCATGGAATGTCCTCAGTTGTTCTAATGACAGCACGTTGCTTGAGTCCTCAAAGGGACTCTTGAAATGTCAGCAGCCTGCCTGCCTGGCACAGAGCAGATGAGTTGCTGGCACAGGCAGTCTGCAGCAGTTCTGACAACCAGTGCCACTCTACTTAGTTCCAAAGAAAGAAATGAGACATGCGTGCCTCTGCCCTGAAAAAAGAACTTCTGTGCTTCCTAAATCTACTTCAGTCAACAGCCATGGGGCCCCAGGGCTTTTTAATAGTTGCCGGGAATCTTCTTAGAACAGTGCTACTCATCAGAGCAGAGGCATGTTTATGAAACCGTACATCAGGTTGCATAGGGGTGGGAGCCAAACATGGGATAACTAAAGAGGGTGAACATGTGACCCTCAGTCATCTCAAGTCAGGGTAGCTGAAGCTCTCCCCACAAGAGAAGCAGCCCAAAATTTGGGCACAAGAGCCTTAAGCCTGGTGTGAGATGCTCCTCAGTCTGTGCTGGCATCTAAATAATGGCCAAGCAGCAGTTAGGGGGAAGAGGCTGTTTACTTGAGTTCAAACTATTTATAGCACCAGCAATCTGCACATATTTGGATGACAAATCTCTGGGCTTCAAGTAAGTGGTGCTTTGCTCCTGGACAATTTCATCAAACACACTCCTCCCCACGCCACCCCCAGTCCCCCTCACTAACACATGTTGCCCTCAGGATGTTTTATTTAAGTTGCTGAATTTTAAAAGATTATAAAAAGAAACCACAGTTTAAGAACAAGTGACTTTTAATCCATTTATTTCCAAGTTTGAACTACATATTTTCTTTAAGGCTTGAATCAGAAATTATAATACATGTATATTATATAAAAATATACACTTGCCCCATACATGAACAAAACAGTAACTGGATGATGTCTGTAATTTAACACGTATATTGACCTGGTGAAGTGGCTCATGCCTGAATCCCAGCACTCTGGGAGACCAAGGCAGGTGGATCATTTGAGGTCAGGAGTTCGAGACCAGCCTGACCAACATGGTGAAACCCTGTCTTTACTAAACACACAAAAAAAGTAGCCGGGTGTGGTGGTGGGGCGCCTGCAATCCCGGCTACTGGGGAGGCTGAGGCAGGAGAATTGCTTGAACCTGGGAGGCGGAAGTTGTAATGAGCTGAGATTGTGCCACTGCACTCCAGCCTGGGCGACAGAGCGAGACTCCGTCTCACAACAAACAAACAAAAACATGTATATTGTTGTAAAGATGCTGAGGCCTGCTCAAGATCTACAAAGAGAACGTTTCTTACAGTGCAATTAACATATGATGATTAAAGGCTTTCAGAACAGATCCACAAACAATGTGTAATCATATATGCATTACAAACAAAAGAGGTCTTATTACCTATGAATTCTGGGGAGAAGCAATGGTAGTGTACAGTGTTCACCAATGCCCAATGCGCCCATTGCATGCCATACAGGAAAAAGGCTCAACTGTAACAAACCCATGTGCAGAGCCTTCTGCACAGTTTTAACTCACAGAAGGTGTTACAGCCTTGCCAATGAATGTGTTTGGAAAAACCAGTCTACTCTAAAAGCTGCCTTGTGTTTACAGCAAAAGCATTGCTGATCTGAATCTTGCATCTCCCCTGACCCAGGCATTGCCTAATTCCAAAGACGAAAAAGTGCTTGTTAGTTAACACGCATGTTGGCAGCTTCCAGTCCTATAATGCAGGCAGGATACGGTGTAGAGAAAAAGGCCAGCAAAGTGAAGACAAAAGTTTATAGTACAATGGGTGATGGTAGACAGTTAACATGGTGAGAGGAAATAGAAGAGATCCCTAAAAGGGACTTACGTGTTTTCTTGTCTTTTCCCCTGGTCAGTAAAGCTCATTAAAAGGTCCCTAAGACAATCTTCGAACAACCCCACTTTTTTTAACATTAGGAAAAAAGTTCTGGTCATGGTAACGAAAAAGAGGCGTGTCTATACATAGAATGTAAATTATTTAGAAATTTCTTCAGGTCACTTTGTTGTTGTTATTATTATTATTATTATTTGAGTCTCACTCTATTACATAGGCTGTAGTGAGAGCGCGATCTCACCTCACTACAACCTCTGCCTCCTGGGTTCAAGCAATTCTCCTGCCTTAGCCTCCCAAGTAGCTGGGATTACAGGCCTGCATCACCACATCTGGCTAATTTTTATATTTTTAGTACAGATGGGGTTTCACCATGTTGGCTAGGCTGGTCTTGAACTCCTGGCCTCAAGTGATCCACTTGCCTCAGCCTCCTGAAGTACTGGAATTACAGGCGTGAGTCACTGTGCCTGGCCTAAAGCATGTAATGTTTGATCCCATGTTTTATTTCTAGGAATTTTGAATTATAAAACTATCCTTATCATTGAGACCTTAGCTGAGATGTCACTTTTTCAGAAAAACTTTCCCAAGCCACCCAACCTAAAATAACCACCCATCTACCTATCACATCACTTTCTGTTTAAGTGTCCATACAGCACCACTTTTTTTGTTGTTCATTAATTTCTTTACCGCCTGTCTTTCACTGCTGCCTCCTCCTGTCCCACATTAAAACATCAGTTCTGTGAGATGAGGGGCCTGGTCTATCTTGGATGCCATTCTTCCCAGGTGGTGCACACTAGCCAGGGACACTGCAGCAGCATCTCATTTAATCTTCACAGCCATATGAGGTTTCTGTTATCCTTCCACTTTAGAGATAGGCAAACTGATGTACAGTTTCATTTTAGTGAGTGGCCAGTGAGTGGCAGTCGGAATCTAAATACTGCTATGTGTGACGACAAAGTCCACATTCTAAACTACCTCTCTCAAGAGGAATCAAAAGTTTAAATAGTTTAAATGTGCACTTTTTAAACCAAACCATCCTAGTTGTGGAAATGTATTAAATGGAGATGATCACACAAGAACACATAATTAGATACATCTTATTTATTGCATACAACTTATCATAGCAAATACTGGAAATGTTTAGGCAAGTCACCAGTTAGCCATAAGGTTCAAGTTTACGTTTTAGTAAACAGGGGCCCCCATCTCAGACACTACGAGGATTTAATGAGACAATGCATAGTACCTGGCTCATAGTCCATGTTTTGTTGTTACTGCTATATTTATTCATTCATTGGAGACAGGGTCTTGCACTGTAACTCAGGCAGGAGTACAGTGATATCATCACAGCTCACTGTAACCTCAAACTTCTAGTCTCAAGTGATTCTCCCACAACTCAGCCACTGGAATAACTAGGACTACAGACACGCACCACCATTCCTGGCTAATATTTTCATTTTTTGTGGAGACAGGGTCTCACTATGTTGCCAGGCTGGTCTCGAACTTCTGGTCTCAAGTAATCCTCATGCCTTGGCCTCCCAAAGTGCTGGGATTACAGGTGTGAGCCACTGAGCCCAGCCTACATTTAAATCTCTGAAAGGATATACAATATACCAAATTGTGTATCTCTGGACAGCAGGATTACATGGGGAGTGTGAGATATGGCAAAGTTCACACCTGCCATAGGTGTGATCACTTGAGGTCAGGAGTTCAAGACCAGCCTGACCAACATGGTGAAACCCTGTCTCCATTAAAAACACAAAATTAGCCTGGCATGGTGGTGCATGCCTATAATCCCAGCTACTTGGGAGGCTGAGGCAGGAGAATCTCTTGAACCCGGGAGGCAGAGGCTGCAGTAAGCCAAGATCACGCCACTGCACTCTAGCCTGGACAACAAGAGTGAAATTCCATCTCA
Organism: Rhinopithecus bieti; assembly: GCF_001698545.2. Classification (NCBI taxonomy): domain Eukaryota; kingdom Metazoa; phylum Chordata; class Mammalia; order Primates; family Cercopithecidae; genus Rhinopithecus; species Rhinopithecus bieti. The sequence goes on from NW_016806836.1 coordinate 3,395,284, forward strand.
AAAAAATAAATAAATAAAATAAAAAATAAAATAACAAAAAATAAAAATAAAAATTACATGTTTATGTACATTTTATTTACAGTTTTGGAGGTAACTACCACAATTATGAAAAACCATTAAAGTAAAAAACAGCTTTCAGAAGGCCTGGCTAAATAAAGCAAGTGAGGATTTTTTTTACTTTCATCACTATATCTTTCTGTTCTGGAGTGTTTATTTTTGTGTCTATGTATTACTTTTATAATTTTTGTTACACTGGCAAAAGAAGGAAGGCTGGTGGAATTGTGTGATCACCAACCAAAATAAATAATAACGGACTGAATAATGTAAACATACATTTCAGGAGAAAGAAATTTAGTCTTACCTTGACTGGAATAGATATTCTACTAGACATGTGCCTTATCAAGATTTCTTTTAAATGATACTTCTCAGTGTTGTAGAAATATGAGAAAACGTAGGTGAAAATGGAAAATGGTACAACATTCCTAAAGGGCAATTTGACAATATGTGCTGGAATACTTACAAATGTACAGGGTATATGGGACCTCTCTGTACTGTGCAGTTTCATTGGGAAACTACAACTGGTCTAAAAAATAAAGTTTCTTAATTAAAAAATGTAAAGCTCTCTGACCCACTCATTTCACATCTAAGAATCTATCCAAAAGAAACCACTATAGATGTGTGTGCAAAGACTTGACTTAGAGTTATTCACTTCAGCACTATTCAGAATACTGTAAAACTGAAAATTCTTAAAGTCCACAATTAGGGAGTAGTTAAATAAACTTTGGTAGATCTACAGAATGGAATATTACACAGTCACGATAAGTAATACTACCGAAGAATATCTGATGACATTTAAAAAACGTCACATAAGGGCTGGGCACGGTGGCTCACGCCTGTAATCCCAGCACTTTGGGAGGCCGAGGTGGGTGGATCACAGGAGCTCAAGACCAGCCTGGCCAAGATGGTGAAACCCCGTCTCTACTAAAATTACAAAAAATTAGCCAGGCGCGGTGGCAGGTGCCTGTAATCCCAGCTACTCAGGAGGCAGAGGCAGGAGAACTGCTTGAACCTGGGCGGCAGAGGTTGTGCCATTGTACTCCAGCCTGGGTGACAGAGTGAGACTTTGTCTCAAAAAAAAAAAAAGAGTCTCACTTTAGTGTTAAGGTGAGCCTCTATGTATAGAAGAGGCTCATGTTTGTAAAATGGAAAGTAGAAAAAAATGGAAGAAACTATTAATCGGTAGTATATCAGGATGATGACACTGCAGATAATTTTTATTTTCTTATTGGTATTTTCAATTAGTATTTTATAAAAAAATATAGCATTACTTCTACAAAAGAAAAAATACAAAAGTTATTTTAAGTTCTTTTGGACAATACATACCAAGCGCTACAAAATGTGCATACATTGACTTATAAACGAGAGGGACATTTATATCAGAGTTACTTACTGCTTTGTTTTCAGACAGGGTCTTACTCTGTCACCCAGGCTCCAGTGCAGTGGCATGATCACGGTGCAGTCTCCACCTCCCAGCCTCAGGTGATCCTCCTACTTCAGCTTCCTGCATAGCTGGGACTACAGGCATGCGCCACCATGCCCAGTCGATTTTGTATTTTTTTTTTGTAGAGACGGGTTCACCATGTTGCCCAGACTGGTCTCAAACACCTGGGCTCAGGCCATCTGCCAGCCTCAGCCTCCCAAAGTGCTGGGATTACAGGCAGAGTTATTTATAATAGTGAAATAATAGAAATAATCAAAATATCAAACACATTGTCTGGCCACTAAAAATGGTGAAGAGAGACATAAGCCACACTCTGTCAGCCAAGAACAGTCTCCCAGTCTCTAGAGCCCCGCTCCTGTCCTTAATCCCGGGCCTGGCCCAGAAGGTGTGCTGCCCAGTCTGTGCCTGGCACTGGAAGGTGCACAAGAAACACAAGCTGGACAACAACCTCAATGAGCAGAAGCTAGAGAAGCCATTGAAGGTGAACTGAAAGTGGGAAGAAATGAGCTCTAAGCTCTGTTCAGGGACCTCAGCCTTGAGTTACGCCACCTGATGACAGGAATGACCAAGATGAGTATGAGGATAAAGGAAAAGGAGAAGGAAAGGAGCAAAGTAGATAGCCGAAGAAAATGAAAATAAAACAGGAGAAGAAAAATCAGGATTTTTAGAACAGCAAGATGAAGATGAAGCAGGATTCCAAAAGGTGGAAATGCCCTGAGCAGCCTCTGAGCTCCTGAGCCAGGAGAGCCCTCCTTCAAGAAGCTTTGGTGAGACAGTCACAGGGACTGAGTTCTTACGGGGCTGACCTTGCAGGGTATCTGGTAGCCAGACCTTAGGGTCACAGGGGCAGCAATGGGGTTTTCTCTAGGGAAGTCTCACTTCCTAGATGGCTTTCCCCAACCTGCATTTCATTTGCTGCTTAATTCCCATCTAGGTAGCACTAGGATCCATTATCTGGCCCTCTATAAGATTCTATAAGATCCCTACATTTTTCTTAAGAAATGCTTTCCTGCTTAAACCAGCTGGAGCAGACACTTATTGTTAGTAGTACCTGAGAACCCTGGCAGATTTAGTAATGGAAACCAGAAGGGAATGCAGACAAAACTCCCAAAGAAATGAAACAGATCTTGGATAACTCATGAATGGAACATGCCTATTCATGTACCTATAGGTTACAACTGATTTGTGGGTCATGAAATCAATTTAATAGACTGGGACTACATATTTTTTATTTTTCTTTGTTTAGAGACAGTCTTGTTCTGTCGCCCAGGCTGCAGTGCAGTAGCACAATCTCAGCTCACTGTAACCTCTACCTCCCCGGTTCAAGCAATTCTCCTTCCACAGCCTCCCGAATAGCTGGTACTACAAGTGCGCACCACCACGTCCAGCTAATTTTTGTAGTTTTAGTAGAGACGGGATTTCACCATGTTGGCCAGGCTGGTCTCGAACCCCTGGCCTTAAGTGATCTGCCTGCCATGGCCTCCCAAAGTGCTGGAATTACAGGCATAAGCCACCATGCCCAGCTGGGATTAGCATATTTTTCAAAACACGCAACAGTATAGAATAGAATGAAAAGAAGAAAATGTTTCATTTACATATAATATATGATATGCATGCATGAGTCATAAATTGCACATCTTATTTTCAAAGTCAAAAAGTCTGAGAGAAACTGATTTATCTCACCTGCTGGACTTAAAAGGCAGACGGAATTTAATAAGCATTACAACAGGGGCTGGTAAATTTTTTTCTGCTTTTTCTGTAAATGGATAGACAGCAAGCCTAAAGACAGCAAGTACTTTAGGCTTTGTGGTCTCTGTGGCAACTACTCAACTCTGCCACTATAGTGCAAAAGCAGCCACACACAATGTGTAAACAAAATGAACATAGCTGTATTCCAATAAAACTTTATTTACAAAAACAAGCGGTAGGCTGGAATTTGCCTGCAGGCCATAGTTTCCCAATCTCTGTCTTAGGGAATGAGATACGGGTAATCAGTGGCATGCATTGTTGGAAAAATTTTTTAAATAATCAACTATTGGCTGGGCATGGTGGTTCACATCTGTAATCCCAGCACTTTGGGAGGCCGAAGTAGGTGGATCACCTGAAGTCAGGAGTTCAAGACCAGCCTGGCCAACATGGTGAAACCCTGTCTCTACAAAAATACAAAATTAGCTGAGCATGATAGTGGGTGCCTGTAATCCCAGCTACTGGAGAGGCTGAGGTGGGAGAATTGCTTGAACCCGGGAGGCAGAGGTTGTAGTAAGCCGAGATTGTGGCACTGCACTCTAGCCTGGGATGACACAGCAAGACTCTGTCTCAAAATCAATCAATCAATCAATCAATCAATCAATCACCTATGATTGCCCGAGGTAAAGTACATATTAAAGTCAGGCCTTTTTCAAACTCAGTAGCAGCTGCTATAGACCAATGAAGGGCATGAAGGATATAAAGATTATGAATGGGAATGGGCTAACTGCATCTAACTGCACTAGAACATGTAAAGAAAATTATAAGCCCATGTTCTAGGACTGTTATGGGACAGTTTCTGATGTCCAGTATCTGACGTTACCTGTGCTGGTAAAGGCAGCAGTGGTATTTTCTCCAGAAGAGTACCCCTTAGTGGGGCTGGCCATTTCTCATGGAAATATTGTCCGTAATTGCTTCACTTCCATCTGTGTAACATCCAAGCGCAGATGTTAAACTACCTTTCTGCTTAAGCCAACTACAGTGAATACTGTTGTTTGCTACTAAGAATCCTGACCAACACATGCCCCCAATAACACTTTCATTATAGTTCCCAGCACAGTACATTATAACTATTTGTTATATTCTATCTCCCTTAGTAGATGGAAAATTTTGTATTTTATTCAACTCTATAGTCTGAGCACTAGCAGAAGGCCTGACAAACAGAAGGCACTTAATGAGCATAAGCAGATATTAGAAAAAAACCCACTAACACACAAGTTAGAATGGTGAAATAGGTAATTTTTAAATGATGCTTTAAAATATTTTCATAAGTGCCCACGTCAAAGTTGGTATCATTCATCCAAGACCAAGTAGCATAGTAGTATTCATATCAAGGTCAAGATGTCCTAACGAAGAAAAAGAACTGCTGATTTTCTTTATTTCCATTAATGATTTTTACTGGTTGTTCAAATGACTTATCTTAAACCAAGCCTCAAAGGTCTGAGAGGTTTATACACATCTGGAACAACGACAGGAATGTGAAATCATGATCATGAAAGTCTGTTTCCTCCTATATTCACAGCCTATCTTATAATATAATAAATGAATGGAGAGTTATAGAAAGTTACAGAAAGACCACTGCCTGAGATGGACTTGGGATCAAACAAAAAAAATGAGAAAGGAAAGCCCTCCAAAACTGATCCTAGAAATCATGGCTAAAGCTGGGCACATGTGTAGTCCCAGCTACTCAAGAGGCTGAGGCAGGAGGCTTGAGCCCAGGAGCTCTGGTTCTGGCTGTGGAAAACATAGCAAGACCCCATCTCTAATAATAATAATGGCTAGAATTCACAATAACTCACACTATATCACAATTTAGAGAGCTTATACATAAAATGAAGCTGTGTCCTTTCATGACATCAGAAAAACACTTTAAAATACAACAAAAATGAGATCAAAATCATAATGTCATGAGGCCAGTGATACCACAGTAGCAGAAAGTCTCAGGAAATGAGAAGGAGTAGTGAAAAAGGATTCAGTTTAAAACCATTTTTCCCACCTGCTGTAGGGGAGAGGCAGCTTTGACTTCAGATGCTCATTCCAATTCCTTTGGGTGAAAAGAGATTCCTCACAATCCCATGATCCCCCTAAGAGATGATCAAGATACTTTACCAGAGCCCCCTTCTCCACAGTCAAAACTGATCTCTCCATCTGACTGAGAAAAGTGAGGTTAATAAGTAGTCTTATACCTCACCCCAAAAATAGCTCCTGGTGGATCCACAAATCTAAATGCAAAAATATGAAACCATATAAGCACTGGAAAAACATATGGCACATTTTATGACCTCACAATGGAGAAGGTATTTCCAAATACTATGATATAAAATCCAGAAGTCATTAAAGGAAATATTAATAAATGTGACTATGTATAAAAATATTCTGCATGGCAAAAGCATGATGAGCAAAATAAAATCAAATGTCAAATTAGAAGAAATTATATTTCCTATCAATACAAATAGTTTATTTCCTTAACCCACAAGGAGATTTTCGAAACTGGTAAGACAGACGGCCAGGTGCAGTGGCTCATGCCTGTAATCCCAGTACTTTGGGAGGCTGAAGTGGAAGTATTACGTGAGCCCAGGAGTTTTAGACCAGCCTGGGCAACACAGTAAGACCTCGTCTCTACAAAAAAATACAAAAATTAGTGAGGTGTAGTGTCATGTGCCTATAGTCACAGCCACTCAGGAGGCTGAGGTAGGAGGATCGCCTGAGTCCAGGAGGCTGAGGCTACAATGAACTATGATTATGCCACTGTACTCCAGCCTGGGCAACAGAGCAAGATCCTGTCTCAAAAAAAAAAAAAGAAAGAAAGAAAGAAAGAAAAAAGAAAAAGAAGAAATCGACACGACAAAGATCAACAAGCCAAGGGCTTGATTTCAAGCCCTCCTCTGAGTCTTCCCAGCTGGGTGCCTAGACAGAAACAGAAACAAGCCATGCTTGTTGTGCCCAGTCCAAACTTCCGACCCACAGAATCTCTGGAAAAAAAAAATCAGTTGTTCTAAGCCACAAAACTTTGGTAGTTTGTTATACTACAATAATAAGTAAAATATTGGATTGTGCTTTGCTAATATATAGTTGGGAATTTTTCATAGTAAAATGTAGAAAATTTCCTGAGTAAAAGGGCTTGTGATTTTTCCTTTCTCATAATGTCACTGTCAGGTTTTCTGTTTTGCTAATCTCTTTCTATTCTTAGGAAGCATTTGTGTAATAGTAACTCTTTCTCTTAAGTACTTGGTATACTCCTAGTGACGGGCTAGTTTTCTTTAAGGGCAGAGTTTAACTGCTGATTCCATTTTGTTTTTTGTTTTTTGAAATGGAGTCTCACTCTTTCAATCAGACTGGAGTGCAATGGTACAATCTCCACTCACTGCAACCTCCGCCTCCCGGGTTCAAGCAACTCTCCTGCTTCAGTCTCCCAAGCAGCTGAGACTATAGGCATGGGCCACCATGCCTAGCTAATTTTGTATTTTAGTAGAGACAGGGTTTTGCCACGTTGGCCAGACTGGTCTCGAACTTTTGACCTCAGGTGATCCTCCCGCCTTGGCCTCCCAAAGTGCTGGGATTACAGGCGTGAGCCACCACACTCAGATGGCTCCATTTTTTTTTTTTTTTTTTTTTTAAA
>NW_016806836.1:3404065-3408492 GCF_001698545.2 Rhinopithecus bieti
GACAGAGTCTCGTCTGTCACCCAAGCTGGAGTGCAGTGGCGCAATCCTGGCTCACTGCAGGCTGCGCCTCCCGGGTTCACGCCATTCTCCTGCCTCAGCCTCCTGAGTAGCTGGGACTACAGGCACCCGCCACTATGCCTGGCTAATTTTTTTGTATTTTTAGTAGAGACGGGGTTTCACTGTGTTAGCCAGGATGGTCTCGATCTCCTGACCTCATGATCCACCTGCCTCAGCCTCCCAAAGTGCTGGGATTACAGGTGTGAGCCACCATGCCTGGCCTGCTGTCACTTTTGACAATGTCTACTTACTGACTTTTTTTGTTTTTTGAGACAAGAGTCTCGCTCTGTCACCCAGGCTGGAGTGCACCGGCACAATCTCGGCTCACTGCAAGCTCCGCCTCCCGGGTTCAAGCTATTCTCCTGCCTCAGCCTCCCGAGTAGCTGAGATTACAGGCGCCTGCCACCACATCCAACTAATTTTTTGTATTTTTAGTAGAGATGGGGTTTCACTATGTTGGTCAGGCTGGTCTTGAACTCCTGACCTGGTGATCTGCCTGCCTCGGCCTCCCAAAGTGCTGGGATTACAGGTGTGAGCCACCGCACCTGGCCTATTGTGACGTTATTACCTTGGCTTCTATTTCTTTTTGAATTGTAAATAGTGTTTTACATGCTGCATCTGAAATTCCAATATCTCATGGCTTTGATAGTTTTGTTGTATATGGCTTTTGCTAATTCTTTTCATGGTATCTTATTTCCTTGTGAATCTGGTTTTAATCCTATGTGCTAGTCATTACATAAAAAGTTATTTAGAGGACTATTTTGATGTTCGGGATGATAACATCTTCCTCGAGAGAAAATTTTCACTTGCTTCTGCCAGCTGCCTGATGGCACTATTACTTGAGAACCATAATGATGAAAGATCTCGGTCTACGTTCCCTAGACCTAGAAGCTGGGTGGCAAGGCTATGTGAGGGTTGGCTTAGTTCAAGTTCTTTCTTATGCCCTTAGGGGTTCCATTCAAACTAGAAAACTGGTTTATCTGATTCCCCGTCCTTGACGGACAACAAGCTAAGAATTCTGTCCTCATATGTGAAGCCACCAACGATACAGTTTAACCTTAAAAAATGCTTTCTTGGGATCAGCAAATGCTTTCAGAACAAAAATGGCTTTGGTGGCTATGCTTACCTGATAAATATTGAAACTCTAAACCTCAGTAACTTGGACTTCCTTTTTCACCTGGTGTGACACCTCGTGGCTTTTGCTGAATACATAGCCATAAATAATTTTGTATCTTGTAAGTTAAAAGCCAGTTCACTTTGTAGATGGGAGTGTAAACCAGTGAAAACTTCTAAGGATGAATTACAATATACATCACAATTGTATTTATTTATTTATTTAGAGACAAGCTCTGGCTCTATCTCCTAGACTCGTGTGCAGTAGCACGATCTCTGCAACCTCTGCCTCCCCAGCTCAAAGCATCCTCCTACCTCAGCCTCCTGAGTAGCTAGAACTACAGGCGTGCAATACCACACCCAGCTAATTTTCTTTTTTCTTTTTATTTATTTTGTATTTGTTTTCATATTTTCTTCTTGGGGTTTTGCCCATGAAAAAAATGTTGCCCCGGCTGATACTGAACTCATGAGCTCAAGCAATCTGCCCATCTCAGCCTCTCAGTTTTGGAATTACAGGCATGAGCCACCACGCCCAGCGCTACATCAAAATGTTAAATATACATACTCTCTGATCCAGCGCAGTCTTCTTGAAATTAATCTCACAGATATACTTACAAAAATGCACAAAGACATACATAAATAATTTTCTTTGCAGCAGTGGTTTTTGCTAGTAAAAACTGAATATGACAACCTGAATATTCACCAAGAAGTGGCTAGTTATTAATACGTAAATTATCGCATGTTCATACAACAGAATACCAATGCAATGGAAATGTATCATTTTTTAAGTTTTCCAACACCCAGTCACTTCTTTCTATTTGGGGTACTTCCCCATTGTGCATAGTCTCACTGGGACTCTGAACCTTAAGAGGTAACACTATGACAAAGGAACAGTTGGAATTTACTCCTGACAGTGTCCAAGGCCAGTGATGGCAACACACTAGATTTTTTGTTTTGTCTGGACATGCACAATAGATTTTATATTTGTCTGGACATGCATAATTTCTGGAAGAATTATCCAGGAAATTGTTAAGGATGGTTTACTTCTATGAAATGAGAATGGAGATTTGGGGGAAAGGGGAGAAGAAATCTTACTTAAATATTCTGTACCTCTTAAAAACTTTATTTTTTAAAAGTTTATTTTAAGAAGAAAAACAGGCCAGGCACGGTGGCTCAAGCCTGTAATCCCAGCACTTTGGGAGGCCGAGACAGGTGGATCACGAGGTCAGGAGATCGAGACCATCCTGGCTAACACGGTGAAACCCCATCTCTACTAAAAAATACAAAAAACTAGCCGGGCGAGGCGGCGGGCGCCTGTAGTCCCAGCTACTGGGGAGGCTGAGGCAGGAGAATGGCATAAACCCGGGAGGCGGAGCTTGCAGTGAGCTGAGATCCGGCCACTGCACTCCAGCACGGGCGACAGAGCGAGACTCCGTCTCAAAAAAAAAAAAAAGAAAAAAGAAAACAGGCAGATGAGATGGACTGCTTTTGAAGCTGAGATAAACTGAAATTTTAGGTGCTTATACATACTGAGGGCCATTCAAAGCCAAAGCCCCCTGTCATTCTTTAGGTGATAAGTGATAAGGAATGACATGTGCAAAGAAGAGTTTAGGCGTAACTTCAGCAGAAAGAGCTTTATAGGCCGGGCGCGGTGGCTCAAGCCTGTAATCCCAGCACTTTGGGAGGCCGAGACGGGCGGATCACGAGGTCAGGAGATCGAGACCATCCTGGCTAATACAGTGAAACCCCGTCTCTACTTAAAAAAATACAAAAAACTAGCCGGGCGACGAGGCGGGCGCCTGTAGTCCCAGCTACTGGGGAGGCTGAGGCAGGAGAATGGCATAAACCCGGGAGGCGGAGCTTGCAGTGAGCTGAGATCCGGCCACTGCACTCCAGCCTGGGTGGCAGAGCAAGACTCCGTCTCAAAAAAAAAAAAAAAAAGAAAGAAAGAGCTTTATTAGCTGGGCACAGTGGTGTGCATTTATAGTCCCAACTACTTGGGAGACTGAGGCAGGAGGATCACTTGAGCCCTGGAGGTGGAGGCTGCAGTGAGCTGTCATCATGCCACTGCACTCCAGCCTGGGCAACAGAACAAGACCCTGTAAGAAAGAAAGAAAGAAAATGAAAAGAAAGGAAGGAAGGAAGGGAAAGAGGGGAAGAAAGAGAAGAGACAGAAAAGGAGAAAGAAAGAGGAAGGAAGGAAGGAAGGAAGGAAGGAAGGAAGGAAAGAAAGAAGGAAAAGAGAAGAGAAAAGAGAGAAGGAAGGAAGGAGAAAGAAGGAAAGAAAGAAAAAGGAAGGAAGGAAGGAAGGAAGGAAGGGAGGGAGGAAGGGAGGGAGGGAGGGAGAAATGTGAGGTTTGACTGGAGTGCTGGCAGTAGGAATGGAATAGAAGGGAACAGTCCAAAAGATAAGATGATTTTCTCTTACAATTATTTGTTACCCAAATACTTACTATTTTAGAGTGTCAAGCACAGGACAAAAGATATCTGAACTTTACCAAAATCAACCAAACAATCGATCAATCATATAGTCCACTTACCAAGTCTCAGTTCTCCTACCCATAAAATGGAGAGAATAAAATGCCTAACTCATAGGATTATTATAAAGGTTAAAGAAAGCTATGTATATAAAACATATGGGCCGGGCGCGGTGGCTCAAGCCTGTAATCCCAGCACTTTGGGAGGCCGAGACAGGCGGATCACGAGGTCAGGAGATCCAGACCATCCTGGCTAACACGTTGAAACCCCGTCTCTACTAAAATACAAAAAACTAGCCGGGCGAGGTGGTGGGCGCCTGTAGTCCCAGCTACTCCGGAGGCTGAGGCAGGAGAATGGTGTAAACCCGGGAGGCAGAGCTTGCAGTGAGCTGAGATCCGGCCACTGCACTCCAGCCTGGGAGACAGAGCCAGACTCCGTCTCAAAAAAACAAAACAAAACAAAAGAAAACATATGAAGTCTTCAATAAATGTTAACTACTAGTACTACTAATATTACTATTACTACCACAATGATGAAGACAATTTAAAAAGTAACCTCTCCGTGTGTTAGAATAGGACTCAAGTATATCTAAACAGCCTAACTTTCAGTAACACATTTACAGTATGGAAAGGGATGGCATAGAGTATATATTCATTGTCCTTTTTAAAAATATTATAGTCGGCCGGGCGCGGTGGCTCAAGCCTGTAATCCCAGCACTTTGGGAGGCCGAGACGGGCGGATCACGAGGTCAGGAGATCGAGACCATCCTGGCTAACACG
>NW_016806836.1:3408966-3416701 GCF_001698545.2 Rhinopithecus bieti
AAAAAAAAAAAAAAAAAAAAAAAAAATATTATAGTCATTTAAAGACAGAAAGTGTTATTCCTAATGACTAGTGATTTTATAGGGGTAATCTTATAGAAAGCTAGTCAACTTTGGAGAAATAGTGAGGTTCCTAGCCCCTCTGCTACGTAAAGGCTGCCTCCTGAGTTCCCAGACATGGAAAAGCCTTCAGAATCCAAAAGGGCACCAAGTCTCATCTTTGTACCACATACTCCACCACAGATTTTTTTCTTTTTTCTTTTTTCTTTTTTTTTTTGAGACGGAGTCTCGCTCTGTTGCCCAGGCTGGAACGCAGTGGCGTTATCTCCACTCACTGCAAGCTCCGCCTCCCGGGTTCACGCCATTCTCCTGCCTCAGCCTCCGGAGCAGCAGGGACTACAAGGCGCCCGTCACCATGCCCGGCTACCTGCCTCGGCCTCCCAAAGTGCTAGGATTACAGGTGTGAGCCACCTTTTTTTGACGAGTCTCGCTCTGTCACCCAGCTGGAGTGCAGTGGCGCGATCTCGGCTCACCGCAACCTCTGCCTCCCAGGTTCACGCGATTCTCCTGCGGCAGCCACGCGAGTAGCTGGGACAACGGGCGCTCGCCACCACGCCAGTTAATTTTCGTATTTTTAGTGAACACAAGGTTCCACCATGTGGGCCAGGCTGGTCTCCAATGTCCTGACCTTGTCAAGTGATCCACCTTCCTTGGCCTCCCAAAGTGCTGGAATTACAGGGGTGAGCTACCGCGCCCAGCCTAACTCAATTCTTAGAGACCAAGGAATAAGGGTATAGTTTTTTTTAAACATTTACTGTTCAGGAAAGGCTAAAAAATAGTACAAAGAAATGAAAAGTCCCTCTCATTAAGTATAGATTACTCTAAATACATTGAAAATCCCAGTAAAATCATTTATTTATATATGACCTTAACAGAGTAGATAGATTCATGGCCCTCTTTTAATTTTAATGAAGTACTCATATTGCAAGATGCATAAAACCCCCAGCAGTTTATTTTGAAACTGCAAGCAATCCTGGAAGGCTTGAATAATGAGCTTGACAAACTGGAGATTTTTATTCCACTATCATAAAAATAATGAGTGGGCCCTTTTGAAAAGCATGGCATATTCCAAAGGCTTAGAAGAAAAAAAATCATATGAAGGAGACTTAAACCTATATATCTGGTATGATTTTTACATACCAATTTGAGAAAACTAATAAAGCCAACAAATACCTATCAACTCTCTACTCTGCCATAAATACAAAAGGAAAAAAGAAATGTTTCAATTGGAATCCAAATTTAGTACAGATCTTCATTAACTTACTACTATTTGCTGGGCGTGGTGGCTCATGCCTGCAATCCCAGCACTTTGGGAAGCCAAGCGGGGGGGGGGGTGGGCAGATCACCTGAGGTCAGGAGTTCGAGACCAGCGTGGCCAACATGGTGAAACCTCGTCTCTACCAACAATACAAAAATTAGCTGGGCATGGTGGCGCGCACCTGTAATCCCAGCTACTCGGAAGGCTGAGACGGGAGAATCGCTTGAACCCAGGAGGCACAGGTTGCAGTGAGCCGAGATCGCACCACTGCACTCCAGCCTGGGTGACAGAACCAGACTCCATCTCAAAAACAAACAAACAAACAAAAACCTTACTACTAATATTAGCCAAAAGACACTATTATGGCTAATAATTAAGTTTTGGTTCTAACATATGTGGGATAATGTGATATATAAGCCAAACACACTTTTTTTAAGTTCAGAGATTCAGCTAAATGAGAACAGAAAATAAAAAGATTTTAGGTTAAATTATTTAGTTGTTCATAGTAATAAAGCAGCAATAAACTTTACATTAGGTCTCTAGGCCGGGTGTGGTGGCTCACGCCTGTAATCCCAGCACTTTGGGAGGCCAAGGCAGGTGAATCATGAGGTCAGGAGATCGAGACCATCCTGGCTAACATGGTGAAACCCCACCTCTACAAAAAATACAAAAATTACCCTGGCATGGTGGCACACACCTGTAGTCCCAGCTACTCGGGAGGCTGAGGCAGGAGAGTCGCTTGAACCTGGGAGGCGGAGGTTACAGTGAGCTGAGATCGTGCCATTGCACTCCAGTCTGGGTGACAGAGCAAGACTCCATCTCAAAATAAAGTAAAGTAAAATAAATAAACGAGGTCTCTAATATTCCTCCCAACTCTTAGGTTTTATGACCTTATCACACAAGTATTTTCTTACTAAAAAACATGAGGTTCCCTAGCAAGCAGACACACACACACAAAATATATATACATGGAACAATAAAATAATCTATACACATATACACACACAAAATGAGTGGGAGTACTAAGATGAAAGAAATATTTTCAGAGTATGAACAGGATGCTTTTCAGATGAAATCCTCAAGTATCAACAAAGAACTGTGGGTGAGCTTAAATCATGTGGGCCTAAACTACTCTGTAACTTATCTAAAATCAACATGATGGTATCTCTGAATTTAGACGCAGAAAGATACATGGTAGTCTGGATACTTAGAAGGATTTAGTTTAAAGCCAATGTGTACAAGAATATTTATAAACTTACATAAAACCTATAGAGTCTGGCAAGCTTTGGAGAGACAAACAAACAATTCTGGTCAGAAATGAACTTCCTGTAAATAGATTTCAGTGTTTTGACAGTAAACTGTTAAGCACTATTCCTTACAGTTTCTGTAAAAGGAATAAAAGGAAGGTAGAGAATACACGGATCGCTCAATACATTTTCATGTTTGTTTACTTGTTTGTTTTCAATTGAAATTAAAACATTTCGGCCGGGCCCGGTGGCTCAAGCCTGTAATCCCAGCACTTTGGGAGGCCGAGACGGGTGGATCACGAGGTCAGGAGATCGAGACCATCCTGGCTAACACGGTGAAACCCCGTCTCTACTAAAAAATACAAAAAAAACTAGCCGGGTGAGGTGGTGGGCGCCTGTAGTCCCAGCTACTCGGGAGGCTGAGGCAGGAGAATGGCGTGAACCCGGGAGGCGGAGCTTGCAGTGAGCTGAGATCCGGCCACTGCACTCCAGCCTGGGCGATAGAGCCAGACTCTGTCTCAAAAAAAAAAAAAAGAAATTAAAACATTTCTTAATTTCTAATACTGAGGATAATTCTATTGATAGTATCTTTTCTTTTTTCTTTAAGAATAACAACATAAACAAAATAAAATGACAACATCAAAAAAATAGCACAGTAACATGTTAAATGATTTCTGGCAGTCTGTCAAAAATACAGATATTAAAATAGGACACTTAAACGATATTAAGCTTCAATAAATCCGTAAAACCCAAAACCATAACAATTTTTAATACCCTACTCTCAGAAAAGAAAAAATGTCACGTTACTGTAGAACAAAAATCAATCAATAAGGTGATGATTTGCCTGTATCTTATCAACTGAGTTGGGGAAAATCCTTTCTCTGTGGCTGCCCCCATGCTCCCTGCCTTTTTCAGAAGACTTTCTTCAAACTGCAGGCAGCCTCAAAGTCTTTCCAGAAAATCTTTGAAAAAACACAGTGTTGTCTTCTGCATAGACACTTGGGATGCTTTTTTTTTTTTTTTTTTTTTTGAGAAGGAGTCTCACTCTGTGCACGCCGGCTGGAGTGGCAGTGGCCAGGATTCAGCTCACTGCAAACTCCGGCTCCCGGGTTTATGCCATTCCCATGCCTCAGGCCCCCGAGTAGCTGGGACTACAGCGCCCGCCACCTACTCGCCCGGCATAGTTTTTGTATTTTTTTAGTAGAGACGGGGTTGCACGTGTTAGCCAGGATGGTCTCGATGCTCCCTGACGCTCGTGATCGCGCCGCGCCTCGGCGCTGCCGCAAAGTGCTGGGATGACAGGCTTGAGCCACCGCAGCCGCGGCCGAACAGCTTGGGATCTACAAAGCGCTTGAGGTTCCTCTGCTAAAACAAGTTAGGAAAACCAAGAATCTGTTTTTTTCCCCCAAGCTGGAAGCTCCTGCCCACCAGCAAATTACTGCCTATTCCAGCCCTGTCCCCACTGGTACTTGCTACCCCCTCACCCCCTCACCCTTGTCTCAGTTCTCAGCTAGCAATTAGCATCAAGTCTGGGCCCTGCTCAAAAACCCATCCTTCCCCTTGCTCTGAATATCAAGTTAAAAGTCCCTACTCAAAATGGGGTGTTGGTTACATAGGTGTATGCATATGTCACGAGCATTTCACCATATGTAAAATTTATTTGGATTAAAAAATTTTTTAGGCCATGCGCAGTGGCTCACACCTATAATCCTAGCAGTTTGGGAGGCTGAGGTGGGTGGATCACTTGAGGCCAGGAGTTTGAGACCAGCCTGACCAACATGGTGAAACCCCTTCTCTACTAAAAATACAAAAAAAATTAGCCAGGCGTGGTAATGTGTGCCTGTAATCCCAGGTACTGGGGAGGCTGAGGCATAAGAATTGCTTGAGCCCGCGAGGCAGAAGTTGCAGTGAACTGAGATTGAGATCTTATCACAGCACTCCAGCCTGGGTGACAGAGCAAGATTCTGTCTCAAAAAAAAAAAAATTCTTTTTTTTGGTCCTTTGGTCACTGTCCTTTGGTCACTTTTTTCAGCTTCTCCAAGGGCAAGTTCTTCTCTCCACCCTGAGACTCACAGCTCATTTCAGCATGTAAAACTCTTCAGCCAATCCCATACTCCCTTAACTAACCTCTTTCTCCTAGTTAATGCCTACTCACCCCACCAGGCTCAGCTTGGGTGCCTTTTCCTCCAAGGAGCCTTCCTTCCTCCCTTCACCTGTGTGCACAAGAACACGCTCACGTATGCAGGCCAAGGCATCTCTATGCTCCCTTAGCATTTACTATAAACGAGCATTAGAGTATAAGGTCCATGACAGCAGGCACTATGTTTTTATTAGTCACAGCGTGCACAAGAACACGCTCACGTATGTGGGCCAAGGCATCTCTATGCTCCCTTAGTATTTACTATGAACGAGCATTAGAGTGTAAGGTCCATGACAGCAGGCACTATGTTTTATTAGTCACTGTCACCCTAGCAGCAGGTATATCACAGATGATCAGTAAATATTCATTTAATGAATGTCAAATGAAGGCATAAAGATGTCAGGCATTCCGATCTATAAACCTTCACCATTTTGCTGATCTAATGTGCTGTCGGGACTCTCTGTCATCTGAAATCCATCTGTGAAAATATCACACCTCTGACTCTAATTCTGCTTGGGTTTCCTATCTCAGAACATTCCTATCTCAGGAAATTTTCCAGGTTCAACTTAAGGCAACAATTTTCAAAGAGCAAAATGTGTTTACTCTTAACATGTACACTTCAGGCACTTGTCTAACCTCTCAACCAACAGAAGTGGTTTGTCTAGACAAGGATTTATGTGAGATATTCGCTACATGGCGTTGGTCACATTGGCACTCCAAGGCAGCATAAACTTTAGCCTTTCCTGGGATGGAATTAATGACGTGACACCTTCAAGCTTTCAGCTTTGGAAAATCAAAAAAAAGTAAGTCAACTGATTCCCTAAAAATTCTCTCTCTTGCAAGGTTGTTATGAGGCGGTGGGAAGAAAAATGAGAAAGATGAGTCAGTGTGAGTCAGTGTTAAGAAAAAAGCTCTGCTTCTGGTAAACAGTTTGCTCTTTTACTGACAGGACTAGGATTACCCGACTCCCACTTCTAAAAATACACAAATAACAGGTGGTATACATTATATAAGTGGTTCCAAAACACAGACTCAGATCATTGATTCTAAAAAGGGAACAGTTAATCAGCAATGAGCCAGACCTTCCCCAGAGCCTGCTTCTTGGAGAAGCCCCCAGACTAAGTAAGCACTTCCCTAAAGACAATAAAGATCCTAAATGCTTCCACAGCTCACTCAAGTGACCTAAAGGAATGACTGAGCCACCCTTACAATAACAACCACTTCATGAGCACCTACTACGTGCCAATAACTCTGCTAGGTAGGCTTCATACAATTCATCTTTAAACTTTACAACAATCCTGTAAGATGGTTGTTGTTATCCATGTCTTATAGATAAGGAACCTGGAGCACAGGAGTTGGGTTAGATTTATATAGAGCTGCATAGCGGCAGCACCAGATTTGATTCGGAAGTGCCTGCTTGTTTCCTTTCATTCCAAACTGAATTCAGAAATACATATGAATCACCCTGAGTAAGGCAATGCATCGGGTACTGCAGGGGATACAAGGCTAGAAAAGGCCACTCCAATTATCAAGAAAGTAAAATACGAAGTAAATGAGACTATCAAGGAGAGCTTCATTTCTCTATTTCCAAGATCCTAAATAAGGCCCGCCACATAGAGGTTGCCCATGAAATTGCTACTGAAACAAATGTGGAAGAAAAGGGAAACACACAATCGAATGTAACACAGGCAGTCTGTGGTTAGTGTCACAAGACAGAATGTGCTGTGATGATTTAGATTCTATCTTGATGGACGGCTTTGAGAAATATGCACGAACAACATGGCATTTGAGATAAGTCTGACAAACAGACTGATAGGCAACAGAGAAAAGTAAAGAGATCAATGGAGTATGTGCGGGGTAGTAACAGCTGAGACAAACCGTTTGGTACCTCTAGCAGCACAGGGAGAAATAAAGCTAGAAGAAACAGATTCTACATTGTGTTGGCCCTGAGTCTGCTTCAAGTCCCTTTCTATATAGAAAAGCGTAGCAATTACGAATATTTCCTAGCCGATTCAGATACATGGGGAGACACTCTTAATGGTTAAATAAATAAAAATCTGCTGTATAACCTTTTGTGGAACAAAGTGGTGGTGGTAGAATATAACAGAATAAATGAATGTTTGTTTACAAATCTAGAACATATGCGGTTGTAGAACTAAAGGAGCATTACAGGTAAGTTCTACCACCTTTATTACCACAACTCTGCATCGTGATGATAAGGGTTCTGTGACAGCACATTTTATTTTAATTTAACCTATAGCTCCTTCAGCAAAGGATCAGTCAAGTCAATGACACTCAACAGGCACAGTTGGCTAGAGGACTTTCCGGAAACAGAGGGGATGGGAGGCGTTTTTTGGTTGACATAACAGTTGATTGTCTCCTCACTCAAAGGGGCATTTAGTAGGTAGAGACCAAGATGTTAAACATCCAGCTAATTGTGGGGCTGTCTTATAGAAACAAAAATTGTCCCTTTACTCTGCTTGACTTTCAAATACCAAGATATTCATGTAAAGCTCTTTATAGTTATCTGAACCTAGAACTCTACTCCTTTTTGTCTGTAACAAAGTACTTTTGCATGATTTCAGAGGCAATGTATTTTCCAAGAATGCATTTACCAAGTAAAAGGAAAATGATGCTTTGTTTTATATTTAAGGAGTGAATTCTCATGTCCATGATATATTTTCAAATAGTTCAGCAAAAAATGGAAATACACACACACATGCAGCTAAACTATATGCAGCAAAATGTTAACAACTGTTTGGGCTAGGTTTTTGGTACAGGTGCTCATGGTACTCTTGTTAATTTTT
The DNA here is from genome assembly GCF_001698545.2 of Rhinopithecus bieti. Taxonomy (NCBI): domain Eukaryota; kingdom Metazoa; phylum Chordata; class Mammalia; order Primates; family Cercopithecidae; genus Rhinopithecus; species Rhinopithecus bieti. The sequence continues at coordinate 3,416,476 of NW_016806836.1, forward strand.
TTCCGCATTTGAAATTTTCATAATAAAAGCTGGAGGGGAATCCATCTGGCCCTCATTAAGTGAGAGGTCATAATAGAGGTTAAGACCACTGACTCTAGAGCTCTAGGACCTTAGGCAGGTTACTTTCCCTCTCTCTGCCTCAGTTCCTCCATCTGTAACATAAGGATAATAATAGTACCTATCTCATGGAGCAGTTGTAAGGATTAGATGACTTAAAAAAAAAAAA
>NW_016806836.1:3417005-3429600 GCF_001698545.2 Rhinopithecus bieti
ATTATTATGCCTCTCTAATAAAAAATACTTAAAATGTTTTAAACTATATGTATTTTAATGCTGCCTAAATAAAGTTGGGAAGTAAATGTATCCAGTTTATTACAATGACCACTTTTAATGTATTACATTTTCACAAAAGAATTTGTCTATAATATATTTCCTATAATAAATACCCAACAACAATATTTTAAACCAACATTTAATCCTATAATAATGTAATTGAAAAAATCACTACTTAACACTGTTTACAACATATAAGTTACTAAAATGGAGACACTTGTTTGCAGAAAATAAATAATTTTGAGTTCTCCATTGCATAACAGAAAAATTAAAAATAAAAAACCTGGCTGAATGTTACTGAGTCAAAAGTCCCTCAATGTGCTATTCAGAATACTAAACGATTTATTATAACCGATGACATTTCCTTATAACTATGCATCTCAAATAACACCAGGGAAAAACAAACTTGCTATTTGTTTTCTAGCTCTTTTCTGGTTGAAATGACTTACTTTCTCTTTATAGTGGATTTTTCAGGTAAATGCTCAATCTTTGCTTATCCTTCCTTCTTTTCCATATAGCACCTGGGAACATGAGGCACTTATGAAGTCCTTGCAGCAGAGTTGAAGGAGCCTCAGATCTGATTGAAGGTCATTGGAAAACACTCTGGGTCTTCTCTCTCTGGTCTTGAAGGTACGAGTGTTACTATTACTTGTCTGTCTAGTCAAATCTTTCCTTGTCAACGTTGGCAGCCTGCCTCTCCCTTTTCTTGTTCTCTCTCACTCTCTCTCTCTGTCTTCCCTCAGTCAGGACTCAACCTCACTACTCTTTTCCTGGTGTTGCACATTTTACCAAAGCCGGGCTCTCATTTAGTTTCCAGCCTGCCTAGTTCACTTTCAGCCTTTACCCCAATCTGTGTTCTGGATGAGTCAACCAAACGACTCCATCACCAACATATACCTCCTTCTGACTCTTGAGAGGTGGACCCTTTGCCAGGCAATCTTTTCTGTGGCTCTCAGTGGGAACTGTAGCAAAACTCCCTAAGCTTTTTAGTTCTCCCTTTTAGGTATCTACTGAATCTCTTCCAGTGGGAAACTTGGCCAGGCCAGGGAGGTTAAGACATACTTTCTCATTCCCTTTCTTCTCTCTATAAACTTGTCAAGTCAGGGTCTTTTTCATCTCTTCCTATCCGTCTTTACACACTTCTACTTGCTGAAGTGGCATTTCTCAAATTGTTGGGGGCAATGATGGACTCCATAGAGCAGAGGGAGACAGACTGATTGATACTTAAGGAATAAAGTGTTACAAAGCATGTTATGCCCTTTACATCAACCTGTCATAATATGAATTGATAAAACAAGGCAAGAAATGATTCTAGTTTACCACCCAAATATTCGTCAATATATCACAATTTCAATAAACTTTCATCTCTTTTAGTTTCATATAGCAAGCTTTTAGTTATCTAAATGGATTGCACATTGCAGAGTATACATTGCAATATATTGTTTATCCTATTTGTTAATGCCTGCTTATTTTTTGTCTCTGTGTATAAAACATGCATTCTCAGGAGCAGAGATGTTACATATCACAGTAAATCTAAGAACCTTGGCTCCTAAAACAATGTTCAGAGACCATGGACACTCAATTATTTATGGAAGAAGTAAATAAGCTGAGAATATTTGTAGAACCACTCCAACATGAGATTTTTACAGTAAGAAAGAAAAATGATTAATCTGGAACTTGTATTCTCCTTCAAAATGTTCTGAATTAATGTGTCCTAAAAGAGTGAAAGTAGCCCGTTTACATCCAGCAGGAACCTCCTTCAGAACACTGGAAACCTGAATAAGTTCAACATATAAATGCTAGAAGACATGTCCATCAAGCTGTCTTTAAGGTAGCTATTGCTCTGAGACCTTTCATTCATTTTCAAAATTTAACTGTTTGTTTAGGTATTGTTCTTGGCTTAAAAGGGCTCAAAAAGAAACTAGTTATTATTATTAATCGCAAAAAATTATTTACGTTTATTTATATTCTTATCCTGACATGGTGACCAATGTATAGTACACAGTGGTTCATAATAACTATAGAACATATATTTCGGAGTTCATATAACTTTTTTTTTTTTTTTAAGAGACGGAGTCTTGCTGTGTCACCCAGGCTGGAGTGCAGTGGCGCGATCTTGGCTCAGTGCAAGCTCTGCCTCCTGGGTTCACACCATTCTCCTGCCTCAGCCTCCCACGAAGCTGGGACTACAGGTGCCCGCCACCACGCCTGGCTAATTTTTTGTATTTTTAGTCAAGACAGGGTTTCACCGTGTTAGCCAGGATGGTCTCGATCTCCTGATCTTGTGATCCGCCCGCCTTGGCCCTGGACAGTCTTGCTCTATCATCCAGGCTGGAGTGCAGTTGTGGGATCTCAGCTCACTGCAACCTCCGCCTCCCGAGTACAAGTAATTCTCCTGCCCCAGCATCCCAAGTAGCTGGGGTTACAGGTGCACACCACTACACCCGGCTAAGTTTAGTATTTTTAGTAGAGAGGTTTCACCATGTTAGCCAGGCTGGTCTCAAACTCCTGATCTCCAGTAAGCCGCCCACCTCAGCCTCCCAGAGTGCTGGAATTACAAGCCATGAGCCACCATGCCCAGCCTATTTTTAATGGAGAACAGGGTTTCACCATGTTAGTTAGGCTGGTCTCAAATGCCTGAATTCAAGTGATCCACCCACCTTGGCCTCCCAAACTGCTGGGATTACAGGCATGAGCGACCGCGCCCCACCAATGCTATGTTTAAGATGCTATTACTTTTCCCATTTTTCTGATGAAGACACTGCAGCTTAGAAAGGTCGGTGTCCAAAGTCACCAAGTTAGTAAGTGCCACAGCTGCCACACTCAGCTCCCACGAGCTACGCGGGAGTGATAGTAATGGCGGTGGCAGCACTTAGGCTGTACTCACCGTGTGTGGGGCATTGTTCTTCATACTTCCCCGTGTCAACTCATGTGATCCTCAAGACAACCCTATGAGGCAGGTTTGTATTTGGACCACCAGCCTCCTCTTTCTCTACCCTTCTCACCACACATGGCCTGCTTCTCTCCCCACAAAATCAAAATCAGCATCCCGATGTCATCATATTCTCTCTACCCTTATCCTAAATCAAAATTTGTTCTAAAATGCTGGTAACTGTTGAAGCTTGATTATGGATAATGGAGGTTTTTAAAATATTATTCTACTTTTGCCTATATTTGAAATTACCTTGTAAACATTTAACATGTTTTGCTCTAACATGGAATGTAAGCTATTGAAAAGGCTACAAGATTAGCTCCACTGACAATGAATTCAAAGGAAGTGTTACTGAAGATGGCTATGCAATAATAGAAGACAGTGACATTGATTCATTCTCTTATTTCATGAACATTAATTGAGCACCCATTGTATGTTAGGATGTACAGAGGTCCAAGGAAGGACTCCTGTCCTCAACAAGCTAAGAGTTTAGTAGCAGACACAAAATAAACACAAAGGTAATTATAGAGGAGGACTATTTATGAGAAATGTTATAAAAAGAAAAGTTTCAAGTGCTATGTGATTTGGAAAAAGAAATAACATCAGGACAAATTCCATTACATTGAACTCCCTGAGACAGTCCAAACTTTTTGGTATATTCAACATTATTTAAAATCAGTGAGGGGCCTGGGTGCAGTGGCTCATGCCTGTAATCCCAGCACTTTGGGATGCCAAGATGGGTGGACCACCTGAGGTGAGGAGTTCGAGACCAACCTGGCCAACATGGTGAAACTCTGTTTCTACTAAAAATACAAAAATTAGCCGGGTGTGGTGGTGCGTGCCTGTAGTCCCAGCTACTTGGGAGGCTGAGGCAGGAGAATCACTTGAACCAGGAAGGCGGAGGCTACGGGGAGTCAAGACTATACCACTGCACTCCAGCATAGGCAACAAAGTAAGACTCTGTCTCAAAAAAAAAAAAAATTTTTTTTTGAAGAAACAAAAAATATACTAGAAAGGTGTCTCGGGAAAGAAGCTCACCAGGGCACCATTTATAATGACCAACAATAAGGCCTGGTGATATTCATTTCAATTGATACACAGTAACCCATACATAACAACTGAAGAAACAAAGTAGAAGCTCTCTCCCTGATGGGATCAGGACTAATAATGGTATAACTCATTTTTTAAAAATACAGTTATAGAGAGGAATCATGAAAAATGTATGTTTATTTTCCAAATACTTGCTAAGGGATGAAAGCCTCTCCTCTCCCCTCCCCTCTCCTCTTCTCTTCTCTGAGACAGGGTCTCCCTCTGTCACCTGTGCTGGACTGCAGTGGCATGATTATGCCTCACTGCAGCCTCAACCTCCCTGGGCTCAGGTGATTCTCCCACCTCAGCCTCCAAGTAGCTGGGAGTACAGGCACGCACCACCACAATCTGCTAATTTTTGTATTTTTTGTAAACACAGGATTTTGCCAGATTTCCCAGGCTTGTGTCTCAAACTCCTGGACTCAAGTAATCCACCTGCCTCAGCCTCCCAAAGTGCTGGGATTATAGACGTGAGCCACTGCGCCCAGTGAAGGCCTTTTCTTGAGAGTAAGTTCAAGCAGTTAAAGTTTCTGCATGAAATACACTCATGATGTACATCTATGATTTTCAGCTTTTACTGGAACGATACTTGTGAAGTATTCTGAAGGCAGAAACATATATGTATATATGTTTTGGAGACAGGGTCTTACTCCATCTCCCAGGCTGGAGTAAATGGCATGATCATAGTTCACTGTAACTTCAAACTCGTGGGCTTAAGTGATCCTCCCACTTCAGCCTCCCAAGTAGCTAGGACCACAGGGACATGCCACCACATCTGGCTAATTTTACTTTTTGTAGAGATGAGGTCTCACTGTTGCCCAGATTGGTCTCAAACTCCTGGCCTCAAGTAATCTTCCTCCCTCAGCCTCCTAGTGTTAGGATTACAGAACCTCACCTGTCAGAATCTCCATATTTTTATAAATTTTTTTCTTCAATCTTTTCAGAGGTCTGTTCCACCTCTAATTTGAAAAGAATATTTTTTCTTAGCCATTTACCCTTATCAGGTAAACACATTCAACTTATTTTTCATAAAAGCAGTATCTCTTTTCTTTTTTCCCTTTATATTTCATTGGTTAACATAATATTTAATTATTTTGTAATCACAATAATAAAACTAAACAGGCTAGGGAACAAACCCAGTAGATTCTTATTGACTGTCACTGTTATCAACACATTATGAGCAAACATTTATAATGCAGGCTGGGCACTACAGCTGTGGTGGCTCACACCTGTAATCTCGGCACTTTGGGAGGCCGAGGTGGGTGGATCACCTGAGGTCAGGAGTTCGAGACTAGCCTGGCCAACACGGTGAAATCCTGTCTCTACTAAAAACACAAAAATTAGCTGGGCAAGGTGGGGCACACCTGTAATCCTAGCTACTCCAGCAGCTGAGGCAGGGAAATTGCTTGAACCCAGGAGGCGGAGGTTGCAGTGAACAGAGATTGCGCCACTGCATTCCAGCTCAGGCCATAGAGCAAAATTCCAACTCAAAAAAAAAAAAAAAAAAAAAAAAAAAGGAAGAAAGAAAGAAAAAGGAAAGTCAATGTAAAAACTGCAATTTCCTCCAAATAGAGGGGATAGCTAACATTGTTGGCTGCCTCCTGTGGTGGGCACTGCCCAATTCCAGGCTTGTATCTATTTTCCATTCTTCCACAGTTACAGAATCCCTCTGTTGCTGGGAATGGCAATGTGTACGGCTAAGAAACTGCATTTACCAGCCTTCTTCACAAGTAAGAATGGACAATGAGATGTAAACTGGACATGGTGGTTGGGACTTAGGGTACTTTTAAAGGGTGTCCTCTGCCCTCCCCTTTCCAACTTCTTCCTGCCTCAAAGACCGTTTGGCTAGAGAGCCAGAGCAACACGTGCAGCCACAAGGTGACTGCTAGCTGTGTGATAAGCATGGTGAAACAGAAAGAGAAAGATCTAGGCTGCCTGATGGCACTGTGGAACTACCATGCCAGGAATAGACTATCTACTTTGGACTTAATATTTTTTGAGAGAAAAATATTTCTTTAAACCTGCTATTATCAGCAGCCAACGCAATTCCTCTTTGACCAATCTACTTAGCATCCATTCCCCTACCCATAGAAAAAAAACTTTCCTAACAGAAACACAATTCTGTTTCTGATTGGTCTAGAGATAATTTCATCCCTCTTGTAAACGGCTTGTTCAAGAACCAGGCCTAAGCCCATCAGGGCATCACATTGCCTTACTGACAGGAACTGGCTCAGGAATGAGCACATGACCCAGTCCAGGCCAATGAGATTCTAGGGTTAGTTCTCTGGCGACTTCTGAGAAAAATTCTCACTCTAAGGAACAATTTTTCTTTCTTTCTTTTTTTTTTTTTGAGATGGAGTTTTGCTCTTGTTGCCCAGGTTGGAGTGCAGTGGTGTGACCTCAGCTTGCTGCGACCTCCACCTCCCAGGTTCAAGCGATTCTCCTGCCTGAGCCTCCCAAGTATCTGGGACTACAGGCATCTACAATCATGCCCAGCTAATATTTTGTATTTTTAGTAGAGATGGGGTTTCACCATGTGGGCCAGGCTGGTCTCGAATTCCTGACCTCAGGTGATCCACCCGCCTCGGCTTCCCACAGTGCTGGGATTACAGGTGCTTTACAGGTGTAAGCCACCACGCCCGGCCAAGACAATCTTTCTATTCCTTAGGTGGGTGCCATACATAAATCTGGGGTCTAGGCCTATTGCAGCTATTTTGCTGCTTGCCTGAGGAAGAGGCCAATATTCTAGGGAGGGCACACCCAAAGAAATCTTCGGGAAAGAAGCCTGTGACACTAGATTAAGTTACCCTTTAAGTCTGTCCAGGACAAGTATAACTGTATCAGCCAAAACATACACATGTTGCAGAGGTCATCTCAGAAGCAATGGAGTAGGTACTGAGAGTTATGCAAATATTTTGGGAAGGCCAAAGTAAGTCAGGTCTTCCCAGCGGGCATGCAAGGCAGGGCATGGGGTCTTCAAAATATTTCTGTGCCCTTTCCATACTAGGCCTGATAAAGAACTTACTATACAGTAAGTTTGCAAATACTGAGTTATTTTAGAAGTGCTTTTTGAACAGGTTTTTGAAAAAAAAAAAAAAGTTACTGTATAAGTGTTCATGTGTCAAAGGCTTTATAGTAACAAATGTAACAGCTGACATTTACATGTTAAGTTCTTTCTATCTGCGAAGACTGTCAGCTCTTTATTTCATGCAATCCTCACAAGAAACAAGGAACTCTCATAATACCCCCTTTACAAGTGAGGAAGCTCTGAAGTTTAGCAAGGTTAAGTATATTGTGCAGTAAGTAGAAAGTGCCTGGGACAAGATGTGAATTCATGTCCAAAGGACTCCAGGGCCTCATTCCTAACCACAACTTTGTATTGCTTCCTTATGAATACATAAAAGCACAGCGACCCTATCTCTGAGGGTGCACTTCTTCAAAACATTCTGTTCTCCTAACCCTCTTAAGTATACTATACTTGTCACACCACAAGTCTCAATTTTTTGGTTTATAAAATACAACTGCCAGGCACAGTGGCTCACACCTATAATCCCAGCACCTTGGGAGGCTGAGGTGGGCCGATCACTTGAGGTCAGGAGTTCGAGACCAGTCTGGCCAACATGGTGAAACCCTGTCTCTACTAAAAATACAAAAATTAGCTTGGTGTGGTGGCACACGCCTGTAGTCCCAGATACTCGGGAGGCTGAGGCAGGAGAATTGCCTGAACCCAGGAGGCAGAGGCTGCAGTGAGCCAAGTTTGCGCCACTGCACTCCATCCAGCCTGGGCGACAGAGCTAGACTCTGTCTTGAAAAAAAAAATTATAAAAGAAATTTTTTAAAAATATGGCCCCTACATTTAATATGTGCCATAAATAACATGCAGAGATCATCAAAAACCAATGAAAGTTAAGCCTTATGCACATAACAATAGAATTATGTTATGCTTAACTGACACTGAAAATCAAGATTAAACCATCAGCTTTTTTTTTTTTTTAAGTTTTATTCTGGTGATTAGCAGAAACACGGAGTAGGTAGGTTTGCAAAATCAGGACTGGGAGAAAGGAAGATAACTCACATTAATTAAGCCCCTTCTAGTGGCCAAGCTTTATAATGGTTAACTCTCACATGACCTCATGAGACATTTTACAGATAAGGGAACCTAGACTTAGAGACCTTGCCCAAGGTTACCCTGATCTGCCTGAAATCCAAGTTTTTGTTATTCTCATTATACAACTCTGCATTCCTATGAGTTCTAGCAATTTCTAAGGATTGGCTAACAGAGAACAATGACCCTGAGGCCACAGGAAAGCTCTGTAAGTTATTAGCCTCCCTGGAAATATCATTTTCATTTTCAGTTGCTTTCTATCATAGTGTCTTTGGCTTTAACAAATTACAAATAAGAAAATAAGCTATACTTGGCCGGGTGTGGCTTATGCCTATAATCCCAGCACTCTGGGAGGCCGAGGTGGGCGGATCATTTGAGGTCAAGAGTTCGAGACCAGCCTGACCAACATGGTGAAACTCTATCTCTACTAAAAATACAAAAATTATCCGGGCGTGGTGGCACAACCCTGTAGTCCCAGCTACTCGGGAGGCTGAGGCAGGAGAATCACTTGAACCTGGGAGGCAGAGGTTGCAGTGAGCCGTGATCGCGCCATTGCACTCCAGCAATGAGCAATAAGAGCGAAACTCCATCTCAAAAAAAAACAAAAAAAGTAAAAGAACCTACACTTAAAAATCTAATGCTTCAAATTTTACTTAAAAACCACAAGAAAACAGGTATTATGTTTTATATAAGCCAATTAAAAAATACATATTTCTTTTCTTAGGTAGCAAAATATAATCAATAAGCAGCAGAAAGTTAAGTTTTGATACAAATACTCAAATAAAAACACAGTCTACCAGCCAGGTCAACATACAGAGATCCTGTATCCACAAAAAATTTAAAAATTAGCTGGATGTGGTGGCACACACCTGTAGTCCCAGCTACTCAAGAGGCTGAGGTGAGAAGATCACTTGAGTTCCAGAGGTCGAGGTGGCAATGAACTATGATTGCACCACAGCAACTCCAGCCTGGGTGACAGAATGAGACCCAGTCTCAAAAACAAAACAAAACAAAACAAAACAAAACCCACAGTCTAGTCTTAAAAGCACACAGCCCATGAAGAATCACTTAAAAAATAAATCAAAGTCTGTATTTCCTAGTCCTTCATTGCTGATGTCACTAAATATCCCATTGCCCATGTCCTAAGCCCATCCTGATTAGAAAAGGGAGGAATAAAATTAAGGCTACTCTTGCTACCAACACATGCATAGGAGGTCTGGCTCCCTCCACTGAATTCCCATGCCTAGAAGCTAACCAAAGGGCTGAGTCAGTTTCTCCACCCACTCATTCCTGCCCAGTCCTAACTTCCTTCCCCTCTCCAACTAACTAATACTGATGAGGACCTACATTCCTTTAATGGTTCCAGTGCTGGTTAGAATCAGTTACTCTACCTCAGTATAACCAGAGAATCAAAAACATCAGTACCACCAGGCACAGTGGCTCACGCCTGTAATCTCAGTACTTGAGGAGGCCGAGGCAGGTGGATCACCTGAGGTCAGGAGTTCAAGACCAGCCTGGCCAACATGGTGAAATCCCGTCTCTACTAAAAATACAAAAAAAAAATTAGCTGGGTATGGTGGTGGGCACCTGTAATCCCAGCTACTCAGGAGGGTGAGGCAGGAGAATCTTTGAACCCAGGAGGCAGAGGTTGCAGTGAGCCGACATCATGCCATTGCACTCCAGCCTGGGCAACAGAGCAAGACTCTGTCTCAAACAAAAACAAAAAAACAAAACAAAAACATCAGTACATGTGAAAATCCCTGGAAGGTTTTTCACATAACTCATGTATCCAGTTCAATGTGACTACCAGGATATTAATTTGGTCATTGGGATAACGTAATTAATTTTGGTTAATTGGTAGTCACCCAAGAAAGCCTTTAAAGGAAGTTCTAAAATGAATCAATATATTGTATAATTTTATAAATGCATCAATATACTGTATTATTTTATAACTAGCATGCTTGAACATAAATGAATCCTTGACTGAGAAACTTGTTATAGCATAGGGTGGTTGCTTAAATACTGGAAAAACTGGGCAGCGCACAGTGGCTCACACTTGTAATTCCAGCACTTTGGGAGGCCAAGGCAGGTGGATCATCTGGGGTCAGGAGCTTGAGACCAGCCAGGTCAACATGGTGAAACCCCGTCTCTACTAAAAAAAATACAAAAATTAGCCGGGTGTGGTGGGGTGTGTAATTCCAGCTACTCAGAAGACTGAGGCAGGAGAATAGCTTGAACCTGGGAGGCAGAGGTTGCAGTGAGCCAAGATCGTGCCAATGCACTTCAGCCTGGGCAACAAGAGTGAAGCTCCATCTCAAATAAATAAATAAATAAATAAGTAAATACTGGAAAAATTATATGACTTGACCAGGACGCCATATATTTTACATCGTGACTCAGAGATACATAAATGGAGCTGAAACAGAAGTTTTACAAAACTTACTGTTACTCTATATGATGTATCTGAGATGAACTGTGACTTTTTTTCTATTTTTCTGTTAAAAAAAAATGCTAGGCCGGGCACGGTGGCTCACACCTGTAATCCCAGCACTTTGGGAAGCCGAGGTGGGAGGATCACTTGAGGTCAGGAATGCGAAACCAGCCTGGCCAACATGGTGAAACCCCATCTCTACTAAAAATACAAAACTTAGCTGAGTGCGGTGGTGTGTGCCTGTAGACCCAGCTATTCGGGAGGCTAAGGCAGAAGAATTGTTTGAACCCGGGAGGCAGAGGATGCAGTGAGCCAAGATCGTACCACTGCACTCCAGCCTGGGTGACAAAGCGAGACTCCGTTTAAAAAAAAAAAATGCTGGAACCTTTACCCCAAATATTCCTCAACCTACATTAGCAGGCTACAATGTAGGTTGAGGAATAGCAGTTTGAAAAACACTAATACAGGCAGCCCTTCCACTGTGTGGTTTTGCAAATATATAAGGCCAACCCAAGAAAGCGATGTTAGGAGCAGTTAGTGTTGGACAGAGCATACAGATTCTGGCTCTTTTTTATTACTATATTAAGCTGAGCTACTAAATGAGGAATTTTTTTTCCACCTACCAGAGTGTAGCATAGATGACAGTGTGTAAAGGCTTCCTTTAATTATGAGATAGTGGGATTAAACAGAGCATGTGACTTGGCATCAGAAAATGTGAATTCATTTTGCAACCCCAATATAAGAAAATAACGGATCTAGACAATGATCATTAGTAGTTGCTAAAGCCATTCTGTGAAAGACTGATGGGAGACTTATAATAGATTGATCATACTATCAACATCTGAACCCAATGATCAATCTTAATATCATGCAAAGAGAGCTAACTAGACCTTACTGCCTCCTGACGTGATACAACAGGATGTGCAGAGCATCACCTATAGGGTACAATGGACAAAAAAACCATAAAAGGAATAAACATATTAAAAGGATGCTGGCCAGGCGCAGTGGCTCACGCCTGTATTCTCTACACTTTAGGAGGCCAAGGCAGGTGGATCACTGGAGATCAGGAGTTCAAGACCAGCCTGGCCAACATGGTGAAATCCCACCTCTACTAAAAATACAAAAATTAGCTGGGCGTGGTGGCATGCACCTGTAGTCCCAGCTACTCAGGAGGCTGAGGCAGGAGAATTGCTTTAACCCTGGAGGTGGACGTTGCAGTGAGCCAAGATTGCACCACTGCATTCCAGCAGTCTGGGCAACAGAATAAGACTCCATCTAAGAAAAATAAATAAATAAATAGATGCAATCAGCCAAATGCAGAATATGAGAAGTTGCATAGGGCAAATGATATGACTTTTTAAAACAAATAAATGGCAAAGGGAAAAAAAAAAAAAGAGGAGGAGAAATTGCTATAGATTAGTAAGATTTTAAACAAGGGTATCCATTCTTTTGGCTTTCCTGGGCCACAGCGGAAGAAGAAAAAAAAATCACACACACACAAAAATCTCATAATGTTTTAAGAAAGTTCACAAATTTGTGTTGGGTCTCATTCAAAGCTGTCCTAGGCCACATGTGGCCCATAGGCTGCAGATTGGACAAGCTTGATTTAAGAGATGATCAATCAGGTCTAACATGGGCACCTTGTTTGGATCCCAGTGAACACAGACCAACTGTAAAAAGACATTTATGGGCCGGGTATGATGGCTCACGCCTGTAATCCCAGCACTTTGGGAGGCCAAGGAGGACGGATCATGAGGTCAGGAGATCGAGACCATCCCGGCTAACACGGTGAAACCCCATCTCTACTAAAAATACAAAAAATTAGCCGGGCATGGTGGCGGGTGCCTGTAGTACCAGCTACTCAGGAGGCTAAGGCAGGTGAATGGTGTGAACCCAGGAGGCGGAGATTGCAGTGAGCCGAGATCGCGCCACTGCACTCCAGCCTGGGTGACAGAGCAAGACTCCGTCTCAAAAAAAA
>NW_016806836.1:3432179-3433852 GCF_001698545.2 Rhinopithecus bieti
AAAAAAAAAAAAAAAAAAAACAGCTGGTGTGGTGGCATGTGCCTGTAATCCCAGCTACTCGAGAGGCTGAGGCAGGAGAATCACTTGAACCTCAAAGGCGGAGGGTGCAGCGAGCCAAAATTACACCAATGCACTCCAGCCTAAGGGACAGAGTGAGACTCCGTCTCAAAAAAAAAAAAAAAAAAAAAAAAAAAAAAAGTGTATTTACAGGAGACTGGTTATTGACATAAAACTCAACACAGGCAGGGCATGGTGGCTCACACCTGTCATCCCAGCACTTTGGGAGGCCGAGGCGGGCAGATCAGTTGAGGTCAGGAGTCAAGACCACCCTGGCCAACATGGTGAAACCCCACCTCTACAAAAATACAAAACTGCTGGGACCGGTGGCTCACAACTATAATTCCAGCACTTTGGGAGGCTGAGGCGAGAGGATTACCTGAGGTTGGGAGTTCAAGACCAGCCTGACCAACATGGAGAACCCTGTCTCTACTAAAAATACAAAATTAGCTGGGGTGGTGGCACATGCCTGTAAGCCCAGCTACTCAGGAGGCTGAGGCAGGAGAATGGCTTGAACCCAGGACGGGGAGGTTGCGGTGAGCCGAGATCACACCATTGCACTCCAGCCTGGGCAATAAGAGTGAAACTCCATCTCTAAATAATAATAATAATACAAAAATTAGCCAGGCATAATAGTGGGTGCTTGTAATCCCAGCTACTCGGGAGGCTGAGGCAGGAGAATTGCTTGAACCTGGGAGGCGGAGGTTGCAGTGAACTGAGATCACGCCATTACACTACAGCCTGGGCAACAGAGCAAGACTCCATCTCAAAAAACAAAACAAAACAAAACATTGTTTAAAATACTCCAGGTGCTTTTAGAATAATAGATGTGTGTACTTCAGTACTAAAGGTTCATCTCAAATAAAAGGAAATTAACAGAAGTTCAAGTATAGGCAACACAAAGGGATACCTGGCACTATCTGGCTTCAGCTTAAAGAATGGTTGGAAAGAGCCAGTGTAATCTCTCTAGGTGCAAATCAGATCAAGTCATTTCACTTCCTTTCAATGGTTTCTCCCCACCTTCTAGAAGAAGTCCAAACTGCTAAACAAAGGCTCAGGTGGCTCTCCAGCCTTATTTCCTCCCTCCTCCCCTAGTCAAAGCCCCAACAGGACTGATGCCCCTTCCCACCAGAGGCCAGGAAAGCTTCATCTTCCACTCCTCTCTCCCTTACCTCTTAGTGGTCAAGTCTTGTTGATTCTCCTTCTGAAATGTCTCTCAAATCTGCCCTCTCCTTTCCCTTCCTGCTGCCACTGCCCTTTTTCACCCTTATTTCCCCAGCCCCCTAAAGAAGATATTTCCTGATTTTTTTTTTCTGATTATGAAGGCAATTCATGCTCATAAAAAAGGAAAATTGGCTAGGCGCAGTGGCGCAAGCCTGTAATCCCAGCACTTTGGGAGGCCGAGACGGGCGGATCACAAGGTCAGGAGATCGAGACCATCCTGGCTAACATGGTGAAACCCCGTCTCTACTAAAAAAATACAAACAACTAGCTGGGTGAGGTGGCAGGTGCCTGTAGTCCCAGCTATTCAGGAGGCTGAGGCAGGAGAATGGCGTAAACCTGGGAGGCGGAGCTTGCAGTGAGCTGGGATCCGGCCACTGCACTCCAGCCTGGGT
>NW_016806836.1:3434145-3446085 GCF_001698545.2 Rhinopithecus bieti
AAAAAAAAAAAAAAAAAAGAAAAAAAGGAAAATTAAGGCAATGAAGAACAGAATAAAAGTTTCCCCATGATCTCATAAACAGCTTACCTTTTAGTACACTTATGTTTCACTGCAGTATTATTCACAATAGCCAAAAGATGGAAGCAACTCAAAGTCACCATCAATGAATGGATAAACAAAGTGTGGTATAAACATGCAATGGAATATTATTCAGCCTTACAAAAAGAATGAAATTCTGACACATGCTACACAACAAGGATGAACCTTGAGGACACTATGCAAGATTCCACTAACACAATGTATCTAGAGTAACCAAATGCATAGAAAACAAAAGTAGAATGGGTGCTGCTAAGGGCTGGTGGGGAGGGGGAAATGGGGAACTAAACCTATTAAAGGTATAGTTTGGCTTTTGCACTTTTGCAAGATGAAAAAGTTGTGCTGATTGGTTGCACAGCATGAATACACTTAATACTACAAAACTTTACACCTAAAAATAGTTAAGATGGTAAATTTTATCACAATTAAAGATTTAACATTTTAAAAGAACTAGTATTTCCAGACATTTTGTTATAAACATTTAAAAAAAAACAGGAACATACTGTACTGTAATCTGCTTTTTACACCTAACCACATCATGTAAACATCTTTCAAATATATATAGCTCCCATCTAACTGTCTTTTTTTTTGAGATGGAGTTTTGCTCTTGTCACTCAGGCTGGAGTGCAATGGTGCAATCTCAGTTCACTGCAGCCTCTGCCTCCCAGGTTGAAGGGAGTTTCCTGCCTCAGTTTCCCGAGTAGCTGGGACTACAGGCGTGTATCACTACACCTAGCTAATTTTTGTATTTTTAGCAGAGATGGGGTTTCCCCCTGTTGACTAGGGTAGTCTCGAACTCCTCACCTCAGATGATCCGCCCGCCTTGGCCTCCCAAAGTCCTGGGATTACAGGTGCGAGCCACCACGCCGGGCCAATTTTTCAATTTTATAAACACATGATAGTCAATATCTCATGATGTCTTATGACAGACACCTGTTTTTTTGAACCTACCCTTCTCCAGTATCAATACTCTGATGTTCCCATGAGAAAACTACTTTACCTTACTCATCCTGTCCTCCCATCCCCATGCCCAGCCAACTCTTACTCTGTGTGGCTAAGCCAGGTACACGTATTTTTAAGTTTATTTGTAAGTATTTATTTTTCATGTTGCTATTGTCAGTTCTCTTACAATTACCTTTTCTATTTTTGGTTGCATAAAGCTATTGCTTTTTGTCTGTCTTATAACTGCTGTTCACTTAGCCTTATTATATCTAAGTATGTTTAGCTTAATTCTTTTGAATTTTTTCAGCAGACAATCATATCACAGGTAGAGATTTACATCATCCAGGTAGTGGTTAGGAGTAAAAACTCTGGGTCTTCAGGTAAACCTAGACTCAAATACTGTGTGACCCTGAGTGAGCATTCTACCTCAGTTTCTTTATCCATAAACTTGCAATTATTAGAGGGCCTATCTCACAGGGTTGTTGTAAACATCACATTATTCATTAAGAACAGTGCATAAGGCCGGGCGCAGTGGCTCATGGCTGTAATCCTAGCACCTTGGGAGGCTGACATGGGTGGATCACTTGAGGTCTGGAGTTCGAGACCAGCCTGGCCAACATGGCAAAATCCCATCTCTACTAAAAATACAAAAATTAGCTGAGTGTGGTGGCTCGCACCTGTATTCCCAGCTACTTGGGGGGGCTAAGGCAGGAGGATCGCTTGAGCACAGGAGGCAGAGGCTTCAGTGAGCCAAGATTGCACCACTACACTCCAGCATGGGCGACAGAGTGACACCCTGTTTCAAAAAAAAAAGAAAGAAAAAAAAAAGTGCATGAAAAGTACTTAACACAATACTAGTTCAATAAATGCCTGCTATCTGCCGATAATGAAAATTGTGACTTGCCTTCCACACTTACACCTTTATTTTTGTTGCATTACACTGGTGCACTCCTTTCAGGAATAACCTGGCTTCCCACGTCTCCAAAAAGTAACAGGCATCAGACTTCTATTGAAGGATCTGTACTGTGGAGCTCCTCCACTCCCACCTTCTCAGGAAAGTTATACTATCAATTCTCTCCTTCATATCCTGTATCTTCTCACCCTTTCCCTCTCTACTGGCTCTTTGCCAACAGCATTTAATCTCTCTCATGCTCAAAAAAACTTCACCTATTCCCCAATCGCTCCCCAGCCTTCCCTCTACCTCCCTTCGCAGCCAAACTTCTCTGAGCTGCCTACACTTTGTCTTTCTCACATCCCACTCTTAACTCATCCCACTGATATATTATATTGAACCTTTGAAAGCTGCTGATATTATAGATTCCGCCCCAACCATTTCACCAAATCTGCTCAATGAGGTCCCAACTGACCTCCATATTTATTTGCCCAAAAAGACACATTTTAATTTTTAACTTGTATTACTCAGACATCTCAGCAACATCTACAAAGGCCAACCTCTTCCTTTGGACTTCATTACTATACTTTGCTCGTTTCTCTCCTGTTCCTGTTTCTCTAGCCATTTCTTTTAGCGTAGCCTAAGTGCATGGCTCTTTCTTCCAAGAGAATGCAATGCAGTCGCCCTGAATAATCTCAGCCTTTTTTTTTTTTTTTTTTTTTTTGAGACGGAGTCTCGCTCGGTCGCCCTGGCTGAGAGTGCAGTGGCCGGATCTCAGCTCACTGCAAGCTCCGCCCCCCGGGTTCACGCCATTCTCCTGCCTCAGCCTCCCGAGTAGCTGGGACTACAGGCGCCTGGCACCTAGCCCGGCTAGTTTTTTGTATTTTTTAGTAGACACGGGGTTTCACCGTGTTAGCCAGGATGGTCTCGATCTCCTGACCTCGTGATCCGCCCGTCTCGGCCTCCCAAAGTGCTGGGATTACAGGCTTGAGCCACCGCGCCCGGCCTCAGCCTTTTTTTTTTAACCTCTCTGGATGGGTCTCTTTCAATATTGATCTTTAACTTCCAGTTGTAGTGGACTGCTTTTGGCTCCATGAATGTACTTTTGAATATGTTTGGAATATCCCCACGATAGCTAACTCAGCCTTTTTTTTTTAACCTCTCTGGATGGGTCTCTTTCAATATTGATCTTTAACTTCCAGTTGTAGTGGACTGCTTTTGGCTCCATGAATGTACTTTTGAATATGTTTGGAATATCCCCACGATAGCTAACTCAGACTACACCCTCTAGACATTTTATCAAAACCCTACCTGAATCTCCAAACTATGCTAGATTGACCTTAACATGCGCCCCCTTTCATAATTCTCAACACAATTATAATCACTTGTTTGATGCATATTTTCTTCACCAATCTGTGATCTCCTTGAGGGCAGGGACCTGCTTCCTTACTACCTACACCGTGCCTTGCACATAGAAGATGCTCATCAAATATTTTTTGAATTAGCCAGGCACAGTGGTGTGCACCTGCAGTCCCAGCTACGTGGGAAGCTGAGACAGGAGGATCACTTGAGCCCAGGAATCTGAGACCAGCCTGGGCAACACAGTGAGACCTTATCTCAAAAATACATACACACACACACTGTCACACACACACACACACATATATGAATCACCACAAATGAATGCCTGCAAAGTGAAAAACAGATGGGAGGAATGATAAGACAAAGAGAGCCAGGCGCAGTGGGCTCATGCCTGTAATCCCAGCACTTTGGGAGGCTGAGGCGGGTGAATCTTGAGGTCAGGAGATCGAGACCATCCTGACTAACACAGTGAAACCCCGTCTCTACTAAAAATACAAAAAATGAGCCAGGCGTGGTGGCAGGCGCCTGTAGTCCCAGTTACTCGGGAGGCTGAGGCAGGAGAATGGTGTGAACACGGAAGGTGGAGCTTGCAGTGAGCAGAGATCGCGCCACTGCACTACAGCCTGGGCGACAGAGCAAGACTCTGTCTCAAAAAAAAAAAAAAGACCAAGAGAGAAACACAAAAAACTGATCTTTCTGAAACCATACCTCTGATCAAAAACACACACCTCTGGCTTAAAACCCTTTGATGGCTTCCCACTGCCCCCAAGATAAAGCCCAAACTCCTCCACACTTACGAAGAGTCTTCCAGGAGGAACACCTGCTTGTCTCTCAAACACCATCTAGCCAGACCCCCTCCAACTCTCATAATCTGCTCCCCAG
Organism: Rhinopithecus bieti; assembly: GCF_001698545.2. NCBI lineage: Eukaryota > Metazoa > Chordata > Mammalia > Primates > Cercopithecidae > Rhinopithecus > Rhinopithecus bieti. Next base: position 3,438,320 of record NW_016806836.1, read on the forward strand.
CTAGCCTGAAATCCTTGCAGATTCCCAAGAAGTCTGCACTCTCTCCCCAAGGCTTTGCACACACTGCTTTCTCTACCTACAGCAAGGTACACTCCACCAGCCTCATCTTCTGGTCAACCTAAAGGCAGCCTTCTTGTCTCATTTTGGAAGTCACCTTCTTTTGGCATCTCTCCCTGATCATCCACGCTAACCTTACCTCCAGAAATCCAGGTTAAACTGTTTTCTCTGTGCATTCACAGTCCCTCTGCATGTCCAAAATCATAACCGGAATCACTGTGAAATCTTGTTTACGGGTCTGTCTCCTCCGGAAAACTGTGGAGTTCCCTCAGGACACGATGTCTCTCGTTCACTTTTTTACCCTGGCTATCAGCCCGGGCCCTGACTCACAATAAATGCTCAATGATGGTCTTCGTTGTAGTAGAATAATAAACGCTCCCAAGCATTGAGGACTTACCTCCACGAATTTCAAATATAAATTTACCTTGTAATAACGTCATCAGACAGGTGCTACCATGATTCCCATTTTGCAGACGATAAAACTGACGCACAAAGAAGTCAATCCTCTCTGGCCCCAGAACAGTCGCACACACAAATTTTCTCCGCAGTTTTGAGTTATTTTCCGGCCCCCAAATAAGAAGGGATTTTTTTTTTTAAGAAACTTTCGAATGAGGTTTACCAATGGCTACAAATAAAATAAACAGCTGAAAACGGACTCTCCCTGAACGCAGGGCGGGGTCAAAGGGCGTCGGGGGCTCCGTCCCCGGCGCGGCTGAGGGACAAAGATCGGGCCGCAGCCTCCCTCCCCGAGGTCCCCAGCGGCTCAGCCCCTCGCCCCCTGCGACGAGTCGACGCCAGGCCCGGAGCTTTGGGGCCGCAACCGGCCGCCCAGCTCCTGCTCACCTGCGGTCTCGCCGCCTCGCAGTGCCTGGGCCGCCGGCCCGCAGCGCCTCCCCGGGGTAGTCTAGCGCCAGCAATCGGCAACCCGCAGCGGAGCCCGTTGCCTTGGCGACCTGGGCTGCCGAACTCCCGCGGCACTCGCGCTACGGCGGCTCGGATGGGACCAAGACGGTTCGCGTCCCCTTCCGCAGCCGCGGAGGGGGCAGAGGAGGGACGAGGTCGAGAGCTGAGCTGCGAAGGAGGGATCTGGGTTGGAAGTAGGCCCGGGGAAGAGAAGGAAAGGGGGACAGTGAGGCCAGGGGGAGGTCTTGGGCCGCGAGTACTGCTTGTGCCTCAGTTTATCTCTTTGTAACCTCAGATGGGGACCGTGCGAGGAGGAAACGGAGCCTGAGGTGGTGGCTTGGTAGACTGGGTTTTGTTTTGTTTTGTTTTGTTTCGAGACAGAATCTCACTCTGTCGCCCAGGCTGGAGTGCAGCGGCACAATCTCCGCTCACTGCAACCTCTGCCCGCTGGGTTCGAGCGATTCTCATGCGTCAGTCTCCCCAGTAGCTGGGATTACCGGCCGGTGCCACCACGCCCGGCTAATTTTTGTATTTTTAGGAGAGACAAGGTTTCACCATGTTGGCCAGTCTGGTCTCGAACTCCGACCTCAGCTGATCCATCCGCCAGGGCCTCCCAAAATGCTGGGATTACAGGCGTGAGCCACCACTCCCTGCCAAGACTGGGAATATTTGAAGACAAGAAAACTCATGTGGGAGGGGTGGCATATTCCTCTCTTTTATAGTCTGAAGGGGTGGTGTGTCAAAGAGTGAATAAATTGGTTTCTTTGATGGATAATTAGATCACCAGATTTAACTTCAATATGAGGAATAATTTATTTTTCCTTGTGTCTAGCAATCACACTTCTTGGAATAACTGCGGAAATGCTGAAACCCGAGCACAAAGGATATTCATTACTTCATTTTTGTAAAAGCAAGAGTTGCGACCAGTCTAAATATCAGGGGCTGGGCGCGATGGCTCACACCTGTCATCCTGAAACTGCCTTTGCGAAGAATAATAACTGAGATATCAGACCTAACTGACCCTGTCTTGCTTCTCACCCCTAAACTGTCCTGTTCATTCCTGGGTGGAGTTTCGCTCTTGTTGCCCAAGCTGGAGTGCAATGGCACCAACTTGGCTCACCACAACGTCCACCTCCCGAGTTCAATCGATTCTGCTGCCTCAGCCTCCTGAGTAGCTGGGATTACAAGCATGCACCACCACGCCCGGCTAATGTTTTGTATTTGTAGGAGAGACGGGGTTTCTCCGTGTTGGTCAGGCTGGTCTGGAACTCCCTGCCTCAGGTGATCCGCCCGCCTCGGCCTCCCAGAGTGCTGGGTTTATAGGTGTGAGCCACCGCGCCCAGCCAGGCCAAACTAGCTTTGGGAAAGAATTTAGTGTATCGTTTAAATACTAGCCCTTTCCAGAAAGCTAAACTGTTCTTGTAAAACAAATGAAAGGCCACGGGACACCAGCCACCAAGCCAAAATGAGAAGAGCTGGAGTTCTAAATATTACCTGTCATTATTCTTATTCTAGAGGTCATAAGATTTTTCTATTTTGATTTTTTGAGACAATGTCTTGCTCTGTCGCCTGGGCTGGAATGCAGTGGCACGATCTTGGCTCATTGCAATCTCTGCTTCGCAGGTTCAAGCAATTCTCATGCCTCAGCCTCCCCAGTAGCTGGGATTACAGGGACCCGCCACCACGCTGGCTAATTTTTGTATTTTTATTAGAGACGGGGTTTTGCCATGTTGGCCAGGCTGGTCTTGAACCTCTGACCTCAAGTGATCCGCCTGCCTCAGCCTCCCAAAGTACTAGGATCACAGACGTGAGCCACTGTGCCCGGCCCCCAATTACTCTTGAAGTAAAATCACTGCTGTGAACCTAAGATCAGCCTTTTGAGATGTCTTTTCAGGTTTTTGCATTTCTAACAACCAGATGTCCACACTGGAACTGCCAACCAATTCTGTGGCCCCCATCCAGGAACTGACTCAGCAGAAGAGAACAGCTTTGACTCTGCAATGTCTTTTTTTTTTTTTTTTTTTTTTGTTTTTTTTTGAGACGGAGTCTCGCTCTGTCGCCCAGGCTGGAGTGCAGTGGCATGATCTTAGCTCACTGCAAGCTCTGACTCCTGTGTTCACGCCATTCTCCTGCCTCAGCCTCCCGAGTAGGTGGGACTACAGGCGCCCACAACCACACCTGGCTAATTTTTCGTGTTTTCAGTAGAAACGGGGTTTCACCGTGTTAGCCAGGATGGTCTCGATCTCCTGACCTCGTGATCCACCTGCCTTGGCCTCCCAAAGTGCTGGCATTACAAGCATGAGCCACCACGCCCGGCACCTCTCTGCAATTACATCCTCCAGCCGAGCAATCAGCACTCCCGATTCATTGGACCCCTACCCACCAAATTATCCTTAAAACTCTGATCCTTGAGTTTTCGGGGAGGATGATTTGAATAATAACAAAACTCAGGGCTCCCGCACAGCAGGCTCTGTGTGAATTACTTTGTCTTTTGTAATTCCCCTTTTGATTAATTGGCTCTGTCTAGGCAGCGTGCAAGGTGAACCCCTTGGGCAGTTACAACCCCAGCACTTTGGTAGGCTGAGGTGGGCAGATTGCTTGAGCCCAGGAGTTCAAGACCAGCCTGGGCAACGTAGTGAGAGACCTTACCTCTACAGAAAATAAAAAACAGCCAGGTATGGTGGTATGCACCTGTAGTCCCAGCTGCTCGGGAGGCTGAGGTGGGAGGATCCCTTGAGCCTAAGAGGCGGAGGTTGCAGTCAGCAGAGACTGTGCCGTGTGCCACTGCACTGCAGCCTGAGTGACAGAGGGACACCCTGTCTCAAAAAAAAAAAAAAAGCCAGGCATGGTGGCTCACGCCTGTAATCCCAGCACTTTGGGAGGGCAAGGCAGGCAGATCATGAGGTCAGGAGACCAAGACCATCCTGGCCAATGTGGTGAAGCCGTCTCTACTAAAAATACAAAGATTAGCTGGACATGGCAGCGCGCTCCTGTAGTCCCATCTACTTGGGAGACTGAGGCAGGAGAATTGCTTAAACCTGGGAGGCAGAGGCTGCAGTGAGCAGAGATCGCACCACTGCACCCCAGCCTATATGACAGAGCAAGACTCCCGTCTCAAACAAACAAACAAACAAAAAGTCTATCCTTAGGGAATTGAGGAACTAAATTATGATACAACCAAAAAATAAAATAGATTACCATAGCAAGAATTAAGACTGACCAAGGTAGATATAGATGTAGATACAGTTTAGACACAGAGCTCTCTTCAAGCTATGTAACCAGCCAGTGGGTTTACCTTGCCTGCTACCTAGACAGAGGGAACTTATCAAGACAGGGGAGTTGCAATAAAGAGTAGCTCACACAGAGCCGGCTGTGCTGGAGACCAGAGTTTTATTGTTACTCAAATCAGTCTCCCTGAGCATTGGGGGATCAGAGTTTTTTATTTGTGTGTTTGTTTTGAGACGGTGTCTGTTGCCCAGGCTGGAGTGCAATGGCACAATCCCCACTCCCTGCAGCCTGTGCCTCCCCAGTTCAAGTGATTCTCCTGCCTCAGTCTCCGCTCTGGAGTAGCTGGGACTACAGACATGCGCCACCACACCTAGTTAATTTTTGTATTTTTTTAGTAGGGACGGGGGTTTCACCATGTTGGCCAGGCTGGACTCAAATTCCTAACCTCAAGTGATCCACCTGCCTCAGCCTCCCAAAGTACTAGGATTACAGGCATGAGCCACTGCTCCAGGCTGGAGATCAGAGTTTTTAAGGATAATTTGGTGGGTGGGGGAAGCCAGTGAGCAAGGAGTGCTGATTGGTCAGGTAGGAGATGAAATCATGGGAAGCTGAAGCTGTCCTCTTGCATTGAGTCAGTTCCTGGGTGCGGGCCACAAGATCAGATGAGCTGGTTTATCAATCTGTGTGGTGCCAGCTGATCCATCAAGTTCAGAGTCTGCAAAATATCTCAAGCGCTGATCTTAGGAAAGGTTTAGGGAAGGTCAGAATCTTGTAGCCTTCAGCTGCATGACTGCTAAACCATACTTTCTAATCTTGTGGCTAATTTGTTAGTCCAACAAAGTCAGTCTATTACCCAGGCAAGAGGAAGGTTTGTTTTGGGAAGGGGCTGATATCATCTTTGTTTTACACCATAAGCTAAGATCCTCCCAAAGTTAGTTCAGCTTACACCCAGGAAGGAACAAGGACAGCTTAAAGGTTAGAATGAAGATGGAGTTAGATCTTTTTCACTGTCTCAGTCATAATTTTGCAAAGGCAGTTTCAGCTATATATATGGCAGTAGTCTCTGAACTAGTCCTGCCATTGCTTCTACTATACCTCGACCCTAACCCATCCCTCCTCCAGTCTTTATTCCAATCAGCAGCCAGAATGATCCTTTTGAAAGGTAAACATGGCCGGGCACAGTGGCTCATGCCTGTAATCCCAACACTTTGGGAGGCCGAGGCGGGTGGATCACGAGGTCAAGAGTACAAGAACATCCTGGCCAACATGGTGAAACCACGTCTCTACTAAAAATACAAAAATTAGCCAGGCGTGGTGGCACGCGCCTGTAGTCCCAGCTACTCAGGAGGCTGAGGCAGGAGAATTGCTTGAACCCGGGAGGCGGAGGTTGCAGTGAGCCGAGCGAGATCGCGCCACTGTACTCCAGCCTGGCGACAGAGTGAGACTCCGTCTCAAAAAAATAAATACATAAAATAAAATGTAAACTGTCAGGCCTCTGAGCCCAAGCCAAGCCATCGCATCCCCTGTGACTTGCAGGTATACACCCAGATGGCCTGAAGTAACTGAAGAATCACAAAAGAAGTGCAAATGGCCTGCCCTGCCTTAACTGATGACATTCCACCACAAAAGAAGTGAAAATGGCCGGTCCTTGCCTTAAGTGATGACATTACCTTGTGAAATTCCCTTTCGTGGCTCAGAAAGCTCCCCCACTAAGCACCTTGTGACCTCCACTCCTGCCCGTCAGAGAACAACCCCCCTTTGACTGTAATTTTCTGTTACCTACCCAACTCCTATAAAATGGCCGCACCCTTATCTCCCTTTGCTGACTCTCTGTTTGGACTCAGCCTGCCTGCACCCAAGTGAAATAAACAGCCTTGTTGCTCACACAAAGCCTGTTGGTGGTTTCTTCACACGGATGCGCATGACATAAACATGATTGGTGCGGTGGCTGAAAGCTTTTTTTTGAAACTCCATCTCCAAAAAAAAGAAAAAAGAAGGTAAACATGACCATGTCCCTCACCTGCTCAAAAGCTTTCAACTGTTTCCCCATTACATTTAGAATAAGATCTAGAGTTGTTGTCACCATCAGCAAGGCTGGAAGTGAACTGCCCCCTGAATACTTGTCCAACCTCATCTCTCACCATTTTCCCTCAAAGCTGTCACCATTGGAGGGTATCCAGGTTCTTGGCGTCTTGAACAAATAATTGGACACAACACACAAAGCAAGAAGAAATGAAAGGATTTATTGAAAATGAAAGTACAGGCTGGGCACGGTGGCTCACGCCTATAATCCCAGCACTTTAGGAGGCTGAGGCACGCGGATCACGAGGTCAGGAGTTTGAGACCAGCCTGGCCAACATGGTGAAACCCCGTCTCCACTGAAAACACAAAAATTAGCTGGGCGTGGTGGCGCACACCTGTAATCCTAGCTACTCAGGAGGCTGAGGCAGGAGAATTGCTTGAACCTGGGAGGCGGAGGTTGCAGTGAGCCGAGTTCGAGCCACTGTACTCCAGCCGGGGCCACAAAGCAAGACTCCAGCTCACCAATACACTCCACAGTGTGGGAGGGGGCCCAAGCGTAGGGGCTCAAGGGCCCCTGTTACAGAATTTTTGGGAGTTTACCCTCTACTTGGGACACGCCCTATGTAAATGAAAAGGATGAAGTAGAGTTACAAAGTCATTTACTCAGCCTACACCCTATGGAGAGGATATTTCCTGTCATAGCTGAAGTGTGAATCGGCCTTTTGTTCCCTGCCTCCAGACCCTGTTTGCCTGCCTCAAAGCATGCTTTCATCTCAGGGCATTTTCTCCTGCTCTTCCTCCAGGTATCTTTATGGCTTGCTTCCTCACTTCACTCATGTCTGTGCCCCAGTGTCAAGCCCTCTAAAAGACCTGCCCAGACTACTCTTGAAAATAGTAGGGCTGGACGCAGTGGCTCATTCCTGTAATCCCAGCACTTTGGAAAGCTTAGGTGCGCGGATCACTTGAGGTCACGCGTTCAAGACCAGCCTGGCTAACATGGCGAAACCCTGTCTCTACTAAAAATACAAAAATAAGCCAGGCATGGTGGTATGTGCCTGTAATTCCAGCTACTGGGGAGGCTGAGGCATGAGTATTGTGTGATACCTTACCTTGTTTTAATATGAATAGACTCTCCCTTAGCTGAGAAAGCCAGAGGGACTCCATTTGGCTCCTTCATTTGTAAGACATCAAGGGCTCCTTACCCACCCCCTTCCTCAAGGACTTAACTTGTGCAAGCTGACTCCCAGCACACCAAAGAGTGCAATTAACTGATAAGGTACTGTGGCAAGCTATGTCCACAGTTCTAGGAATTCGCCCGGGTGATAGTACTCTAAAGCCCCCGCGTTTGTGTCCAGCAGATAGCACCCAGAGCCCCCGCACCTATCACCTTGTGATGAATTTAATGGCCCTGCACCCGGAACTGTTTGTTTTCCTGTAACCATTTGTCTTTTCAACTTTTTTTTTTACCTGTTTTTACTTCTGTGAGATTGCTTCCGCTCGATTCCCCCTCCCCTTTCCAAACCAAAGTATAAAAGAAAATCCAGGCCGGGCGCGGT
>NW_016806836.1:3447892-3459551 GCF_001698545.2 Rhinopithecus bieti
AAAAAAAAAAAAAAAAAGAATGCCATCACGTGTAAAAAGGAGTGATGGGTAATAGCTATAATGTTGGCATATGCATATTCCAGTAGGAACTCTGGAAGGTGATCTGGGAGATGAGGGTGGGGAAAGGGTGGGAAGGACACTTCATTTTCACAGTGTGCTCCTTTATGCAGTATTTTATAACCAAGTACATGTGTTATCTTTTCAACAACATATGGGGGAAACCTAGGTTTTTTCACTCGCGTCCCTGTGAAGAGACCACCAAACAGGTTTTGTGTGAGCAACAAGGCTGTTTATTTCACTTGGGTGCAGGCGGGCTGCGTCCGAAAAGAGATTCAGTGAAGGGAGATAGGGGTGGGGCCGTTTTATAGGATTTGGGTAGGTAGGTAAAGGAAAATTACAGTCAAAGAGGGTTGTTCTCTAGGGGGCAGGGGCAGGGTCACAAGGTGCTCAGCAGGGGAGCTTTTGAGCCAGGATGAGCCAGGAGAAGGAATTTCACAAGGTAATGTCATCAGTTAAGGCAGGAACAGGCCATTTTCACTTTTGTGGTAGAATGTCATCAGTTAAGGCAGGAACCTGCCATCTGGATGTGTACGTGCAGGTCACAGGGGATATGATGGCTTAGCTTGGGCTCAGAGGCCTGAGAGGTTTGACAACGGATATGTAAAGATGGGAGGAGCTGCCTTGGGTGGCAGTGAGTCCCCTACCCTAGAAGAGATGTTGCTGAGGGGTTCCTGCCTGAGGTGGGAGATTGGAGTAGATGATCTCGAAGATCTGCTCTCCTCCCTTTGGCCAAGTAGAGGTGACACACTCAACCAGTTAGGGCCAGAAACACTAAGAGATGGGTGGGATCCTACATTTGGGAGGACAAATGCTTGCAGGTTAGAAAGTGAAAAACTGTTCAGCTGACAGGTAGACCTAATGTTTCTAATGGAACATAAACAGTGATCACAGAATATAAACAAAGATCAGACAAGACCACCATGTAGTTGGAACAAGACACAGACAAAGCCACTCTGGTACCACAAATAGGACTCAACATCTTCCAATTCTGACTAATATGAGTGGGTTTTGCTTCTTTTCCAAGAACAAATCTAGCCTTGTTTTAATCCTTCTACCTCCCGGATAAAAATGTGTAAGATAACTAATCACTGAATTGCCTCTACTCCTTGACTGTGTCCAATCCAAAACTGTTCTCCACTTCCTTAAACTCTCCTTAGATTTAGTTACCCAGCATAAACCCAAATCCTAAAATAAGTTATCCCCAGTTACCTCTTACCAAGGTACCCTATGTTTTCTTTGGTATGTGTTCTCCCTTTCTGAACAAGCTAAATAAACCTAATTCTTTTTGACTACAGGTATGTTTCTGGTAGAATTTGATCTATAAAATTTATCACAGTCTTAGCTCTCTTAAGTCCAGACCAACAATACTCAGACAGAAAGAAGCAAGAACGTTAAGGGCTCCCTGGAAAATGCAGTGGTCCTGAAGCAACCTGACTTGAACTGGTATTTGTGTATGTGCGGTGAGGAGAGGGATCTGGGAAAAGAGAGGTAGGAATTATTAAATGTGAGTAGTTTTCTTTCTTCTTTCATCAACACTTTTCATGGCCTTGGGCACACTTTGAGCCTCATTCCATTTCTGTAAAAGATGAATTTGGAATACATTTTCAAGGAATCCAGGAAATAACATCCCCAAATATGCCACACTGGTATGATGATTGCTCTGTCCATGAGAACCGCACATGGACAGAGGGGCTTTTCATGAATTTCCCTTATCAGACTAAAGGCTGATAATCCAGAAGGAATTCAATGACAAATCCCCTTCCAGAGAGTTTTATCAATCAGGGAAGATTAATACACCACAGAAGAAGAGATTGAAGTGTGACACCTCATCGTCCAGACATCATCGTTTGCCACATTCCAACTAAACTATTATATATGTAAGTAAATAATGTTTTCATTTTCTTCTGTAAGTGAACTCTCAAATTTGACATGTGTTTTGAAAGGAATATTTACATCACGGGTTAAATGGGAAATCAGCATTGCTTGGTAGAAATGAAAAGGTTACTGCAAACACACACCTCAAAACAAAACAATATTTTTAAACTGCAGGCATGGTTGCCTGTTTGAGAGATTTGGAAAATGAAGCCCTTACTGCGTTAAAAAGGGAGATAAACATTAGAAAAATGTTAAATACCATACTGGCCTCAAACCACTAGCCTGTTGGTTTGAAATGCGACGTTCTCACTCTGCTGTTTAATATCGCTTAAGGTCCTGTTCATGCACCCTTCGAGCCTTTCATTTTTCTCAAATGGGGTGCATCCCACATTTTAGGAAACGATTCCCATCGTTTTTTGGTTAATTTGGACTCATCCTTTAGTTCGCAGATTAAAAAATAAATCCTTCAGAGAAGTCTTCCAAGACTACTGCCCAACTAAATTACTTTCCCCTTACAATACTAGGCACTAAATACACCTTTATTGAAAGCCTATTCCCCCATACCGCTTCATCGTATTCATTACATTGGGGCATGGTGTCAGATCTCCTCTTAACTAGAGAATAAATTCTGAGCGTAGATACCGTGCCTCTCTGTACACTTCTGTAACCTCCAGATCTTTGCACAATGAATACAAATGATGTAAGGAATGACACCTTCCCAGTTCCTGCAACCCCAGGATGGTTTAGCCCCGCCTTCCCCCTCAGCCAATGACAGGCGCACCCTCAGCCAATGACAGCCTCCACCCCCCCATCCCCCCCCCCTCCGGTCGCTCCGGTCGTGGACGGCGGGCGGGGCCACGCCGTGACGTATCCGTGCGCCGGTGGAGGGCCAAGTTTCCGGCTTGAGAAATCGTCGCGTTTCTGGGGAGACGCCTCAGCTGGCACTTACCACCGCATTAGATAGCAGCCTCAGGACCGGCCACCTCCATCACTGGCGTCACCATGGGGGCTGTGCTGGGTGTCTTCTCCCTCGCCAGCTGGGTGAGTTCGGGGTCCCGAGTCCTCGCTGGACCTGCGGTTTGTGGGGAAAGGCCTCAAACCCAGACCTGTACCGGCCTTGGCTCCAGAGGCCCTCGGGATGTCAGGAGGCCCTGGGCTACAGCGAGTGTCTGGGGCCCCAGACCCAAATCCGCCATACCCTTAGGTCGGGATCAGGCGGCTCGCCCTCTGGGTTCCTCGGGAAACGGAGGAGGTCGGCCACCATTGTTTACAATTCGGATGGCTCCGCCCTGCGAGGCTTCCTGACTGTAGATTCCTCCGGAGCTGGAGTGGGACCAAGGAATGAGAGCTCCCAGCGCGGAAGCTCCCGTTCCTGCCGAAGCACCTCTTAAGGTGCCATCGTTAAATTCTGGGTGGCTCAAGTAACATTTTTATCCCCTATCACGGGATTTGCCAAAACTGCAGAGTATGTGGCAAAGCTGGGGTTTTAGCGGAGGCTTGTCTGCAGTTCTGGTGCAAGGGAAAGAAGGCCTTAGATTGTTATTCAAAATTGGAAACCAGGGCCTTAATATTTTGGGACTGCTATAAGTCATTTATCCGAGGATAATCACCCCAGCATTCCTCTCTCCGAGAACGATTGTGACAGTGAAGTGAGTAAATGGGTTTAATCACCTAGTAAACTGTAAACATTTTAAAGAGAAAATTTTAGGGCCTATAAAAGAATATGCTGAGTTCCCTCATTTACCCGCTTCAGAGTAGCGTGATTCCTTGATTCCTCATTGTCCAGCTGATGTAATTGACCAAGTGTGTAGAAAAAGCACACTCAGTTTTCTCCTGCTGCACTCACAACACACTTGACACGAGATATGTGGTGTGTGGGGATTTTCCCCCAAACATCAGGCAAACATTCAGCTCTGCAGGGGATGCCAGCTTGGCGCCCTACAAGTCAATTCCGAAGCTTTCTACTTGGAGATAGGATCAAATCACCCAAGTTGAGGGCTCAGTCTCACAAGACTGTGCCCACTTTCTGTGTCAATGGCGAGCCTCAGGTTGTTTTACCTGTGCTTTTGACCGGCCACCTATGAATCAGAGTTGCCATGACCTCCCTCCTTAGCTTTGATTAATTTGGTCACAGAACTCAAGGCAACATGTTTACTGGCTTATTATAAAACTTTTATTTTGTTTATTTATGTATTTTTAATTTTAGATTCAGAGGGTACATATGCAGTTTTGTTACAGGGGTATATTGCCTTATCCTGAGGTTTGGGCTTCTAATGATTCCGTTGCCCAAGCCGTGAACACAGTATCCAATAGGTAGTTTTTCAACCCCTGCGCCTACCCCCCTTCCCCGCTCTTGGAATCTCTAGTGTTTATTGTTGCCATCTTTGTGTCTGTGTTCCCAGTGTTCAGCTCCCACTTGTAAGCGAGAATATGCTGTATTTGGTTTTCTGTTTCTGTATTAATTCACTTGGGATAGTGGCCTCCAGCTACATCTTTGTTACTGCAAAGGACATGATTTTCTTCTTTTTTATGGCTACTATTAATGTATTTTTAAAGATACAGATGAAGTGGTATGTAAGACAAGGTATAGGGGAAGGGGTCTGGAGCTTCCATGCTCTGTCTGGGGCAGTGGCACCATCTTGGCTCTCTTCAACCTCTGCCTCCTCGGTTCAAGCGATTCTCATGTCTCAGCCTTCCAAGTAGCGAGGATTATAGGTGTGGGCCACCACGCCCAGCTAATTTTTGTATTTTTGGTAGAGACGGGATTTCACTATGTTGGCCAGGCTGGTCTCGAACTCCTGGGGTGTGAGCCACCATGCCCAGCCAAAAGTTCTTCTGAACTTTGTCCTTTTGGGCTTTTATGCAGTCTTCATTATGTAGTCAGCATTCATTGAATCATTGGCTTTTGGTGACTGGCCTAACCTTCAGCCTCTCCTCCTTGGAGGTTCACGGGTGAGACTGAAAAATCCCAACCTCCTCCTATGACCCTCCCCCTTCATGATGCTTACCTAGGGACTGCCAGTCACCAGTCATCTCATTAGCTTACAAAAAGACACTGGTTATTCCAAGGATTTTAGAAATTGTATGCCAGGAAATGGGAACCAAACGTACATATATTTCACAGTATTACACCAGGGATTCTGTTTCAGCTCTTTCTACTTTTTTTTTTTTTTTTTTTTTGGAGGGGGACAGCTTTGCTCTGTCACCCAGGCTGGAGTGCAGTGGCTCAGTCATAGCTCATTGCAGCCTTGAACTCCTGGATTCAAGTGATCCTCCCACCTCTGCCTCCCCAGTAGCTGGGACTACAGGTGTGTGACACCATGCCTGGCTTCATTCCGCTATTTCTTAGGAAGAGAATGTATTTTAGAGTTGTTGGTCCTAAATCAAAAGAGTGTTTCATTTTTAAGGGCTTTCTTGAGAGCAGTGGTTTTCTAATTTTTCTGACCTTGACCTAAAGAAAGATTGTACATAGTTGATCTGATGCACCCATATGGAGACAAAGGTTTATGAAATAATCCCATACCATCTACTGTACAATTTCCCTTTTATCTTCTATCACATTAGAAAATCCTGGCGAGTTGAGGGCCGGGTTTGGTGGCTCATGCCTGTAATCCCAGCACTTTGGGAGGCCGAGGTGGGTGGATCACAAGGTCAAGAGATCGAGACCATCATGGCCAACATGCTGAAACCCTGTCTCTACTAAAAATATAAAAATTAGCTGGGCGCATGGTGGTGCGCGCCTGTAGTCCCAGTTACTCAGGAGGCAGAGGCAGGAGAATCGCTTGAACCGGGGAGGATAAGGTTAACAATGAGCTGAGATCATGCCACTGCACTCCAGCCTGGTAACAGAATGAGACTCCATCTAAAAAAAAAAAAATCCTGGTGAGTTGATTTTTACAATCAACCAGTGGTTCAAAATCACTATTTACAACATACATTCTTTAAAAATATAGTTACGAAGGTCATTAGTTAAAGAGTGAATTGTTAATTTGAAACACTTTTTTCTGTCATAATAACTTGAAATGCATTTTGGCTTTGATTGAAAGCTAAGATTTGAATTGATGCCATCCAGGCATTTCTGTTTATATGGTGCCTTTATGTTTCATTAATCCCTTTTATTCAATAGAAACAGTAAGGAGTTCTATATACCAGAGAGTGGAATGAGTAAGGGAAAGAATAATAGAGTGAAATCAGAAAGGTAGAGAGCAAAATCATGTTGATACCCATTATATGGTCTTGTAGGTTTTTAAGGACTTTGGCTTTTACTATTAAGTTATATGGGAATCTATTACAGAGTTTGAAAAAAGGAATGATATGATCTGGGCCTGTGTTTTGACAAGGCGGATTATCATTGCTGTGTGGAGAATAGATGGTAGAAAAGTAAGGGTAAAGCAATGTAGGCAGGGAAAAATCTTCCTCCAACCTTTTGGGTTCTGTTTCTAGGGCTTGTGAATTTAACTGACAAAACAGATTATTTAGAGGAACAAGAGTTTATGCATGCAAGACATGTTCTTCACACAGGAGTGCTCAGTAATAGTAACTCAAAGGGGGTGGTTAGAACTTGAGGCTTTCTTTTTTTTTTTTTCCTTTTTGAGACCAAGTTTCACTCTTGTTGCCCAGGCTGGAGTGCAATGGTGGGATCTCAGCTCACTGCAGTCTCTACGTCCCAGGTTCAAGTGATTCTCCTGCCTCAGCCTCCCAAGTAACTGGAATTACAGGCATGTGCCACCACGCCCAGCTAATTTTGTATTTTTAGTAGAGATGAGGTTTCTCCATGTTGGTCAGGCTGGTCTTGAACTCCTGACCTCAGGTGATCTGCCCGCCTCAGCTTCCTAAAGTGCTGGGATTACAGGTGTGAGCCACTGCATCCGGCCAAGGCTTTCTAATTTAGTAGGAAAAAGGAAGCTGAGAGAAAGGCTTCTATGAGAAGAACAAATAGGTTTCCTTAGGAAAGACAGGTTTGTTTTTAGGAGAATAGGAAATAAGAAAGTTTGTGGTAGTACTTGTTTATGCAGGTATGGCAGGTCTTTCGAGCTTCTTCATGGCCTTAAAACTTCCCTGGAGAGGGACTTGATGGCAGCCTCATTTCCCAGAAGTTGCTGCTTTTAGTCAGACAAGAGAAGCTCCCAGAAGGCTTTTTTTTTTCTTCTGCATCTGTTGAAGCTCAGATGCCTTCAGCTTAAAATAATCTTTATAACAACTCAGAGGTTTTTTTTTTTTGAGATCGAGTCTCACTCTGTTGCCCAGACTGGAGTGCAGTGGTGCGCCATCTTGGCTCACTGCAACCTCTGCTTACCGGATTCAAGTGATTCTCCTGCCTCAGCCTCCCTAGTAGCTGGGATTACAGGCATGCGCCACCACGTTGGGTTAATATTTTGCATTTTTAGTAGAGATGGGATTTCACTGTGTTGGCCTGGCAGGTCTTGAACTCTTGACCTCAGGTGATCTGCCTGCCTTGGCTTCCCAAAGTGCTAGGATTACAGACGTGAGCCACTGTGCTGGCCAACTCAGAGCTTCTGAATGGATCCCTACAGCTGTGAGATGGGAACTTTTGAACTTAATCCAGATGAGAGATAAGAGTTGTGGCTTGGACAAGGGTGATAGCTAAGGATACTGTGAAAATGGTCAGATTCTGGATATATTTTAAGGATAGAGCTGATGTACTGACAAATTGGATGAGGATTTTGGGAAAGGGAAGGCATTCAGGATGACTCCAGGTTTTGGGCCCAAGCAACAGGAAGAATAGAGTTGTCATTTACTGAAATGGGAAAATGACATAACATATAGTAGGACAGATTTGTCGCACAGATATTTGCTGAGTACCTGCTATGTAAAGCTACAAAAGATGTAACATTGTAAAGATAGTCTCCCCTTCGAGATACTTACATTCTTAAGACAACTATAGGTAAGTTAAGTTTATTAGTTTGCCAGGGCTTCATAACAAAGTACCACAGACTGGGTGGCTTAAACCCAGTGATTTCTTATCTCTGAATTCTAGAGGCTGGAAGTCTGGGATGAAGGTGTCAGCAGGGTTGGTTACTTCTAGGGCTGGTGAGAGAGAATCTGTATTATGCTTCTCCCCTAGCTTTTTTTTTTTTTTTTTTTTTTGGTTTGCTGGCAGTCTTTGTCCAATTTTCCCCTTTTTAGAAGGACACAGTCATATTGGAATAGCTGCTCACTGTACTCCATATAACCTCATCTTAACTTACTACATCTGCAATGACCAAGTAAGGATACATTCTGAGGTATTGGGGATTAGGACTTCAACGTAAGAATTTGTGGAGGACATGTCTCTGCAGTGTTTGGCCTATACTGTAGTTAAGAATTGGATGGAGACAGACTGGCTGGTCAATTTCCCATTGCTATTGCAATTACAAATAATAATGGCTACCACGATATATTGAGCCTGATATATATGTCAGGCATTATACTAGGTGCTTCATATTCCTGACATCATCTCATTCTTTACTCAGTAACCATGTTTGAGTAGGTAGTATTATGCTTGTTTTTACAGATGAGAAAACTGAACTTTTTTAGAATGAATGTTAGCACCTTGCTGCAGACCACACAAAATTATCATAAAGTGCACACAAGATAGCATCTATAAAAAATGAAGATTACTCCTGGGACCATATTTTAAGACCAGAGTTATCCATTGTTTACATCTGCTAATTCTGAATTAGCCTGTCCTTGTAGTATGACTTGATAATGTCACCCCTCAGAGCAATTTTTTTTTTCAGGCAGTTTCCTAATCAAGTGTAGTGACTCAAATTATATCCTCTCTTAGCTGGGCATGGTGGTGCTTGCTTGTACTCAGGAGGCTGAGGCCAGAGGATTGCTTGAGCCCAGGAGTTTGATGCTGCAGTGAGCTATGATCACATAACTGTACTCCAGGTTGGGCAACAGAGTGACACCTTGTGTCTTTAAAACAAAACAAAACAAAACAAAGCCTGGGTGCAGTGGCTCATGCCTGTAATCCCAGCACTTTGGGAGGCTGAGGCGGGCGGATCACTTGAGGTCAGGAGTTTGAGACCAGCCTGGCCAACATGGTGAAACCCCGTCACTACATAAAAATTAGCCAGGCATGGTGGCACGTGTCTGTAATCCCTGTAATCCCAGCTACTGGGGAGGCTGAGGTAGGAGAATTGCTTGAACCCAGGAGGGTGAGGTTGCAGTGAGCTGAAATGGTGTTACTGCACTCCAGCCTGGGTGACAGAGTGTGACCCTGTCTCAAAAAAAAAAGAAATAAAATTATATCTTCTCTCATGTAGTGTGGTCATTAACAGATTTTAGCAGACGAAAGATCTAGGTTACTCTTTTTTTTTTTTTTTTGAGACGGAGTCTCGCTCTGTCGCCCAGGCTGGAGTACAGTGGCCTGATCTCAGCTCACTGCAAGCTCTGCCTCCTGGGTTTACACCATTCTCCTGCCTCAGCCTCCCGAGTAGCTGGGACTACAAGCGCCCGCTACCTCGCCCAGCTAGTTTTTTGTATTTTTTAGTAGAGACGGGGTTTCACAGTGTTAGCCAGGATGGTCTCGATCTCCTGACCTCGTGATCCGCCCATCTCGGCCTCCCAAAGTGCTGGGATTACAGGCGTGAGCCACCGCACCCGGCCAGGTTACTCTTTTTTTTGAGACGGAGTCTCAGTCTGTCGCCCAGGCTGGAATGCAGTGGCACAATTCTGCTCTCAGAATTTAATTAACATTTATTGAGCTGTTAATGTGTTTCAGGTAGTGTTGAGGTGCTCATTTAATACAGCAGTCTGAGGGAGGAAAATTCTATCATTGAGTTTGTTTTACAGATGGTGAAATGGGGTTAGAGTACGTAACTTGCTGGGGTAAAAAGTGGCACAAATAATATTTACTCCAGAGCCCATACTTTTTTATTTTTTTATTTTTTTGAGACGGAGTCTCACTCTGTCGCCCAGGCTGGAGTGCAGTAGCGCAATCTCAGCTCACTGCAAGCTCCGCCTCCGGGGTTCATGCCATTCTCCTGCCTCAGCTGCTTGAGTAGGTGAGACAGGTGCCCGCTACCACACCCAGCTAATTTTTTTGTCTTTTTTAGTAGAGATGGGGTTTCACCGTGTTAGCCAGGATGGTCTCAGTCTCCTGACCTCGTAATCCACCCGCCTTGGCCTCCGAAAGTGTTGGGATTACAGGCGTTAGCCGCCGCACCTGGCCCGGAGCCCATACTTTCAACCACTTCCTCCCAGCCATGATTCTGTCAGTTAAAACTGTAAGGCCTGATTTGCCTCGCTTTCTCTTCTGTGACATCTGTGTTATAAAGGAGTCTACTGAACGCGGTCTCAGGTGACCATGGTATGCTCCTTCCAGGTTCCATGCCTCTGCAGCGGTGCCTCATGTTTGCTGTGTAGTTGCTGTCCTAACAGTAAGAATTCCACGTTGACTCGCCTCATTTATGCTTTCATTCTCCTCCTGAGCGCTGTCGTATCCTATATCATGCAGAGAAAAGAGATGGAAACGTACCTGAAGAAGGTAAGAAGTAACAATGCCCTTAATGTATTGGTTATTTTTATTTTTATGTTTTGCAAAATTCTAGTTTAATTCTTCATTGTTAATCAAGTTCATTGTAATTTGGAGATTTTTTACTTATACGGGGTATGGTCAGAACACAGAAATATGAGGACATTAGTCCTTTTCCGGAAATACAGAATGAACATCTTTAGGCTCCAATCGAGCAACTGAGAGAAAATATTAAAAGAGTGCCTCCAAAACATTTTCTTTCCTTATGTGTTAAAGGTTGAAGCATCTAAACTGGACTAGTTCTTCACCTCTGGAAGGACTCAGTGGTAGCTGGAAAATCTCACTGGAAAGTGGCACACAACCTCTTCAGCCTAAAAGAGCAAAGAAGAGAGAGCATATTTTTGTGAAACAAAGTTTCACTCTGTTGCCCAGGCTGGAGTGCAGTGACAGGATCTTGGCTCACTGCAACCTCCGCCTCCTGGGTTCAAGCAATTCTCTTGCCTCAGCCTCCCAAGTAGCTGGGATTATAGGCATGCGCTACCATGCCTAGCTAATTTTTTGTATTTTTAGTAGAGACAGGGTTTTACCATGCTGGCCAGGGTGGTCTTGAACTCCTGACCTCATGATCCAACCACCTCAGCCTCCCAAAGTACTGGGATTACAGGCGTAAGCCACTGTGCCCAGCCGAGCGAGCATTTATATTTTTAAAATACCAGTTATTTATACTGTTTGGTAACAAGATTGTAAATGCATTGGAAGACAGAGAAAAATTCCATAGTCAGTCTCGCAGTTGTTGAAGTAGTTAATTTTCTAAATCCAGTCTTTCCTGTGGTGGGGTAGAGTCTCTGTCTATAAATATTCTGATAACACTGAAATTGCTTTTTTCCAGATTCCTGGATTTTGTGAAGGGGGATTTAAAATCCATGAGGCTGATATAAATGCAGATAAAGATTGTGATGTGCTGGTTGGTTATAAAGCTGTGTATCGGATCAGCTTTGCCATGGCCATCTTTTTCTTTGTCTTTTCTCTGCTCATGTTGAAAGTAAAAACAAGTAAAGATCCCCGAGCAGCAGTACACAATGGGTATGTTAGATTTATTATTAACTGGTTACATTATGGTGTGGCTCTTCCTTCCCTTCAGCAGTTAATATTGCCATTCTGATAGAATCAATGGAATATGTAAATGAGTGACTCAGATATATTTCTGGTCTTTTATGCATGTGAAATTTTTTTTTTTTTTTT
>NW_016806836.1:3459684-3490427 GCF_001698545.2 Rhinopithecus bieti
ACGGAGTCTCGCTCTGCCGCCCAGGCTGGAGTGTAGTGGCCGGATCTCAGCTCACTGCAAGCTCCGCCTCCCGGGTTCCCGCCATTCTCCTGCCTCAGCCTCCCGAGTAGCTGGGACTACAGGCGCCCGCCAGGTCGCCCGGCTAGTTTTTTTTTTGTATTTTTAGTAGAGACGGGGTTTCACCATGTTAGCCAGGATGGTCTCGATCTCCTGACCTCGTGATCCGCCCGTCTCGGCCTCCCAAAGTGCTGGGATTACAGGCTTGAGCCACCGCGCCCGGCACATGTGAAATTTTTTAATGTCATTTTCAGTTAGATTGCTGTAACGTGGAGGGGATAGGGAGTCTTGTCTTTTTATTTTCTTCTATTAAATTCCTTTGCTTTATGTTCTTAGATTCTTGTTGAACACCTGTTAAAACAGTTGAAGCACTATGCTAGATACTACATAGACACACACTTTCTTTTTTCTGTTGTTTAAAGATAAACATGTACCTGATAAAGTTAAACAGTGTAGAAGAAGTCAGTGACTATATATGTGCTACTGATTTACATATTCTATTGCTTCTGACTCCTGACCACCTTTTACCTGTGTTTCCAATTGTCTCCCTTTTTTTTTTTGTTATTTTTTTGTTTTTGTTTTTGGAGATGGAGTTTCACTCTTGTCACCCAGGCTGGAGATCTCAGCTCACTGCAACCTCCCCTTCCCGGGTTCAAGTGATTCTCCTGCCTCAGCCTCCCTAGTAGCTGGGATTATAGGCGCCTGCCACCATACCTGGCTAATTTTTGTATTTTTAGTAGAGATGGGGTTTCACCGTGTTGGCCAGGCTGGTCTAGAACTCCAGACCTGAGGTGATCCGCCCGCCTTTGCCTCCTGAAGTGCTGGGCTTACAGGCATGAGCCACCGTGCCCAGCCATATTTCTAATTCTCAAAGACTGAATGGCGTTTTGTAAATTTAATATGTATTATAATCCCCTTTTTACAGATGCAGTAACTGAATTGCAGAGAGGTTAATAAATTGCCTGAGACCTGTTAACCAGTTGGAGGTTGGAGCTAAGATTGAAACTTAGGTCTGTCTAGCTCCAAAGCCTGGTTCTTTCCACTCTGCCATACAAGGCAGTCACTAAAGATCATGAACTGAAAATCAGGTGCCAGTGATGAGCTGTGTCATTGTGGGCAAGGTATCTGCGCCCTGTATTGTAAACAGAGGATTTGTGATTACTTTTCATTCAGACCTTACAGTTAATGGCTCTGTGTGTACCTAACACTGTTATTTTAGAACTCCCAGAATGCTAGAAAAATGCCTACCTTTAAGTGGTAAAAGTAGGGAGACTCTAAATTTTCAGTTTTCTCTGGTAATAAATGTGAGTGATTTATCCTCTCTGCTAATGTTGTCCTTTAATTGTGTGAAATATTAAATGAATTAGCCTATTAAATGAGTAGTCAAATGAAGAAAATAGTCTAGATAATCATGTTGGGGAAAAGCTATTAAGCTATTATTTTGCATTTCAGAAATGATTTTTTTCTCAGTATAAGAGTGAAAAAATTTAGCATTTCATAAATGTATTTTTATATTTTAATAGGTTTTGGTTCTTCAAAATTGCTGCCCTTATTGGAATCATGGTTGGATCTTTCTACATCCCTGGGGGCTATTTCAGCTCAGGTAGGGTTCACCTTTGAGGGGGTTGATTTTAAACTATATAAACTTTATAGATGATTGAGTTAAAGCTACATTTTAGGCCAGGCACAGTGGTTCACGCCTGTAAGCTCAGCACTTTGGGAGGCCAAGGTGGGCGAATCACCTGAGGTCAGGAGTTTGAGACCAACCTGGCCAATGTGGTGAAGCCCTGTCTCTACTAAAAATACAAAAATTAGCCAGGCATGGTGGTGCACATCCGTAATTCCAGGTACTCAGGAGGCTGAGGCAGCAAAATTGCTTGAACCTGGGAGGCAGAGGTTGCAGTGTGCCAATAGCGTGCTACTGCACTCCAGCCTGGGTGAAGATCAAGACTCTGTCTCCAAAAAAAAAAAAGAAAAAAGAAAGAAACCTACATTTTAATTACTGTTTTTGCAGAACTGACAATTAAATGAGATGGTATCCAATTAATAGGACTTAGTATCTCCAACTCTCTCTCTCTGTCTCTCTCTCTCTCTCTCTATATATATATTTAGACAGAGTCTCTCGCTCTTGTCTCTCAGGCTGGAGTGCAGTTGCATGATCTCAGCTCACTGCAACCTCCGCCTCCTGGATTCAAGCAGTTCTCTGCCTCAGTCTCCCAAGTAGCTGGGATTATAGGCACCCACTACCACGCCCAGCTAATTTTTGTATTTTAGGTAGAGACAGGATTTCACCATCTTGGCCAGGCTGGTCTTGAACTCCTGACCTCGTGATCCACTTGCCTCAGCCTCCTGAAGTGCTGGGATTACAGGTGTCAGCCACCACGCCTGGCCGCTACTCATTATTAATATGTGGTTTTGAGGTCAGGAGGCATTCACTGCACCTCTCAGGTTTTCTGGAACCATATGTTAATCTTTTGGCAATATCTTAATAGTTTGTGTTCTCACTTGATGCAATACAAAGCTAATCAGAGAGCCTGTCAAAATACGGACTTAGAACTCTTGTGCTCCCGTATCTGTCTTAACCCACTTCCTTAGCATGGCATCAGGTGACATCTTTAGATTTCTACTATGATTTTCCCACCTCTAAAAGAAAAGACTTACAGTGTCATTTGGAACTCAGGTCCCAGGCTCCCCTTGGCACAAGCTAAAATGTGTTTTAAAAGGTCTGAAAACCAGTAGAATGCTTTTAAGAATCCTTTGAGTTTGGAATCTTGCTGTACTGCTAGAGGCAGAATGTCTACCACCTCTCTCTTGTTTTAATTGAAATCCTTTCAGAATGTTGGATCCTCTGAAATGTTACTCTATGGTAGAGAATAACTTGTTCTCTTGGTTCTTGTAGTCTGGTTTGTTGCTGGCATGATAGGGGCCGCCCTCTTCATCCTTATTCAGCTGGTGCTGTTGGTAGACTTTGCTCATTCTTGGAATGAATCATGGGTAAATCGAATGGAAGAAGGAAACCCAAGGTTGTGGTATGCCGGTAGGTATCTCTACTCACCTATGTTAGCCATACTGCTACATTAAGCAGGGTGTACAATAAAAATCATGATTATAGTCCCAGCAGCTGTAGTCCTCAGCGACAGAGTCCAAGATAGGAGAATGGCTTGAATCCAGGAGTTCAAGACCAGCCTAGGCAGCATATTGAGACTCCATCTTTACATTAGAAAAAAAAAAATTGCCAGGCATGGTGGCATACACCTATAGTCCTAGCTACTCAGAAGGCTAAGGCAGGAGAATCTCTGGAGCCCAGGGGTTCAGGGCTGCGGTAAGCTGTCATCACACCGTTGTACTCCAGCCTGGGTGGCAGAGCAAGACCCTGTCTCAAAATAATAATAAAATTAAATAAAAGGAAAAAAATCTATAATTTCCTGAATTTGGCTCTGAATTATATGCATCACTGGAAGAAAGTAGCACAGATAATATAAATCGTTGGGTTTTCCCAATTTATTTATTTTGAGAGTCATAATGTAATTCCATGTGTTTAGATAAGGAAAAACAGTTATATTTAGTGACTTTAGTTCTGGTTTTGATAACTTTGTTTCCATGGAGAGGAAACTCAGATGGGTTCAACATATGGGACAGCTGCCCACCTACTTTAGGCAGATAGGAGTGAGTAGTCCTTATGGCCTTATTCAGAAAGGGACCCCACACCTGCTATGAGAAACTTTCTGGTGGAAAAGGGGCACTTACAATTTCTAGACTGAGTAGGATTTAACAGTAGCTTGCGCATGTATTTTGGCTCTGGTAGAGCGCTAACTACCTCGTGATATACATTGCACACATTTCTGATTATTTCCTTAGGACAGATTCCCAGAAATAGAAGAGTAAAAGTGTATGAATATTTTAAAATGCTTTCAGTACATACTATCGAATTGCCCAGTTTTATTTTCATTTGATTTGGTTTTAAAAAATATTTACATATATTTTTTTAAAATACTATGTTTACCATAAAGACAAATGATAGAACTTTATAACTTTATAAAGACTAAAACATGCAAATCTCCACCTATCTGCAACCTATTTTCCTTTCCAGATGTAGCCACTCTTGTGAACCTTTATGTATTTATGCATTCACCTTGCTTTTGTATTTAAATGTAAACAGGATTGTACTGTATATTGTTCCATGACTTGCTCTTTTCATTTCCTACATGGTGAATATCCTTCCTTACCAGCGAGTGTAGGTATGTCTTACTCATTTAACCTGCATTCAAGCTCCTGGCATGGAGTTTACTGTAAGCTGCATGGTATTCCATTCCATACAATTCCATGGCATTCCATGACAGAGTATATGTAATTCATTTAACCTTTACCCTAGTGTTGGTCATTTAAATTGTTTGTAATGACAATTTTATTTTTATCTATTTTTTTCTTTTCTTTTCTCTCTCTTTCTTTCTCTCTCTCTCTTTCTCTTTTCTTTTCTTTTCTTTTCTTTTTTTTCTTTCTTTCGAGATTGGGTCTCTCACCCTGTGACCCAGGCTGGGAGTACAGTGGCACAATCATGGCTTACTGCAACCTCTGCCTTCCTGGCTCAAGCCGTCCTCCATCTCAGCCTCCCAGGTAGCTGGGACTACAGGTGCACACCACCGTACCCACACTACCATGCCCACACCAACACGACCAGCTAATTTTTGTGTTTTTTGTAGAGACAAGGTTTCGCCATGTTGCCCCGGAACTCCTGGACTCAATCGATCCACCTGCCTTGCCCTCCCAAAGTGTTAGGATTACAAGCGTGAGCCACTATGCCCAGCTGTTATTTTCTTTAATTCATTTTGGATCATACAACTCTAGAAGAATTTAATGAGTTGCAAATTGGTCATACTTTATAATAACTTAAGTGTAGAAAAATCTTGTATATTCAGATGGGAAAACATTAAGAAGTGTGCTAAAAACTTAATGTACATCATTTAATTTTAGACATGCAAAATTCATTGAGATAAGTAGAAACTAGTTGTCTTACATCTGGGCTTTGACTTGAATACAAGTTAACTGAGCTTATCATTCTTGTAGTTGGTCTGAGTGTACTGTATGTGCTGTTTCATGTTTTCTAATTTTCAGAGCTACACAGCTAATTGTTTGTTGTTTGAGATGGGGTTTTGCTCTGTTGTCCAAGCTGGAGTGCAGTGGCACCACCTCGACTCACTGCATCCTCTATGTCCTGGGCTCAAGCAATCTCCTTGCCTCAGCTTCCCAGGTAGCTGGGGCTACAGCCTCATGCCACTAGGCCTGGCTGATTGTTGTTTTTTTTGTAGAGACAGAATTTTGTCATGTTGCCAGGGTTGATCTGGAACTCAGACTCAATCAATCCACCCACCTCGGCCTCCCAAAGTGCTGGGATTGCAGGCATGAGCCACCATGCTCAGCCAACACAGCTGATTGTTGATTATCAGTGTGAATTGAAAGGACCCACTACTTTAGATATTAAAAAATAGCAAATGAGCCACTTTTCCAGTTCAGGGATGTAGTCTTATTATTCGTGATGGGAAATAGATTTAGATAGCCAATGACTGTAGAGGAAAAAACTGTCATAAAAAAATACCTGTGTGTCTATTCTGTTTTCCTCTAACACCATCCTGGCATGGAGCTTGCTGTGAACTGGGTCATTTTGAGGGTGTAGGGATCATTTAGGTTCCTAAGAAAAGCTCACAATGCACATTAATTAATATACAGGTAGCAGTTCACTCTAGCTGGAGTGATCAAATGTCTGGTAATCAACCCATGAAATCAAATTAGGTAATTCAGGAAGTGAATTCAGTTGCTTGGTGGATTTTGGAATTTAACATCAAGTTAATTGAATACAATGTTAATACTTTAACCTTGAGGCCTTTGTAATTTTACTGTAATTTACCACAGAAAAGTGAAATAATGTCTCCTCATTTTTATATGGAGTAGAAGAAAATTGGCCTTCATTATTAGTTTATTATAGTTGAATCATTCATATTGGTTTCCTTTTCTCCAGCTTTACTGTCTTTCACAAGCGCCTTTTATATCCTGTCAATCATCTGTGTTGGGCTGCTCTATACATACTACACCAAACCAGATGGCTGCACAGAAAACAAGTTCTTCATCAGTATTAACCTGATCCTTTGCGTTGTGGCTTCTATTATATCGATCCACCCAAAAATTCAGGTATGATCGTTTACTACTACTTCCTCCTGTGAAAGGTTTTTAATTCTAAGCTTAAAATCTAGGTACCCTTTCTTATGAATTTATGTCTAAGTTTATCCACTTGAACATTTTTCCATATTATAAAATCTTCATAATTATAGCTTAAGTAAACAGTATACTATTTCATGCCTATATCATAATTAAATGAATTTCACAATCATTAAAAAAAATTTTTTTTTTTTTTTTTGAGACGGAGTCTCACTCTGTTGCCCAGGCTGGAGTGCAGTGGCATGATCTCGGCTCACTGCAACCTCTGCCTCAGACTCCCGAGTAGCTGGGATTACAGGCGCCCACCACCACGCCTGGCCAATTTTTGTATTTTTAGTAGAGATAGGGTTTCACCATCTTGGCCAGGCTAAACTCTTGACCTCGTGATCCACCCGCCTCCTTGGTCTCCCAAGGTGCTGGGATTACAGGTATGAACCACCACGCCTGGCCAGGAATGAGTCTTGTTTTTTGTTGTTTTTTGAGATGAAGTCTCACTCTTGTCCCCTAGGCTGGAGTGCAATGGTACAATCTTGGCTCACTGCAACCTCTGCCTCCCGGGTTCAAGTGATTCTCCTGCCTCGGCCCCACGAGTAGCTGGGATTATAGGCGCCTGCCACCATGCCTGGCTAATTTTTGTGTTTTTAGTTGAGACGGGGTTTTACCATGTTGGCCAGGCTGGTCTCGAACTCCTGACCTCAGGTGATCCACCCATCTCAGCCTCCCAAAGTGCTGGAATTACAGGCATGAGCCACCACATGCGGCTGGGAATGATTCTTATGAGTCATTAGCTAAGATATTTTAGGGGAATTAAACTGTGAAAAATAATTGATTTTAATATTTCAAAATAAAACTCATGCTCTTGAATTTTAAATATCAGAGTTTAGGCTGCGTGTGGTGACTTAACTCTGGTAATCCCAGCACTTTGGAAGGCCAAGGCGGGTGGATCACTTGAGGTCAGGAGTTTGAGATCAGCCTGACCAACATGGTGAAACGTTGTCTCTACTAAAAATACAAAATTAGCCAGGCATGGAGGTGCATGCCTATAATCCAGGCTACTTGGGAGGCTGAGGGGCAGGAGAATAGCCTGAACCCTGGAGGCAGAGGTTGCAGTGAGCTGAGATTGTGCCATTGCACTCCAGCCTGGGCAACAAGAGCGAAACTCCGACTGGGCGCCATGGCTTACGCCTGTAATCCCAGCACTTTGGGAGGCCGAGGTGGGCAGATCATCTGAGGTCAGGAGTTCGAGACCAGTCTGGCCAACATGATGAAACCCCGTCTCTACTAAAAGTACAAAAATTAGCCGGGCATGGTGGTGGCCACCTGTAATCCCAGCTACTCAGGAGGCTGAGGCAAGGAGAAGCTTGAACCCGGGAGGAAGTTGCAGTGAGCCGAGATCATACCACTGCACTCCAGCTTGAGTGACGAGCAAGACTCCGTCTCAGAAAAAAAAAAAAAAAATTTTTTTAAATTCGTGGAGTTATAGATATGAAATATGAAAATTCTATCTAGACATCACCTTTCCTTTTAAAAGTGAGAAAACAAGTCTCAAAGAAGTGATAGGTCTAACCCAACTACTAATTAGTTGCAAAGCTGATCTTCGATCTTTTCACTACAAGGGAGTAGAAAATCAAAGGCCTTGTGTGATGAACAGGAATTTCTAGGATCATGAAATGCCTTGAGAACCAGTAGTACTTGCTTCGTCTTTCTGGATTCTTTTGCGAGCTAACTGAACTGAAAGGTTACTTGTCACCTCTCAACTCTCAAGAAGAATCCGAAAGTTCTCAGTTACTGATAGTTGAATGAATCCCAGAGAAGTATACTGCATTTTGGAAAGTCAGCCCTTGGCAGTCCCTCTGCCACTGTTTTCCTTTTGATTCCATAGGAACACCAGCCTCGCTCCGGCCTCTTGCAGTCCTCTCTCATCACCCTCTACACTATGTACCTCACCTGGTCAGCCATGTCCAACGAACCTGGTAAGGGAACGTCAATAACACATTTTTTTGATAAAATGAAAGTAGGAAATCAGCCCTTACATAGGTGGTATAAAAACTAGAGCTAGAGCAAATGTGAAACAAGCAAACAAAACTTAAACGTACAGTGTTCACTGTAGGTTTTGTAGGTATTTACCTTTCCCGTTTTAGTCCCCACATCTATTCATAGCTATTTATAACTGACAGCCTAAAGGGCCAGAGTCCTTCAGATGGTCTAGGCTTTACCTAACCTAGGCTGAGCCAAACTAGTTAAGAGCTCTGGTCAAGGGCAGCCTTGTTTTGGCCCTTTGTTTTGACTAAATTGTAGTTTGATGTCATGGGCTCTAGAAAAAACAGCTGTGGGAAATCTCATTTTATAGTTATTGTAGGATTGTTTCTCAGGAGGATATTCTATGGGCTTCTTTTAAAGGAAAACGATAAATGCAGACCCCCCCTCCACCAATGGTAACTTATTTTTTGTTCTTGAGTAACTATGTAAAAACCAAAATAGAGATAAACTTCTGTGCTTAAAACCTTGGCACTCTTTTAAAGAATTAAAAAGATTTGTCAGTCAAACTACAAAACCAATAAAATCAATAATGATGTTTATGGAATTTGACAGATTTGTTGTTCTTTTCTTTTTTTCCTAATTCTAAGTCATTGATTGTGACCAAATATGTTACTGACTGCTAAGTTTCAGATTTTTTAAGTAAAGCATTCCAATGTTTCACATCATGACTGAATGATATGTAAGGAACTCCTCAAGTCCTGTCTTGGAACAAGATGAGCTGTAACCAAGGATAATAAAAATTTTCTCATTTTCAGATCGTTCCTGCAACCCCAGCCTGATGAGCTTTATTACACGCATAACTGCACCAACACTGGCTCCTGGAAATTCAACTGCTGTGGTCCCTACCCCTACTCCACCATCAAAGAATGGGTCTTTACTGGATTCAGATAATTTTATTGGACTGTTTGTCTTTGTTCTCTGCCTTTTGTATTCTAGGTAAGTTAAAAGGTAGTTAGAACAAGATTTTCATGGAGGTTGATAATAAAGTGAAGAAACTGTTTTGCTTTCAAAAAGCAGCATAAGAAATTAAAAAACTTCACTCCCTTTAATGAAAAATTATTTACTTGCTTCAGTTACAGAGCTGTGTACATATATATATTTTTTGAGACAGTGTCTTGCTGTCACCTAGGCTAGAGTACAGTGGCACGATCTCAGCTCATTGCAATCTCTACCTCCTGGGTTCAAGCGATTCTTCTGCCTCAGGCTCCCGAGTAGCTGGGATTACAGGCACCTGCCACTATGCCTGGCTAATTTTTGTATTTTTAGTAGAGACAGGGTTTCACCAAGTTGGCTAAGCTGGTCTCAAACTCCTGACCTCAGGTGATCCTCCTGCCTCAGCCTCCCAAAGTGCTGGGATTACAGGTGTGAGCCACCATGCCCAGCCTGTAGTAAGTTTTGAAATTAGGAAATATGAGTCCTCCAAATTTGTTCTTTTTCAAAATTGTTTTGGCAGTTATGGGTCCTTTGCATTCCCACCTGAATTTCAGGATCAGCTTGTCGATTTCTGCAAAAAAAATGTAGTTTGGATTTTTTGGGGAGTACTGTCATCTCAGCAATATTAAGGCTTCCAGTCTGTGACCATGAAGATAACTTACTGAAGTCTTCTTTACTTAAATCATTTATTTAGGTTTTTAATTTCTTTCAGTGGTTTATAGTTAGTTATTAGTATACAAATCTTAAACTTATTTTGTTTTTAAGCATTTTATTCTAAATTCCAAGTATTTTATTCTTTTTGATGGTATTATAAATGAATATATGTTTTCTTAGCTTAACTTTTGGGTTGTTTATTGCTAGTGTATAAAGATATGATTGGTGACCAGGCACGGTGGCTTATGCCTATATTCCCAACACGTTAGGAAGCTGAGGTGGGAGGATCACTTGAGTCCAGGAGTTTGAGACCAGCCAGAGCAAGATAGTAAGACCCTGTCTCTATAAAAATTGGCCAGGTGTGGTGGTGCAATCTGTAGTCCCAGCTACTTGG
Organism: Rhinopithecus bieti; assembly: GCF_001698545.2. NCBI lineage: Eukaryota > Metazoa > Chordata > Mammalia > Primates > Cercopithecidae > Rhinopithecus > Rhinopithecus bieti. The sequence continues at coordinate 3,469,973 of NW_016806836.1, forward strand.
GAGGTGAGGTGGGAGGACCAACTGAGCCCAGGAGGTCAAGGCTGCAGTGAGCCGTGATTGCACTACTGCAGTCCACCTGGGTGATAGAGTGAGCCCTCATCTCAAAAAGAAAGAAATACAATTGATTTGTGTGTGTGTGTGTATTTTAAAGAGAAGTCTTGCTCTATCACCCAGGCTGAAATGCAGTGGTGTGATCATAGCTCACTACAGCCTCAAGCTCCTGGTTTCAAGTGATCCTCCCACCTCAGCTTCCTGATTAGCTAAAACTACGGGCACACACCATCATGCCCAGCTAATTTTTAATCTTTTTAGAAACAGTCTTGCTATGTTGCACTGGCCAGTCTTGAGCTCCTGTCCTCTAGCGATCCTCCCACCTCAGCCTCTCAAGTAGTTGGGATTACAGGCGTGAGCCACCACGCCCAGTCCTGATTTCTGTATATTAATCTTGTATCCTGCAACATTGGTAAACTTATTTATTGGTTCTAATAGTTTGCATGTGTATGTATTCCATAGGATTTCCTATATACAAGAGGTAATCTACAGATAGAGATAGTTTTACTTCTTTTCTAATCTGGATACTGTTTATCTCTTTTTCTTGCTCTGGCTAGAACTTTACTACATTGTTGGATAGAAATGGTGAGAGTAGGATCCTTGTCTTGTTCCTGACCTCAGGGGAAAAGTTTTTAGTCTTACACTGTTAAGTATGATGTTAGCTCTGGGTTTTTCCTTTATTCCTTTTGTCAGCTTGAGGCAGTTCTACTTTGGCTGTTTTATCATGGAAAGGTATTGGATTTTGTCAGATGTTTTTTCTGTGTCTATTGAAACGATCAAGTAATTTTTGTCCTTTATTTGTATTTTCGTTTTTGTTCAGTCATTTAACAAACTTTTAGTGAACATCTGTAGTGCTAGAAATACATAGACTAAGGTCATTGTTAAGGCATTCTTTGAATAAATAGCAAGGAAGACAGGAGTGGTAAGTGCAGTGACAGAAGGAAGCCTAGGAAGCTGTGGGAAGTCGGAGGAGTGTCTTGTATAACGTAGCCAGTGGGGGTGATGTCAGGGAAGGCCTTCCAGAGGACATGACAGGAAGTCAGAGAAGTGAAGGATGAGTAAGTTAGCTTTGGAAGGAGGTTGGCGCATGGTACGTTCCAATCATAGAAGCAGCACTTGTGAAGTCACGGAAACAGACACTGAGAGCATAGTGTATTTTATGAAACTCCTAAGCAATTAAGCCATCATATCAAGTAGTAACTGATGACAGTGCCATTAATCTTATGATGACAGGCGGCAATTCAGAACTTTAAGCAGGATCTTCAGAAAGCTTTCAGTCTCCAAAGTAGGAACAGCTCAGCAGTAAGTGTCTTGTATACAAGCCAGTGGCAGCAGTTCATTGTCATAGCCCCTTTCTGATTTGTCTTCCTTGGGATCACTTTCCAGCATCCGCACTTCCACTAATAGCCAAGTAGACAAGCTGACCCTGTCAGGGAGTGACAGCGTCATCCTTGGTGATACAACTACCAATGGTGCCAGTGATGAAGAAGATGGACAGCCTCGACGGGCTGTGGACAACGAGAAAGAGGGAGTGCAGTATAGCTACTCCTTATTCCACCTCATGCTCTGCTTGGCTTCCTTGTACATCATGATGACCCTGACCAGCTGGTACAGGTAGGAGACAGACAAAACAGACAGAAGATTATAAAACCCCTGGATGGCCTATAAAATCTCATCCATTGTCCTGATCTCAGAACCTTTGCTCTTACTCATATTATGAAGTTGGGTTAAATACTCTTGACTTTATCCCCTCTAGCATTTAAAACCCATTGGAATTCTTTGCAGTGCAAATCGCTGGGAGCTCTTACAGAGTTGAGTTAATTGGGAGAGAAAATCATGACATAAAGCAATCTGACCCATCTTTGTTCACTAATTTTCTGTGCATAGAGATGGCCATGTCAGAGCATTCTGGTTCGAGTAATAATGTATTAACAAAGGAAAGTGTCAGGGAGGCTATCTCAATCTAGACTTTTGCCAATAACTAGGAACATCTAAAGAACTTGGCCCTGATAGTCTTTCATGCTGGCAAGAAGAAAAGTCATTTGAAAGACAGAGTCAGTGAGTTCTTTAGTTCTTGGTCATAACAACTAAAAATAGCAGCTTCCTCTGGTCCCCTCTACAACCCTACTGGGGGGTAGTGCCAGCCAAGTTTCACTGGAGAATTTCTTGGCCTTGGCTGGGGGGCTGCAGAAGGCTGACAGAAGTCAGGTAGACCGGTCTCTTCTACCTGACTCTCTCTTGTTTTCTTAGCCCTGATGCAAAGTTTCAGAGCATGACCAGCAAGTGGCCAGCTGTGTGGGTCAAGATCAGCTCCAGCTGGGTCTGCCTCCTGCTTTACGTCTGGACCCTTGTGGCTCCACTTGTCCTCACCAGTCGGGACTTCAGCTGAACCTCTGAGTGCCAAGGACACCACTGAAACTCACAAAGGTCTCCTTCACCGAAAACTCATATACCTTTTAAGTTTGCTTCAACTAAAATATTAAGTGAATGCTTTGCAAGTTTGACTGTATCCAGGTTTATGTCAGAAGGTGAGATTGAATAATGCTTGATGCAGAATCTAAACTTCTCATTTATCTGTATATTTTGTTTACTTTTAAGGATATAGCACAAAGGGAACATTTTTTGTTTAAACTGAACTACAGCTGTGCTGTGAAGAGAGTTCTTTATAAAGCCTGTAGGTTCTTTCAACTTTGGTTTAAAATGTAAGATAGGAAAATGTTGGATATTTGAGGCCATGCTTAATATATTTATATTGCAGTATCCTTTAAAAGCAAAAAAAAAAAAAAAAAAGCATTTATATTACAGTTTTCCTCTATGAAAGTCCTTACTTATATGATACAAGCACTCTGTTTTGTGCTTAAACTCTTCAGAGGGGTAGCATCAAAGTTCTTGGGGAAGGATTGTATATGTGGGTCCCTTCCCTAGAAGAATGGTTGCTGATTCCCTAGAAGAATGGCTACTGCTTCTACATCTTGAGTTTTTTAATTTACTTTTTGTACACTGTAGTACTGATACTGCTTGATTCAAGTCTGGTGCTTTGCCAGATGTATTAATTTCAATAAATGCTTTGTGAGTTTGGTTAAAATGAAGATTCACTTGGGAAAACACTGCAGCTTTAGTTTGTGTAATTATCTTGTTATGAGTATGTAAAAGTAAAATGCATGTTAATTAATTATATTTGCACTACAAAGGTATTTGGTTAAAAAAGAAAGAGTTTTAAGATTTTAATGCCCTTTCTTTCAACAACTTTTATGAGTTTGCAGCCATTCTTTATTTTCTGGATAGCCAGGTTTTATCAGACGTCTAGTCTGGATGCTCCTATTCCTTCTAAAAATTACGGTCTGGCTAGTGAGCAAAGTCTTGAATTTATTCAAAAGTTGTCCTAAATATCTTCTCTAGGTGAGACACTTGGTAGATGAGAGACAGGGAAGGCATTGTCAAGAAACATTTTCATGAGAGGTGGTATGCAAAAAGGTAGAGTAAAAGAGTTCTTTCAACAAAGATTTACTGTCTGTTCTGCACTAGACCCTGTAGGTTTTGGGGCACAGTGTTAAACATGATAGAGGCTCTGCCATCTTGGACTTTAATAGCTTAGAGAAGACAGCAAATGAGCTGACAGGTGGTTATAATATGGCAAATTAGTGCTGTAGTTTAGGAATCGGAGAGAACTCAAAGGAGAGGTATTTGGTGTAATGGTAGGCTTTCTGGGGAAAGTGATATTTAAGCCAAGAACTCTTAGAAGTTAGCTGAGAGAGAGATGGGAAAATGAGATGACGTTTCTGGAGTAGATAAAACTGCATGTTAAAGGCAGGAAGATGAGAAAAAAAGTTCAGTAAAGCTGGAATGGGGAAATGTAGTCAGGGACTGAATTATAAAGGCCTTTATCAACCTCAGTAAAGAGTTTGGACCTTATGTTGAGGGCGGCTGAAAACATATTCATAGTGTCGTGAACAAATTTTATCTTCAGTCACTTGGGATGATATATAGAGAATGGATTTAGAGAGATGAGACCAGGAGCAGTCCATATGAGATGTGAAATAGAAAAGTGGAATAATGGGGAGAAAATGACAAGTGAGGGCTACTTAGCAATTAGATTTTTTTTTTTTTTTTGAGACAGTCTCACTCTGTCACCCAGGCTGGAGTGCACTGGCCTGATCTTGGCTCACTGCAAGCTCCGCCTCCCGGGTTCATGCCATTCTCCCACCTCAGCCTCCCTAGTATCTGGGACTACAGGCACCCGCCACCACACCCGACTAATTTTTTTGTATTTTTAGTAGAGACGGGGTTTCACCGTGTTAGTCAGGATGGTCTTGATCTCCTGACCTTGTGATCCACCCGCCTCGGCCTCCCAAAGTGCTGGGATTACAGGCGTGAGCCACGGCACCTGGCCAGCAGTTAGAATTTTAACACTGGCAGTTATGAGTAATATGAGGGAGAGAGAGATGTCTGCGTGATTCTGGTTTAACCATCTGGGTGGATAGTGGTTCCGTTTATTCAGGTGGCAAACAGGAAGAACGCGTTTGAAGAAGAATGGAGGTAGGTGGTCTGTTAAGAATGGTTAAGAGGCTTGGGAGTCAGACTGCTTGGGTTTGCATCCCAGCTTTGCTGTTTTCTGGCTGTCAAACTGGTCAGCTAGTATTTGTTGAGTACATACTATGCTTTATGACCATGGGCAGCTGAGCCTCAGTATTGGTGCCCAGTATACAAGATTGTTAAAGAATAAAGTTATTTTGCAAAGTGTAACCCATTTTCAGCACTGACAGTAGCTGCTGATCTCATTATGGGCTAAAATAAGATAATATTCAAAGGTCAGAGATGTTTAGCCAGAATCTGATGGAGGCTGGATTTCAGATGTTGTTACAGAATTAAACAGAGGAACACAGAGGGGACAAGCTCAGTTAGGGTGGGGGGAGGGTAGGGAAGCAGGACTTGATATAAATTATTGGAATCATTGTCTTTTAAACCAGTGGTTTATGTCAGGGTGTAGCATTTCAAGGGATTTGAGGGATAGATTGGGACATGTAGCCCCTTATTTTGCCGGTGTCAAGCAGACACCCCGCTTTTCTTTACAGTAGCGGGGTCAGCTTAAGTGCTCTAAAGTTCCTAAACTTCCAAACATTACAGTGCCCCATCCCCTGCCTTAATGTGATTCAAAATACGAACAGTGTGAAACTGTAAAATCAATGTAACAAAGTCCAATAAAGTTTTTATTTTTTTCTCATGATGATAACTTTGATATTAATTTGAAGTAACAAATGTCCTTTAAAAGGCGGGAGGCAGTGTCCCTGCTTTGCTTGGTCCTACCTTAAGAAGTAATGAAGTCTGCCTGTTAGTAGGAAACACAGTAGTTCAATCAAGACTCAAGTGAATTATACATGTGAGTGCTGAATTATACACAAGCATAAGTAAGCCAGCATTCTGAGTAAGGCCAGGATCATCATTTAAAGCAGGGGAGTATTTTGAGTCATCTGATCTCAGGGTGGCATCTCATTCCAGATGAGTACCTTTGTGTTTCATCACTATGAAAGGGCTTGCCTAGCCTTGGGGAATGCGGGTTGGGGCCCTGGCTTTCACATCAGAGACGTGCTCTAGGAACTCATCAAAGGCAATAGCAGTGGCTGCCACTTTTACCTCGTTAAAGCTGGGAGAAAGCTTCCAGGTCCATGCTGGACTCCTTTACTTTCTAGGTTGGTCTTGCGGGGTACCTGGTTGGGAGGTAGAACTTTCTCTTGATAATCAAAGAGACTGCCTGCCAAAGAGTAGCCGTGGACCTGATTCTCAGTATAGAGGTGTTTTTTTTTTTTTCTTTTGGCTAGTCAAGTGAGGAATGGAGAAGGAACAAAGAAATCTGTAACTGGTTCTTTTTTCTTCTTTTTAGACAGAGTTTCGCTATGTTGTCCAGGCTGGAGTGCAGTGGTGCCATCTTGGCTCACTGCAACCTCCACCTCCCAGGTTCAAGCAATTCTTCTGCCTCAGCCTCCTGAGTAGCTGGGACGACAGGCACGTGCCACCATGCCTGGCTAATTTTTGTATTTTTAGTAGAGATGGGATTTCACCATGTTGGCCAGGCTGGTCTCAAACTCCTGGCCTCAGGTGATCCACCTGCCTCAGTCTCCCAGAGTGTTGGGATTACAGGCGTGAGCCACTGCACCTGGCTGTTTTCATTTTGCACATTCAGGCTTAAGCGAGTATTCACATAATGAGTCATGCATTTGATCTGTGCAGATTGATAACAGATAGTAGGCTTATGCTTATTAATGGAAGCTGCTGTTTATCTCTTTACTCCTGTTGTGTTGGTCTGTCCATCCTGTTACCTAGGCACCCAACTCAGTGATGTCCTAATTGCTGCTGGATGACTCAAGCTACAGCATGCCTATGTTCTCAGGTGAAGAAGAATAATAGAAACCACCTAGATGGGTAGGTGTACCAAGCATTAAACAGACAGTATCCACATGCCTGTAAGGTGGTGATTATTTCCCTCCCTCCTTCCTTTTATATATCAGTTTGAGACTTAGAAAAGTTCATGACTTCTCTAAGTGGTTACTAACCCTGTGGTTACTCAGTAAGAGCCAGGGCTTGGCTTAAGAGTTGTTTTTTCAATTAGACCTCATTGTCTCTTGGCCCGTAAGAATATAAGAGACAAGATTTATTAGAGACATGTAGGGGAGTCATCTGGCTCATTAATGACTCATCACCAACTCACCAGATCTACCATGGGAACCTAGTTTTTGTCTACTCTCAGGCACAGAGTGTTTGCCTCTCTACCCATCACTGATAAAGTCAAGTTAGTAGTCACCTGAAGGGAGTGACTCATGTCTTTTACTAGGTCAGCATATCCCTAATGACTGGCACCTACTCAGGAAGGACCATGAATATTAGGTTACAAACATTTTCCCCAGAAGAGTGGCACCCTAAAGGGTCTTATTACTCACCCTTTAAATGCAATAATGTGAAACTTTGCTGCCATTGAGTGTATGGGTACCAAACCAGTACTGTGTAAGGAGGGGGCAGGAGGCATCAAGAAAATACTGACTCATAGCAAAGGGCCTCGTAAGACTGCTGTGAGAGAAAAGGATTTTAAGTTAGCTTCATTTTTCTATACGTGAGAAACAGACTGAACTTAAGTTCCACAATTTCCTCAGGAAGGCTGACCTGAAGGGCTGGTTATGCTGCAATATAAGTACTTAACCTGTTGCATCATCAAAAGTGTTCTCTTGTGTTAGAGTATTTCTCAACTGACTCATCAAGTCACCAGATCTACCACGGGGACCTAGTTTTTGTCTACTCTGGGGCACAGAGTACCAAACAGGGGACATGGAAACAGCTTAGCAAGCATGGGACCAGAGTTGGGCAAGCCATGATCCAGTTACCCCTTATGGAGTCTGGGCTTACTTCTGGAATAAAATGTTCAGTTACAACTTGGGTTTCAGAGAGGTTAACAACCACTGCTTGTATTTTCAAGAAGCCAGGAAAAAGGTCAATGTCTGGTACTTTCTTACTCTATGAAAGAGTCCTACCTCCTCTGTCTTTTCTATCTGGGGACTGGTTATTTGTCTCCTGCCATCAGGAGAAAATAGTGGGCTTGTCACACTTCCTGGGTTTGAATCCCATCCTTAGTATTTGGCTAGTTGTGTGTCATTGGGCAAGCTACATTTTCCCAACAGGAACAGTAACGCGACTTCATTAAGGGTAGCTGAAGGTTAAAAGAGATTATTTATGAGTGTCCTTAACATATGTGTGCCCAGCCCACATGCACATTCAGGGAATGGCTGGCTATCACTGGACAGACTTAAGGCCAGTCCAAGAAGTATAGCTGGGCCTCAAGAATGTGAAAATTTGTATATCACCTCTACTGCTCTGTGTAGCTAGCTGCATTCTCCTCTACATACTGCAGCAGTGTAACTGTGTATGGTCTTCAGAGGCAGCTGGCGCGTCTACAGAATGCACTGTCCTATCACAGTGCCCCTCCCTCCCTCACCTGCAGAGGAGACTGTCTCCCTGGGCTGTGAATAACGAACCTTGGAACCTTTATCCAAACTGTCATCATCACAAAAGAACCCCACACACATTTAACTTTTCAGAGATTTTTATTGTTTCAGACCCAGTCATGCATACTAAAATTACCTATTTTCACCACTTTGACTTAGAAAATGCACTTAGAAAAATAAACTTTGGTCAAAACAAACACTGAAGTACATGAATCCACAATGTATCCCTATGCTCAAAGCCAAACTGAATTTCAGTTTGAAGCAAGGAATGTGACCAGTGGCTGAAACGGTGCCCCAAGCTGGTCAGAAAATCAGCTCACCTCCCATTCCATCAGAGGCTTTTGGTCAGAGAGGTTTCAGATATTTCACTCGTAACAAGTTCCTACCTGATAGGCCAAGAAGCTGAGGCATAGCCACAAGAATCCACAGCAGCAGCATCTCACTGCCTCACTAAACCTGCTGCCCAGTGAGATGAAAAACAGCTTCATGAAGCAGCAGTTTCATCACTAGCATCTCCATCCACAAATCACATTGATCCTTTCCATGAACCAAGCTCCTATTGGTTCTGATGTTTGTTACTAGCATTTTAAGCAAACCATTTCTCCAAGTTAGAAGAGCAGAAGAATGAATTTATTTATTTGAGACGGAGTATTGCTTTGTCACCCAGGCTGGGGTGCATTGGCACCATCTTGGCTTACTGTAATTGCTGCCTCCCAGGTTCAAGTGACTCTCCTGCCTCAGCCTCCCAAGTAGCTGGGATTACAGGCACGCACCACCACACCCAGCTAATTTTTGTACTTTTTAGTAGAGATGGGGTTTCACTATGTTGGCCAGGCTGGTCTCAAACTCCTGACCTCAAATGATACGCCCCCTTCAGCCTCCCAAAGTTCTGGGATTACAGGGCATGAGCTACCAGACCTGGCCAAGAGCAGAAGAATTTAGATTTACAAAATTAACAGATCCCAATACGGAGAGGTGTTACCAGAACCAACATCTTTCCTGAACAGTAGACATGTTTCTGTTCGGTATCTCCACACCTCTCATGGCCACAGGAGATATGGTATATAGTATATAATCGGTTTAGCTAACATTTTACTACCTAAATTAAACGAGGCTTCAAAGGAAAACCTTAAATGTTGGCAACTTTAAAATGGTAAAACTTTTAAAAGGTATTATAATCACCACAGCAGTACTCTAGCTTTTGCTACCCAAATGAAAAAAAATCCCATGATTGATCTGAGAGTCAAACAGTATTTAGAGAAATGCCTCTTACTGTCATATTTCTGGGAAAATTGTGTTTTGTAACCCGATTTTAAAATTTTTACTTTTATTTATTTTTTTTTGAGATGGAGTTTCACTTGTCATCCAGGCTGGAGTGCAGTGGCACGATCTTGGCTCACTGCAACCTCCGCCACCTGGGTTTAAGTGATTCTCTTGCCTCTGCCTCCCAAATAGCTGGGATTACAGGCGCCTGCCACCATGCTCAGCTGATTTTTTTGTATTTTTAGTAGAGACGGGGTTTTACCATGTTGGCCAGGCTGGTCTCAAACTCCTGACTTAAGGTGATCCACCTGCCTTGGCCTCCCAAAGTGTTGGGATTACAGGTGTGAGCCACCCCGCCCGGTCTTGTAACCTGACTTATAGATCTCCTAAGTAAGTGACTCCTTGTGAAACCAGGATGAAATATGAAAGATCTAAAGCTACTTTTGCCTTAATTTTTGCAGCAGCAATAGAATAAAAAAGAAAATGCAAGGAAAAAAAATTAAAAAATAAAGCAACCTTTGCCAAGAGCAAGTTGGAAACTCAAGACATGAAGCCAGGGTGGCACTTTTGGCTGTTTCTGTAGATTTCATCCAGTCTCTCCCCCATGAAGGGAGAACAGGGGAAGAGGCACAATTTTCCAGAATTCCATGTTGGGATATGGGGGAAGAAGAGGAAGAAAATTCCCATATTCTGAAATGTATAGATACATTTGGAAGCTTTTAGGTACCAATTCATTCAGACCTAAATTTCCTAAATAACAAGCCAATTGAGGGGGGAAAAAAAGGAAAAAAGCTTCTACAAAGAGAGAGTACAGTGTCTCTGTGGCAGTGAAGCCAACCAGATATCAGGAATAAAGTTTGGAGTATAGATCTCTATCACAGAATCACTCAGGGATGTTAAGCAGCTCACCCAAGGGCACGTAGTAAGGTAAAGATGGAGCCTGCGTCTCCTAATTTACTGTCCCATTTCCTTCCGACACCACGCTACCTTGAATTTAGGGAAAAGTTAATTTCCAAGTGTTTGTGCAATGGGCCATAACTTCTCCCTGAAGGAACATACTCCCAGTTCTTGAGGTTCATGTGTTTGCCTCACCAGTGTGCTCCCCAGTGCTGAGTAAGGCTCACCGTGCTCCCTCCCTGGTCATTCCCCACCCTGCTGAGACAATGTGACGCAAACACCCTGGTGAAGCCACAAGGAGACCACCTTGATTTTCACCCAGGGAAGTCTTGGTTTTACGGCTTGGTTCAAGCTTCCTGAGGTGTCAAAACTATTTGATATCTCTTTGGAGCCAAAACAAAGCAAGCAGCTCCTGGAGGCAGATAAACTTAGGCTCCAACTCCTAGAAGCTGAGTGAAACCACTCCTTCCTTGTCCAACTGGAAAAACCTAAGAAATAGGCCTCTCCAAATCACTTCTGGTCTTCGAGATAATTCTCTAGGAGAGCTTTGGCCATGCCTACATTAAAACAAATGCGACTGGCCAGGAATGCAGTGTAGAATTGAAACAACAGGGCTGAGTGATTCATTCCTCTTTACCTAGTTTTTGTTTTGTTTATCTGTCTTCCTTCTTGGGACCTAGGAAAGCCTCCACCCAATTCTCCCATCCAGGCCACCAGGTTCTGAACCCCCTCCTTTAGCCATCCCACTTGCCCTACTTGGGCCTTTTCAGCAATGCTGGTCACATCATCGTCAGATGGAATTAGAAGCAGCCAGGAGTGCTTTTTGGCACTTCCAGCTCAGCCAGGACCCTAGAGGATCCAGGGTTACTATCCATGGTGAAAAGAACTTCCTCTAGAATTGCTATTAATGAAGTAAAGTAAATTAATTTCCACCAACAACTTCTCCAGACATTTAAAAAGGTGGTAGAGATGAACAGCTAAGTAACAACAGACTGGCCTTCAAATTTCAGAGTGTTGTTTTCTCCCTAACTGAGCTGTCCGCCTTGACTGGTTAGTCTAACAGATGCATGGAGGAGGTGCACACACAACACACAGTACTTTTCACTATTTAACACCATGATCATGTGGAATACATTAGAAAGGAAATAGGTCAAAAGCCATCATGTGAACCATCTAATTTGATGTTTGGGCTAAGACTAAAATCTTAGCAGGGAGGTTCTAAAGTGCTGAAATGCAGAACATTCAGGCTGACTGGTTCACCCACACCAAAGAGAGAAACTCAAGTGGGGCTGGGAGGGCAGGGGAGCCCAGAAGTGACCCAGCAATAATCTGCACTTGTGTTCATTTCCAGAGACCAAAATTTTTTTTTTGTTTTTTTTGTTTTTTTTGAGGTGGAGTCTTGCTCTGTCACCTAGGCTAGAGTGCAGTGGCGTAATCTTGGCTCACTGCCACTTCTGCCTCCTGGATTCAGGTGATTCTTCTGCCTCAGCCTCTCCAGTAGCTGGGACTGCAGGCACCAGTCACCACGCCCAGCTAATTTTTGTATTTTTAGTACAGATAGGGCTTCACCATCTTGGCCAGGCTGGTCTTGAACTCCTGACCTTGTGATCCGCCCACCTTGGCCTCCCAAAGTACTGGGCTTACAGGCGTGAGCCACCACACCCGGCCCAGAGACCAAAATTTAAGCTAATTAACCACTGTAGCTAGGTTTACAATATAGTACCAGAGTCTCAGGGATGGAAGGAATTCATCATACAAGATCCTGGTCACCTTTTCTGGCCTCACAAAAGCCATATTTTCCAAATTTAACCATCACTATAAAAAGAAAATTGGTGTCAGTGAGTCCCAGGAATACATATAATAGTTTCTTTAAAGACAGGGCTAGTGACACATCTCTCTCGGAAAGACATGTGTACCACAAACAAAAGCAGGATCCAACCACTTATATCTACTTATCTTCCTAGGCAGCAAATCTAACGTTCAGTAACTAAACCAAATCCCACAGCCTCAGCAGCCAAAACAGCCCTAGCTGACATTTCATCCAGCCTTATTTTATAGCGGAGAAGGTTGAGGCCTACAGAGGCCCATGTCTTGTCCATAGTTGCACACCTGGGATCCAGGCCAGAATTCTTGTAGCTACACGGGCCTGGAATCCAGCATTTTAGGTTGAGTAAAATCATTTCCTGCTAGGTCCCTGTATGATTCTATTGAGAACCAGGGCTAAGGCTTTATGGATTTGGGAAAACTTAAGTTTCTATTGCAAGCTTCATCCAATGGGTCCCAGAGGTGCTTTGAAGTCTCCGGCTTCCACATTTGACCACAAAGTGCTGCTTATGTCCTGATGCTTGCATGATTCAGTTAAGGTGCTTTCCAAATCCAGTGACAGCAGCTGGGGCCTTGATCTCCAGTAAGTTTCCTGATGAGCAGCAGAGGTCTGTACTTAGGGTTCCTGTGAAAAATAAACTCCCAGTCTCACGTTTGGTCACACTGCAGGTTTGGCCAAATTATTTCATACAAGTAGTTCTCACTGGCCAAACAAGTTGTTTTTCTCCTGGAAAAGTGGGATCAAAGTGACTCTGGTCCTAATTTTTCTTGCTTCCAAGATGTGTAAGAACCAGATCACCACCCCCCAACCAAAAAGCAAAACAAAACAGATACAGCCTCCAGATTAATAGTTGCAGACTGGGATTCCAAATGTTTAAGAATCAGTGGGGACATTTTCCATGTCTTCCATGGAGTAATTCAAGTAACCAAAGGCTTACCCCAAAATGGGCTCACCCTCATATTTCACAGGCTGTTCCTCCATCCTGCAGTTTAATTACAAGGAGCAAGACTGAATCCTTGGCCCCTTAAATTCTCCTTGTGCCTCTCCAAAGAAAAGAAGGAAAAGAATTAAAGATGGTGACCCTGGGGGACGGGCTAGTAGCAGGAGTACAGCTGTGACTTCGCAGCTCGCAAGGAGTCGTCACACTGTGCATCTGAGGCCAGGCCCTCAGGCAGCAGCGTCTGGCCCAGGATGCTGTCACAGGCAGGGACAGGTTGGCAGAACTCTTTCACAAAATCGTCTTCTGAAGCTAGCAGCACCGCATTCCAGGTGGCAGTGTCCAGCTCCCCAGCCGTGCCCCCATACTCCTTGGGGAGAATGCTTCTTGGAAGGTTTGCGTGGAGAGAGTTCAAGTCAGACCCATGGAGGAAGAACTAAAAGGGAATGAAATGAAAACAAACATGTCCTTAGGTTAATCAGGAATGCAGAAATTTCCTCCATGGCAGGTGCTCAAATATCTGTTGAATGAAGAAAGGAAAGGTTAATGGCAACTCTACCCTTACTTTTTTAGCCCAGAAAGCCTGGCGTATCCTTAATTATCTTTTCCTTATACCATACGCCCTGCTGGCTGGAGCTTCAGAATGTGTCCAGGATCCAGCCGCCTCACCACCACGCTAATGGCAGCAGCCACATCGCTTCTCCCTGGATTCCTCTAGTGGCCTCCTATCTGGTCTCCCTGCTCCCACTCTTGTCCCTCTGCAATCTAAGTTCTTTTCAGTGAAATTCAGATCACAGTCGTGCCTCTATGTACATACAGCCTTCCAGCACTCCCACTGCAGACTCTGAGGCCCATCACAGTCTGGCCTCATTACTTCTCTGAGTGCTGTCACCACCTGCCCCTCCAGTCTTGACCCAGCTGCGCCAGCCTAGCTGCTCTCCCAGCATGCTGCTCTCCCGCGTGAGGGTGGTGTCCTTGCTGGCCTCCCAGATACCTAGATGGCTCACTCTCTCAAGTCTTTGCTCAAATGTTAGCTTCTTAAGGCTGCCACCTCTAACCACTCAGTTGAATACCGCAACCCTTCCCACCTCACACACACTATCCTTTTCTCTGCTTTTTCTCTGTAGCACTTACCACATTCTAGTACTAGATAACATAATTCACTGTGGCTCCCTTTAGAACATAATCTTCCTAGGGGCAGGAGTTTTGGTCTGTTTTGTTCATCTAGAACATGCTTGCACATAGAGTTGATCAATAGGTATTTCTGAATGAATGAACCTATGAAGGAACAAAGGAAGAACATCATGGGCCCCAAATCAGGGCATTTCACAGATGTAAAAGATCTGTCCAAAGGCTGCTTTGGTAAAAGTTCCAAACAGAATTTTTAGGGACCCACATGGCTTCACATCCAGGCAGGGAAGCCACTAAGTTAGCGGTTTGCAAATCTAGCTGTGCATCACAATTTCCTAAGAGGATTTTAAAGCACAGATTCCTGAGCTGATGAATCAAAATCTTCAGGGAAACAGCCTAGGAATCTGGAGCTGGATTTCAAGTTCCCTCCCTTACCTCCTTGAGGTTTTCTATCTATATATGTTACTTTGAAAAAGCAAGGGCCCAGGGTGGTGGCTTATGCCTGTAATCCCAGCACTTTGGGAGGCCAAGGCAGGTGGATCAACTGAGGTCAGGAGTTTGAGACCAGCCTCGCCAACACGTAAAAGCCTGTCTCTGCTAAAAATACAAAAATTAGCTGTGCGTGGTGGTGCGTGCCTGTAATCCCAACAGGAGGCTGAGGCAGGAGAATTGCTTGAACCCCAGAGGCAGAGGTTGCAGTGAGATGAGATCGCACCACTGCACTCCAGCCTGGGTGACAGAGCAAGACTCCGTCTCAAAAAAAAAAAAAAGAAAAAGCAAGAAACATTCAGGGCCCAGTCTTTGCAGTCATCTTCCTAGGCCTCGGGAAGGAGAAAAATACCACCCATCCCATTTCAATCAGTGGGACTGGGAAAGGCTGAAGAGGGAAGTGGCTCCTCTGGGTCAGAAAGGAAGACTCAAAGTGCCATTTATCCCTTCTTAAGTAAGAAGTAAGCTAAAAACTCACACAGCTTATAAACTTGAATTGCTCCATAAACTATACAGCAGGACAATATATTAGGCAAATGGAAAGGCTTAAGTAGCATTTTTAAACCCCATAGTTCTAATGACCGTAACTTTTAAAAAAAATTATTTTAGAGACAGTGTTCCACTCTGTTACCCAGGCTGGAACACAATGGCAAGACCATAGCCCATTGTTCAAGCCCATGGCAGCCTTGAACTCCTGAGCTCAAGCAATCCTCCCACCTCAGCCTCCTGAGTAGTGGAGACTACAGACATGTGCCACCACACCCACCTAATTTCTTTTTTTTTTTGAGACAGAGTCTCACTGTTGCCCAGGCTGGAGTGCAGTGGCATGATCTCAGCTCACTGCAACCTCCACCTCCTGGATTCAAGTGATTCTCCTGCCTCAGCCTCCCAGGTAGCTGCAATTACAGGCATGTGCCACCATGCCTGGCTAATTTTTTGTATTTAGTAGAGACGGAGTTTCACCATGTTGGCCAGGCTGGTCTCGAACTCCTGACCTCAAGTGATCCATCCACCTTGGCCTCCCAAAGTGCTGGGATTACAGGCGTGAACCACTGCCCGGGCACACCCACCTAATTTAAAAATTTTTTTTAGAGATGGGGTCTTGCTACACTGCCCAGGGAGGCTGTTATGATAAAAATCCTGGTTCTGCTCTCTCTACTGGCAAATATTAAATTCTTATTAATTTACTGTTCCATCTTCCCCTCACAAAAGGGACTGTTCATTTATTTTATCTGTAACTGTACTTTCCAAATTAGTTGTTACAGGGCAAAAATAATAAACAAGTACCAGATGTCACAAATAAATCAATGGAGGGAAAGAAAAATCTGAAGTCAATAGGATCATCACTTACTCTGTTTGCTATTTTCTCCTTTAGAAATGGTTTTATGATGGCAAAAATGCCTTTAAATATTCGAGGTTCATTCACAACATGGACTGCTTTTATCCGAATGGGGAAACCATCCTGTATGGGAAAGGCAAAGGGGTTTAGAACATCTGGAGAATCTTTCCACCCCTTCCTCCCCAGAGTTAAATCTTTTTTTTTTTTTTGAGACGGAGTCTTGCTCTGCCGCCCAGGCTGGAGTGCTGTGGCCGGCTCTCAGCTCACTGCAAGCTCCGCCTCCCGGGTTCACGCCATTCTCCTGTCTCAGCCTCCCGAGCAGCTGGGACTACAGGCGCCCGCCTCGTCGCCCGGCTAGTTTTTTTGTATTTTTTAGTAGAGACGGGGTTTCAGCGTATTAGCCAGGTTGGTCTCGATCTCCTGACCTCGTGATCCGCCCGTCTCGGCCTCCCAAAGTGCTGGGATTACAGGCTTGAGCCACCGCGCCCGGCCCAGAGTTAAATCTTCATTTTCAGCCCCAACATCAGTCTGATCAGATCCTTATGGCCTCCTCAATGACAGTCCACGTGGGGCCTAACTAGAAGATGGGCCTCAGGGAAAGTCTTTCCTGGGACCCAAAACTGGGTTAGAAGAGAGGCAAACAGAGGCTGGGCGCGGTGGCCCACACCTGTAATCCCAGCACTTTGGGAGGCCGAGGCGGGTGGATCACTTGAGGTCAGGAGTTCGAGACCAGCCTGGCCAACATGGTGAAATCCTGTCTCCACTAAAAATACAAAAATTAGCTGGGCGTGATGGCACACACCTGTAATCCCAGCTACTTGGGAGGCTGAGGCTAGAGAATTGCTTGAACCCTGGAGGCGAAGGTTGCAGTGAGCCAAGATCGTGCCACCGTACTCCAGCCTGGATGACAGAGCAAGACTCCATCTCAAAAAAAAAAAAAAAAAAAAAAAGAGAAGCAAACATATGAAGAGATGATGCTCTTAACAGCAGAAAACAGTCTGAGTCTACAGGGACGGATCCGGTAGATATCAGACCTTCTAGATCAGTGTTGCCCAAAGTATATTTCTCAGGATATTAGAGGTTATACAAAACAGGGCTCCACAGCAGGCAAATGAGTTTGAGAAACGCAGTCCGCTAAGCATAATCAAGTGAGTTTCCTTAACTGCAGTCCTATTCAGAGCCTTTAACATGTAAATTCTTACAGTTTAAGAATTGGACATTCTTAAACTGAAAGGGACATGCTATACAGCATTTCCCAAACTTCTTAATTTTTTCTCCTCTCCAGATGATCTTACAGTACTAACACTGATCCACACTCTTGATCCTGGCACTTGAATCTACATGGTATTCAGCAGGAGGCATCAAAAGGAGTGCCAGTGAAGGAAAGCCAGGGTTGGCTCAAAGCCAGAATCCAAATGTTTGATAATGTCCAAATGTAAACTGATTTATTTAAATAATAAACCTGGTGCACCACAGGGACTGAAACATTTGTGGAATCCAGTAAAAAGAGCTACTATATCACTGGTGCCCCATAGTTCACAAAGGACAACACCCCATGTGGCAGGTGTTGAACAAGTAATCAAAACCTGTCACAGCTGTGACAGGCTATATTTTCTCTAGGTCTCCATTTCCCCATCTATCAAAAAGGAAAAGTAGTTCTTGCCTTGCCTATCTCAGGATTCGCTGAGGGACTGAATGGGCCCTGATTACTGTAAAGCACTGTGCAAGCCATTAAACATGGTGTAGATATGGAGGGAGCACCGCAGTCCCCAGTGAATGTTCTGAAACACAGAACATGAGATGTGAAGCATCTGACCAAAATACAGCCCAACAGAACAGCATATCCCCCAGGTCCACAGAGGGCAGCAGGGGCTCCAGCACCTTATGCAGAAGCATAATTTCTTAGGGTTTTTAAAAAAATTTTTTGGGACAGAGTTTTGCTGTTCTCGCCTACACTGGAGTGCAATGGCACAATCTCAGCTCACTGCAACCTCTGCCTCCCGGGTTCAAGTGATTCTCCTGTCTCAGCCTCCCAAGTAGCTGGGATCACAGTTGCCTGCCACCATGCCCAGCTAATTTTTTGTATTTTTGGTAGAGATGGGGTTTTACCATGTTGGCCAGGCTGGTCTTGAACTCCTGACATCAAGTGATCCACCTGCCTCAGCCTCCCAAAGTGTTGGGATTATAGGCGTGAGCCACTGCGCCCAGCCAGTTTTGTTTGTTAGGAGAATTTTTCCTCTGCCTTCCAGACCAAAAAAGGCAAAAAGCAGTTCCCTAGCTTTTTGGATTCTTGCCTTCCTGAAGTACCTATTCCAGAGAGTACTTGAGAGACTGATGAGAACAAGTGGTAAATAGGACTTTTAAATTTCTTCACATGATGCTTTTGTGTTTTTCAGATTGCAGGTGTCGGGTGTGCAGTTTGTGTATCATGTGAGACCCACAGTAAATGGACAGGCCCTGGGGAAAGCCAAAGCCACCACAAAACAGGCAGGACAGATAGGGGTCTTACCTGGAGGATGCCAATCACCTTTTTGGCTATAAAAGGGCCAAAGTGAGATGCTTTTGATAAACTCACTCCTTTGTAGTCTGCAAGAATTACAATTCCATTCACCTGTGTTTCTTCAGACTGAATGAGTTTTTCTAAGGTCAAGTATATGGCTCGGATGTTTTCGGTAATTGGATAGTTGCTCGGTATCCATCTGTCTAAGGTCATAAGAGAGTGACAGTAAGTTACAGAAGTTAATATAAATAAGGGATCAAAGATTTATCTCCTATCACTGTTGTTTCAAAATGGAAAAGAAAGATACTCTAGTAGCCATGACTCTGTTTAGGTTAGTAAATGGAATAATAAGCAGCAGCTGGTTTCTTAACTCCAAACAGCAGCGCATTTTGCGAGGCAAATACAATTGAGTGTTGAGGTTAAGAGCATGAGCTCTGGCTGGGCACAGTGGCTCATGCCTGTAATCCCAGTACTTTGGAAGGCCGAGGTGGGAGGATTGCTTAAGCCCAGGAATTCAAGACCAGCCCAGGCAACATGGCGAAACCCCATCTCTACAAAATACACAAATATTAGCCAGGTGTGGTGGGGTGTGGCTGTAGACCCACTACTTGGGAGGCTGAGGTGGGAGGATCACTTGAGCTCAGGAGACTGAGGCTGCAGTGATCATGCCACTGTACTCCAGCCTGGGTGACAGGGTGAGACCCTGTCTCAAAAAAAAAAAGATGCACTCTGAAGTCAGACACACCTGAGGTTTGAATGTTACTAGCTGTGTGACTTTGGGCACGTTACTATAATACCTCACTCTAAGCCCTGATGTCCTCATAAGTAGAATAGGGTGAAATACCTTCATGGACATCTGTGCTTTCTGCCATCATGTATCTCCCCTTATCTTCATAGCACCAACCTGATTTTCCTTAGGGAACGACCTCCTCCCACTCTAGCCATGCAGTTTGGATAGAACTGACTTGACTCCTGACTCCAGAGGTGAGAAAGTGATTGGGGATTGATTGGCCAATGATTGGCCAATCTGACAGCACATCCTTCTGGCCACAGTGTGTGATCCAAGCCAGGTCAAGCAGAGTCAAGGAGACTCAATTCTAGGACCCTGGCCCTATGGAAAGAGATCTCTCTTCCCTCTTATAGTTTTGAGGCGGTGAGTCTGAGATTCACAGGACCCGTGAGGCAAGAGAGCTGGCCTGGGAATGAAGCCCCTGTTGAGGACAGCAGTGGTGGGGACAGCTTTCCAGTGCCAGAGTTTGGGCCCCTGAATGGAAATACGGCTGGACGTCAGTTATCTGAACAACTGAGTTTTTTTGTTTGTTTCAGCCAATGTGAATTGGGCTTTCTGTCACTTGCCACACAAAGACTGAGTCTTGGCCAGATGTGGTGGCTCAAGCCTGTAATCCCAACACTTTGGGAGGCCAAAGCGGGTGGATCATTTGAGGTCAGGAGTTCAAGACCAGCCTGGCCAACATGGTGAAACCCTGTCTCTACTGAAAATACAGGCCGGGCGCGGTGGCTCAAGCCTGTAATCCCAGCACTTTGGGAGGCCGAGACGGGCAGATCATGAGGTCAGAAGATCGAGACCATCCTGGCTAACACGGTGAAACCCCGTCTCTACTAAAAAATACAAAAAAACTAGCCGGGCGAGGTGGCGGGCGCCTGTAGTCCCAGCTACTCGGGAGGCTGAGGCAGGAGAATGGCGTAAACCCGGGAGGCGGAGCTTGCAGTGAGTTGAGATCCGGCCACTGCACTCCAGCCTGGGCGACAGAGCGAGACTCCGTCTCAACAACAACAACAACAACAAAAACACTCTCTCCTTTCAGTTTACAGCACTTTACACTTAGTTTTCTTCTTTTTCCTTCTCTATCTTACTTCCACAAGTTGAGTACCTTTGGATTTCTTGGTCTTGGGCCTTATTTTCACCTATATCTGCATAAAATAAGTGGTCTCATATAAGTTTCATGCTTTTTTTCCCCCCTTATTACCGTATTTCCAGGGCCTAACTCAGTAAACGGTAAGGCAGTATTTGATG
>NW_016806836.1:3490642-3508855 GCF_001698545.2 Rhinopithecus bieti
AAAAAAAAAAAAAAGAAAATGCCCACTTTTTACTGTTAACCACTGTTCTCAAGAAAATCCCAGCAAAATCTATGTACCTCTTTCTTAAAAGATAAAACCTTACGTTTGCCAACTATGGGATATGTGATATGTGCAAAATTCTTTTTTATTTTTATTTTTTTGACGGAGTCTTGCTCTGTCACCCAGGCTAGAGTGCAGTGGCATGATCTCGGCTCATTGCAACCTCTGCCTCCCGGGTTCAAGCGATTCTCCTGCCTCAGCCTCCAGGACAGTTAGGATTACAGGCATGTACCACCACACCCAGCTTTTTGTATTTTTAGCAGAGACGGGCAGGGTGGCGGGGGCGGGAGGCAGTTTACCATGTTGGCCAGGCTGGTCTTGAACTCCTGACCTCATGATCCACCTGCCTCAGTCTCCCAAAGTGCTGGGATTACAGGCATGAGCCACCGCATCTGGCCTGATATATGCAAAATTCTCATGAAAGATCTTTGTCCCCAAATTGTGCCAACGTTGCTGCCAATTAACCCTGCCTCTATGTAACTGGATATCATCCCTTTCAATCACATGTCTCAAAAGAGCTTTAATAAAGGCAAAGCTGATTCCCAATTGAGAAGAAACGTTTCTATGTATGCCTCTTCCTAAAATGCTGGGTCAGTGGAAAGGGGTCCAGATCTGCTCCAGACATATGGGGAAAAAATTCATCTCACGAGCAAAGGGTTGAAACCATGCAAGCAAAGGTGCAATCAGTGTTGTAATATCTGACTGTGTTGTAATATTCTTATGAGTTGAGTACAGAGGAGGAGCAGAAAAACCTGCTGACTGGTTTCTAGGTCTCTTGGTGCCCTAAAATCTGTACTGCATTGCTTATTTTAAAATAAACACTAATTTTGGCAAGTACCTAAAATAGCAGGTAAGCCATTAACAGTGGTCTTGGTACATGATAGTAAAGTCTGAATAGAATGGTTTAGCCTCCAAAGAAGAGTTTGGGGAATGGGTAAAGGCAGAGGTAAGTGCATGGAGGTGTCCACTCCCCATCAAACTTCCCTTCAAGAGGGCATTTATATGAATGAGCAGAAGAGGACTACTAGTGTGTTCTCATTCCCTGGCTTACTTAGGGAGAACATTGCATCCTTACTTTCCATTCTTCTCTCAGCTGTGGTCTGATGGAAAATCAGGAATGGAGTAGAACATTCCAAAGTTTATAATGCTTTTGGTGTCATGGAAGAGAACAGGCCTAACAATCAGAAATCTTGAGTTCTGGCAGCCCCTGGTCATTGTGTTGAAATGCTCTTTGGGGAGCATTTCTTTCTTTCTTTTCTTTTTTTTTTTTTTTTTTTTAATTTTTTGTAGAGACAAAGTCTCACTATGTTGCCCAGGCTCGTCTCAAACTCCTGGCCTCAAGTAGTCCTCCCTCACCCCCACAAAGTGCTGGGATTACAGGTATGAGCCGCTGCGCCTGGCTGGGGAGTATTTCTAAATGCTCTTTTAGTGGCAGAGAGCCCCCATTCGTAAACTGCCATGACAAAGAAATGTAAGGTATCCTAATTACTGCCAAGAAATGCTAAGATCAAAAAACAAATCCAAAGTGAATCCTGTCAGTGGCTTCACACAATAGAGGAAAAGAAGGAAAGGTTGGAGGAGGCACAGAGGAGGCCCCTTTCCAGGTGTCTGCCCAGTCCACACCCTTGCACTGATACCTGTACCTCAACCTATTCACAAAGAGGGCTCAGGGAGGGCCCTGGCAGCCATGCTTGTATCCTATGGCCAGGGGCAGGTTCTTAGGCCCCACCTGATGCTCCCCGCTAGAAATCTGGAATCTGCATTGAGGAACTTAATTGGGTGGTTAGGCAAACCTGAGAGCTGAGCGGGTGCCAGATTTAACTATGTGCACAGGAGTGGGACAGCCATACACAGAAAAAAGTGTGAAGAAGATACGCAAAAGGCAGAAATATGTGGCTGAAGGATACACAGACTGTCAGGCAGAGACAGGGAGAATGGCTGTCTTGGCTCCTGCTGGCAGTCTGATTCTTGGTTCTAGGCCCTAGTAAGAACTGCCACACCTTCAGTTCTCTGGTTCTGGGAGGTACTCCTGTCTCCTTCGACTAAATCCTCCCTTTTTTCTGAAGTTGGTTTGAGTAGGTTTTTGTTATCTGCAATCAAAAAAGCCTTGACTATGACAAAGAAGGGGTAAAAAAGGGACTTGGAAAGGAGGACAGGGTGCTGAATGGACACATTGCAAAGACTGGACACACCCGCCCCACAACAGTCTAGGGAGATACCTGGGCGGATGCAGACGACATGGCAGCCCCTGGGGTCAGTGTGGGGCAGCACGGTGAGGAACCCAGAAGCAAGGACATCTTTTAAGGCTGATGGCTTCAAGTTATTGAAGACTTCGGGCCAGCTTCTCCTACAGCTGTGGTAGTTGATGAGGAGCTGCAGGGCCCGGTCGTAATCAAACTTGCGGGCTCGGAGGAAGCGCAGCAGGAAGGCGTCGTCAAGGGAAGTGCTCAGGTTCGGGTACTCCTTCCGCACCATGTCACGAAGGGCCTGCACATCTCGAAGTCTCCATTCCGGCTTTTCCTGCAGCTCTTCCCGGGCTTTCGTGACCAGTTCTTCTGTCAGTGAGCACACGTAGCCCGGAGGCTCAGGTGGTGGCAGCAGCTCATTTTCAGAGAGTGAGGCCACAGAAGGGCTGGTTCTCAGAGAGTCACTTTCTTCTGACATTAGCTACCAGGGTCCCTGCCAACACAGAAACCCTAAGCAAAGTTAACAAGTGCTTATTTCAAATCCCAGGGCAGCCCAGTGTAGGGGACAGGAACACTTCTGTAAAAGCCAAGTAACCTCAGGGCAGTGTTTCTCAACTGGGGGCAATGATCGGGATCTAAACCACACACGCAAGTCTGACCCCAGGCCGGCTGCTGTTAGTGCCCAGGGAGGCAGCCAGCAGCTATAGCAGACCATATACTCCCTCATAAATACCAGGGCCTTCCTTATAAATGTATTAATAGGTGCTCAACCTTATTCATCATTAAATAAATGTGAATTAAAACAACTCAGGCCAGGCGTGGTGGCTCATGCCTGTAATCCCAGCACTTCAGGAGGTCGGGGTGGGTGGATCGCCTGGGGTAAGACTTTGAGACCAGCCTGGCCAACATGGTGAAATCCCATCTCTACTAAAAACACAAAAATCAGACGGGTGTGGTGGGCACCTGTAATCTCAGCTACTTGGGAGGCTGAGGCAGGAGAACTGCTTGAACCCAGGAGGTGGAGGTTGCAGTGAGTTGAGATGGCGCCACTGCACTCAGCCAGAGCAAGACTCTGTTTAAAAAAAAAAAAAAAAAAAAAAAAACTCTGAGATTCAGATTGGCAAAAATAAAATAAAATAACGTACTCTGATATGTTTGCTGCTGCTGGGAGTATAAATTGACAGCCTCTTTGGAGGGCAGTTGTCAATATCTTCAGAATGTAAACCCACATGCCCTTTGGGTCAGCAATTCCATTTCTAGGACATATACTTGTATGTATGTACAAAATATGCACATGGCCTTCACAAGTATTGATTATAATGACAAAAGATTGGAAACACCTTAACTGCCCATCAGGGGAGACTGGTTAAGTAATATTACCATACGAATGGGGTACTAGTCAGTCATGAAAAGGAATTAGGCAGATGTTTATGAATTGATACGTTAAAAAAGCAAGTTGCAGAATAGTGTACAGAAAATAATCATATTTTTAAACTATACATATACACTTGTGAATGCACACAAAACTTCTGGAAGGAGATAATAAGAAACTTACCAATGGTTATCTCTAGGGAGCAGAACTGGACAAGAGAAGATTTAAGATGAGAAAGAGGATTTTTACTGTACTGTTTGAATTTTTTACCACATACCCATGTAACATATGTGCCAGTCAGATCTCCTGCTGGGAAAACGTAATTGATAAAGGGCCTCCAGTAGCTGTCCCTCTAGATCCACTATCCAGGGGAAGCCACAACTTTCCGCAGCCCTTCTGTGGCCTCACTGCTCCTAGGCAATGATTTAGTGAGACATGGGACTCCTCTAACAGGCAGTGTTTGCTTGAGGGCCTGGCCAAACCTTTGTTGGGACTGCCCTGCAGTCGGAGACTTGCTGCCCAAACATTCACAGGAGCTGATCTGCATCACTGCCCATGCCTCTTCCTGACCACCAGCTCCCTTCCCAGGTGTTGTCCTTCACAAGGGTTGCCTCTAAATTTCTAGCATGTCTAATCTCATCCTAGTGTCTGCTTCTTAGAGGACCCGAATTCATGCACTTTTTTATTTTTTAAGAGACAGGGTCTTGCTGTGTCACCCAGGCTAAAGTGCAGTGGCACAATCATAGCTCTCTGCAACCTCGAACTCCTAAGTTCAAGCAATCCTCCTGCCCCAGCCTCCCAGGTAGCTGGGACTATAGGCACACACCACCACCACAACTGGCTAATTTTTAAATTTTTTTCTCGGGCTGTGTGTGGTGGCTCACGCCTGTAATCCCAACACTTTGATAGGCTGAGGTGGATGGATCACCTGAGGTCAGGAGTTCGAGACCAGCCTGGCCAACATGGTGAAACCCTATCTCTACTAAAAATACAAAAATTAGCCAGGCATGGTGGTGTGGGCCTGTAGTGCCAGCTACTTGGGAGGTTGAAGCAGGATAATCGATTGAAACCAGGAAGCAGAGGTTGCAGTGAGCCGAGATCTATCACTGCACTCCAGCTTGGGCGACAGAGTGCGACTCCATCTCAAGTAAAAAAAAAAAATATATATATATATATATATTTTTTTTTTAAAGAACCACTCTGCTGTCTTGGGAATGGACTCTAAGGGGGTGAGGACTGAAGCAAAGAGACCATTTAGAGGCTATTGTAATAATCTAGCTGAGAGATGCTGGTGGTCTGGAGTAGGTAGCCTTCGCTGACCCTCAGGCCAGGTTAGGTGGCCCGCACTTCTCCCACCCTGTTGCAATTGTCTGTTGGTAATTTGTGAGCAACATCCAAGTTTGTCTTGTTCATCACCTTAAACCCAGCACCTAACGTGGTGTTAGACACACAGTCTGCACTCCATAAATATTTGTTGAATGACTTTAGTCTGGTTGGCAGAGATATGCTAAGTGAGGAATGGAACACCTATGGCTTTGTTTTTATGGAAGCCACCAAGAGATGCCTGCAGTCCCATCTAGTGTCTACCTGAGCGACAAACCACAGTGTTCACAAGGTACAAGCCTCACCTCAAAGCCCCTCTCCACCCTCATTTTCCATCTCATCCCACCCTGATGCACATTAAATGCCAGTCAAAACAAACTATGAGCCATCATCCTTGGAACAACTCGTGCACTTCTGATACACTCTGCCTGGAATTTCCTCTTCTAATTTGTTCCTAACTCAACAGCTCATGACATTCAAGGCCCAGCTGCCATGTCACCTCCTCTGTGAATCCTTTCCAAACTCCCTGAGGGTGATTCCCTCCAGTTTTCCACAGAACTGGGTTCCTATTTCTTTTTTAGAAATTACAGTCCAATGCCATGGGCGTTTACATAGAACTCTCCAGAGTCAGTTTTACCACCCACTCATTTATCAAATAATTACTGATCACCTACCATGTATGTCAGGCACTGTGCTCACAGGTATTGGGAACACAGACGCAAATGTAATTCCTCGCCTAATGAAGCTTACATCATAGTGGAATGAAGAGAATGTATACTTGAGCATTTTACCATGTATCAAGCATTGCTAAGCCCTTTACCCATTTCCTCATTTAATCTTTACAGTATTTGGTGAGGGCGCTATTACTGTTCCCATTTTACAAAAGACAAAAAGGACTGTCCCCCAGAATGTAAGTTCCACGAAGGCAGAGGGCTTGTCTTCCATATCCACTGCCACCCCCAGTGCCTGGCATATGGCAGTGGTCTGTACACATCAGCGGAGGCTATAGGTTAAGGGATGCGCCCAAGGGGGCACACCCGGTGAGGCAGAGCAAGGATGCATCTAGCCCCACCCTGGTCTTCTAATCTCCACCCTCCACCTGGAGCTTCATGTTGACGCTCCAGGGACTCAGCAATGCCGAGCGCTCAGCAGGGCTCAGTCACGGGCTGGTGAATGAGCTGACAGACGGGCATATGACTGAGATACAGACACCAATTGGTAAGGGTGAAGCCAGAGATCTCCCCCACCTGGAGCCCATCGCTTTCTGGAGCATCACTTTCCTTTCCATCCCTTTCTCTCAACAAGAAGAGGTCAGGAAGCCATCTCTCCTAGAGCCCCCAGACCCCACATCCCGTGGACAACCTTCCGAGGCCCCCACTTCCGGCTGTCACCCCCTCCCCAGGTGTCCCCATTTCCTGGGGTCTCTCGCTCCTCTGGTCCCCACTTCCGGTTATCCCTCCCTCTCAGGGGTCCCTCTCCTTAGCCCCCACGGCACACGGACGGGCTCGCGGGCACTCACCGGCCCGGCTACGGGCGGAGCGCGGGTCAATCGGCGGCGGGAGCCTCGTCCGGCAGCGCGCACAGAACCGACCCGCACTCCCTGCCCGGCCGGCCCGGCCCCTCGCGCCGGAAGTGACGTTCCGGGGCGTGGGAGGCGGGGCTCCGCCTAGGAGCGCGCATGTGTGACACTTCCCCGCAACGCTGGCGTTTAGTCGCCCCCTGGCTGTCAGAGCTCCGTGCTGTGGACCTGGAGTGGCTGGGTACCAGCCGCTTGTCAAACCCGGCTTATAGATGGGGAAACTGAGGCTCAAAGAAGGAAGGAAAGACGCTGCCATTTTCCAGGAACATGCTGACATGCACCTGTTGTTTAATATCCATGATCTCATTAACTCCTCATATTTATGCATTGCTCCTATTTCAGGAAAGGGAAACTGGCAATCAAGGCAGTAACGGGCTTCAAACCCAGACCTCAGAATTAACATTCTAGATTTCTCCCCAACTACGGCTGCTGTCAGGACTGGCTGCTCCAAAAGGGGAGATTCCAAACCAGGGGACATCTGTCTGTCATTAACTGAGTGACCTGGAGCAAGTCCCCATTCCTCTTTGGGCTTCTGTTTCGTTATCTGAAACCTGATTCTTCCTCTGGAGCCTGATTCAATAATTACTTTTTTCCTGCTTTGGGGTTCATGACGTTCCCTCCAGACAAAGGCTTTACTAATTCCCACCCCAGTCCAATAAGATCCCCCTGCAAGTATTTTGTGCAACTGCAACTTTGAGGCAAATCTCCTAGGTCCCTCTGAGGCAGAGTAGACATTAAGCCATTTCTAGAGAGAAATTTTGGTGGTCCAGGAGAACTCTGAGCCCAAAGAGACGACCTTAAACAGTCTTTTCGTTTTCCTACTCCAGGGGCAGGAGGAGTCCCAAGAAGATGGTAAGTGACCAATGAGGGCCGCAAGAATGTGGCAGTTTCTACCAGATACTAGATTGAGGGGCAGGGGGCAGCAGTGTGGAGGGGACCTGGGAATCATGAGTTTTGACTCTTGCTTTCAGTTTCATCACTTCTAGGATTGACAGACAAAATATAGAACATTCACCACAGTTTGAATTTTAGATAAACATTTAAGTTTGTTCCTTTCCAAACACACACACACACACACACACACACACACACACACACACACACGTGTCTTATGCAACATTTGGGACACATTTATACTTTAAAAATTGTTGTTTATAGGAAATTCAAATATGACTACTGGACATCCTGGATTTTGTTTTCTTTGCTAAATCTATGTATTATTTTCCTTGTTACTGTTACAAGGAATTACTGCAAACTTCATGGATTGAAACAACACAGATATATTCTCTTGCTGTTCTCTAGGTCAAAAGTCTGAAATCAAGGTGTTGGCAAGACTGCATTCTTTCTGGGGATTTCGAGGAAGCATCAGTTCCTTTCCTTTTACAGTTTGTAGAGGTCACCTGCGTTCCTTAGCTTATGGCCCCTTCTTCAAATCACCTCAACCTCTTGCTTCTGTTGTCACATCTACTACGGACTGATCCCCCTGCTTCCCTCTTCTTGTAAGGACTCTTGGGATTACACTGGGCTCACCCAGATAATCCAGAATAATCTTACCATCTCAAGATCCTTACATTAATCACATCTGTGAAATCTTTTAACACGTAAGGTAAGGCCGGGTGCAGTGGCTGTAATCCCAGCACTTTGGGAGACTGAAGCAGGTGGATCACTTGAGGTCAGGGGTACTACAAGACCACCCTAGCCAACATGGTGAAACCCCGTCTCTACTAAAAATACAAAAATTAGCTGGGCATGGTGGCACACGCCTGTAATCCCAACTACCTGGGAGGCTGAGGCAGGAGAATCACTTGAAACCGGGAGGTAGAGGTTGCAGTGAGCCGAGATCATGCCACTGCACTCCAGCCTGGGTGACAGAGCGAGACTCTGTCTCAAAAAGAAAACCCCCAAAACAGCCGGGCGTGGTGGCTCATGCCTATAATCTCAGCACTTTGAGAAGTCAAGGCAGGTGGATTACCTGAGTTCAGGAGTTTGAGACCAGCCTGGCGAACCTGGTGAAACCCCGTCTCTACTAAAAATACAAAAATTAGCCAGGCCTGTAATCCCAACCACCTAGGAGGCTGCCTGGGCTCCTGCGCCCTGCCAAATGGCAGCTCTTGTGGCAAAGGGTGAGGGATGACCCTGTCCTAACCATTCTGTCCTAGGTATTGGAATAAGCCCCTCTCCTCCACCCAAACCTAGGACCTACTACTGGTACCTGGAGCCCAGATAGCAATCCTAGATGCTGCCAGCAGGAGAAGAACTTGGTCTCAAGGGCAGGTCAGGGAGAGGATTCAGAGATGCCCCAAAAATCCCTGCCCCTTCTCTCAACTGAGGGCCATTATCACATTTTAGAGAACCAGATTATCTCAGGATTAGAAAGTCTCTGATAAACAATGACAACAAAAAGAGTTTCTGCTTTTTGAATGATTATATATACCAGGCACTGTGCTTGTATGATCTTAATTTCACCTTAAAATGACCCTGTGAACAGCAAGTTAGCATTGTCCCATTTACAGAAGAGGAAACTAAAATCCAGAAAGAGGCCAGGCCTGGTGGCTCACTCCTATAATCCCAGCAATTTGGGAGGCCAAAGTGGTGGATCACTTGAGGTCAGGAGTTTGAGACCAGCCTGGCCAACATGGTGAAATCCTGTGTCTGCTAAAAATAGAAACATTAACCAGGCATGGTGGCAGGCACCTGTAATCCCAGCTACTCTGGAGGCTGAGGAAGGAGAATCACTTGAACCCGGAAGGTGGAGGTTGCAGTTAGTCAAGATCATGCCATTGCACTCCAGGCTGGGCAACAGAGCGAGACTCTGTCTCAAAAAATAATAATAAAATAAAATAATGTAAAATATTGAGAAAGAGAAAGTCTCCTAAGGGCTCAAGATATGAAAGAGAGAGCTAGGTATCAATTCAAGCCTGTATGACACGATGGTCCCAAATTTTACTTTGTCCTAAAGGTCATGTAGCCCTGTCTCTGTTTTACAGGTTGGGAAAAGGATCAGAGAAGGACAAAAAATTGCCCAAAGTCACATGATGACTAAGTGTTTGAGCTGGTATTTGATGTCTGTGTTCTCTGCCTTGGACACTCAGAATTTATGGGGTCTGAACAACCTCTTGAAAAGACTCATTTCCTTATGTATAAAATGGGAATATGGCCCTTGTTTAGAAGGATCCTTGGGAGGATGTCATAGAACGGCATGTGCAGGTCAAGCACGGTGACTCACATCTGTAACCCCAGGACTTTGGGAGGCCGAGGCGGGCAGACCACCTGAGGCTAGG
The DNA here is from genome assembly GCF_001698545.2 of Rhinopithecus bieti. Taxonomy (NCBI): domain Eukaryota; kingdom Metazoa; phylum Chordata; class Mammalia; order Primates; family Cercopithecidae; genus Rhinopithecus; species Rhinopithecus bieti. Next base: position 3,500,444 of record NW_016806836.1, read on the forward strand.
AGTTCAGGACCAGCCTGGCCAACAGGGTGAAACCCTGTCTCTACTAAAAACACAAAAAATCCTACCTGGGTGTGGTGGCGCACGCCTGCATTCCCAGCTACTCAGGAGGTTGAGGCAGGAAAATAGCTTGTACCTGGGGGGCAGAGGTTGCAGTGAGCCAAGATCGTGCCACTGTACTACAGCCTGGGAGACAGAGCGAGACTCTGTCTCAAAAAAAAAAAAAAAAAAAAGAATGGCACGTGCAGAGTTCTGGCACATTGTATCATGAAATGTCTGTTTATCGGTGATGATCACCCACTCTCAAGCAGAAAGATCACCGGGGGCAGCTTGCCCTGTGTCTTGGTTTGGAAGGTTCCAAAAATCTTGCTCTCCTAATTTCATCCAGCCTCTGAAGAAAAAAATCTTGACACTGCATTGCGTACATGCTGGAGGAGGCTAGATATGCCTGAGCTGTCTATGTTCAGGGCCTGTGATTCTGAGCTCAGAAAATCTCCTAGGACCAGCCTTAGTATTGGTTCTAAGGTAAGACTTATATATTTTTATTTATTTTTATTTTTATTTTTTTGAGACAGAGTCCCACTCTGTCACCCAGGCTGGAGTGCAGTGGTGCAACCTTGACTCACTGCAACCTGTACCCCCTGGGTTCCAGCGATTCTCCTGCCTCAGCTTCCCTAGTACCTGGGGCTAAAGTTATGCATCACTGTGCCTGGCTGATTTTTGTATTTTTAGTAGAGACAGGTTTCACTATGTTGGCCAGGCTAGTCTCGAACTCCTGACCTCAGATGATCTGCCTGCCTCAGCCTCCCAAAGTGCTGGGATTACAGGCGTGAGCCACCATGCCTGGCCTGGTAAGGCTTATTTAGGATGGCACCACAGTATCGGGCATAATTTCTCAACCTTAGCACTATTGACATTTGGAGCTGGAAAAGTCTTTTTTTTGGGGACGTGGGAGAGATGTGGTCCTGTAGGATGTTTAATGTCATTCCTAGGCTTTACCCACTAGATGACAGTAGCACTCCACATTCACAGTGATGAAAACCAAGGATATCTCCAGACATTGCCAAATACCACCTGGGAGACAAAGCTGCTCCAAATTAAGAACCACTAGTGTGGGAGAAAGAATGTTAGGTTCTGGTCAGACAGACCTGAGAAAGCCTGTGTCACTTACCAGCTGTGTAACAGTGGAACAATTATCTGTCTCTCCAACCCTTGGTTTCATCAACCGTAAAATCCTGTACTAACTGCTACCAGTTATTGAATGCTTTCATTGGTACAGTGATGAGCTCTTTGCATGGATAATCTCATTTGATTGTCAATAACAGAATCATGGGGCCAGGCACGGTGGCTCACACCTGTAATCCCAGCACTTTTGGAGGCCGAGGCAGGAGGATGACTTGAGGCCAGGATTTCGAGACCAGCCTGGCCAACATAGTGAAACCCCATCTCTCCTAAAAGTACAAAAATTAGCTGGGTGTGCTGGTGGGTGCTTGTAATCCCAGCTACTCGGGAGGCTGAAGCAGGAGAATCATTTCAATCCGGCAGGTGGAGGTTGCAGTGAACCGAGATCATGCCACTGTACTCCAGCCTAAGCAACAGAGGAAGACTCCACCTCAAAAAACAAACAAAAAAATCGCCCCCCAAACCCCCCAGAATCCTGTAAAGATACTGACCGGTGGAAATAGGGAGGAAGATGAGGAGGGAGTGGTCCGTATCAGGTATCTTCTCTGTACCTTGCATGAAAGCAGGTGACCTCACATACATTTCTGTGCTGTCACTGGCTGTGTGATCTTGGGCAAATCACATTTCCCCTGGGGTTCAGTTTCCTTATCTGTGAAAATAATACCAACTGGGGAATTCTGGAAAGATAGAGGCAGTAATGCCTAGCATAGATATGAATCTCCCCAAACCCCCAATCAAAAACAGAAAAAAATTCATAAACACGTTTACAACAAAACTAAGTGTGACAAGGCATCTTCATGAATTCCAAAACACAAGTGGGGACAAATCACCAACAGCTACAAGGCCTGCATGCCATTGGCATCTCTGTGCAGTAGAAACAGAAGGGAAGCAGCAAGGTGTCTGACGGGCCTGAGACATGGAGAGTGCTAAAATTGCAACATGTATTCACGTGTTGTTGGGAAAACAGCGGCTGAAACTGGAAAGCGTTTTGCCAACTCCAGTAGTGGGCGAGTGTAAGATGTTTGCCACACAGCCTAAGGTTTAAAGGAGTTTTTAACCCCTGTGAATTATTGAGTAATTTTAACCAGTAATTGTAGCATCTTTCCATTATGTCAGCCCCTGTATCCTTGAAAACGAAAGATTCCAAGTGTGGAAGAAAGGAACTACAGATGTAATACAGAATAGGTTCCATAAACATCCTATACAACTCTATTTACATTGGATATATCTATGTGAACTTGAGACTACTTTTAAAGGAAATGTATATGCATGTATTCATATATACAATACCTAGTTCTAGCTACTAAAAAAGACTTAAACCATGGTCATCTTGTAGCAATGAGCGTATCTTGCACCCAGATAATAGTTTTGATTAATAAAAATAAAAAGAGTTCTTGAAGAAATTACTCATTCCAGATCTGTAGCAGGAGATATACAAAATGAGCCTGAAATATCTTGTCATGTCAGTTAACAAGGAAGCTATCAAAGGCTACCAGGGTCACACCAAAAGGACTTAGAAGCCAGCCTGCAGATGAAACAATGTTAGCTGCAACAAAGATAATCCTTGCAGTTGATTGAAACTCATCAAATATGTTTAAAACCCTGGGTTCATAATGATATCCAGCAAATCAATCACCTTCTGACGATGGCATGGAAATAAATTGCATTCTTGAACACTAGGTAAATAAAGAATCTAGTCATTCTCCTGCCTTTCCTAAATGAACTGTAGCACTGGGAAACCAAATAGATAAAGGGAAGAAGTTTCCTACAAAATTACTACAGCTAATACATGAAAACAAAATGATGCAATATTGCCATTTTGTTATTTACAGTGAATGAATGTATCCAGCCATTGTCCACAATGGCAGCTAACATCAAAAAAGGAGCAAACTCCAGCCTTGTAGGAGCTGCTTGGAAAGGAGTCCAGCACCAGCTATAATCATGCCAAAAAGATGGACCCTGAGTCTGATCCAGCTGCTAATTTGCAGGCAATGCAGAGGTCAGAGGGCCGTGTTATATTGTACTGTGAGGATGCAATTGACAAAATTCAGACTTTGAGAAACTACACGGAAAACAGCCTGAATTCAACAGATAAACTTCAAGGAAGAGAAAAGGATGGAAGGGAGAACCTGTAGACTATTTTTTAAAAGAGGCTTTTGGATTAATAAAAGAGGCTTTTGGCTGGGCACTGTGGCTCACACCAGTAGTTCCAGCACTTTGGGATACCTAAATGGGAGGATCTTTTGAGGCCAGGAGTTCAAGACCAGCCTGGGCAACATGGTAAAACCCTGTCTCTACAAAAAAATACAAAAATTAGCCAGGTGTGGTGGCACATGCCTGTAGTCCTGGCTACTCTGGAGGCTGAGGTAGGAGGATCACCTGAGCCTGGGGTGTTCAAGGCTGCAGTGAGCCAAGATTGCACCGGTGCACTCCCTCCTGCAAGACAGAGTGAGACCTTGTCTCCTAAAAAACAAAACACACACACACAAAAGAGGCTTTTAAAAAGTGGACATGGCCGGGTGTGGTGGCTCACGCCTGTAATCCCAGCACTTTGGGAGGCTGAGGCAGGTGGATCACCTGAGGTCAGGAGTTCAAGACCAGCCTGGCCAACATGGTGAAACCCCATCTCCACTAAAACACAAAAATTAGCCGGGCATGATGGTGGGTGCCTGTAATCCCAGCTACTGGGGAGGCTGAGACGGGAGAATCTCTTGAACCCGGGAGACGGTGGTTGCAGTGAGCCGAGATCGTGTCACCACCTGGGCAGTTGAATGAGACTCCACGTCAACAAAAAATAAATAAATAAAAATAAAAAGTGGACACAACTAAACAATAACATCTAGGGATGCACACTCAGATGAGTAAGTCATGAAGAAACGCAAGGAAGTAATTAATAGTCGGATTAGTGATTATTTTGGGGGGAGGGGCTGTGATTGGTATGGAGTACCTGGTGAGGTAGGGAGGGGAACCCTGAGGTGGCTGAAAAATTCTGTTTCTTGACCTGGGTGGTGGTTACAGGGTGTTTGTCTTAATATAACTCACTAAGCTACAATTTTTTTTTTTTTTTTTTTTTATATAGGGTCTCTCTTTGTTGCCCGGGGTGGAGTATAGCAGTGTAATCTCAGCTCACTGTAGCCTCAGACCTCCCGAGACTCAAGTAATCCTCCTACTTCAGCCTCCTGAGTAACTGGGGCTACAGGTACACGCCACCATGCCCGGCTAATTTATGTATTTTTCGTAGAGATGGGGTTTCAGGTTTTGCCATGTTGCCAGGTTGATCTCAAACTCCTGGGCTCAAGCAATCTACTCACCTCGGCTTCTCAAAGTGCTGGGATTACAGGTGTGAGCCACTGCATCTGGCTGCTACAAATTTAATTTGTGTGGTTTTCTGCATCTGTTTTGCTCTATAATATAAAGGTTTTAAAAAATGAAGACAGCAATACCTACTTCACAGTATGTGTATGTGCATATGAGTGTATACATGTACATATACATGTATCTCAATGTATGTCTTCTGTTAGCACCAGGTAGATAGGTAGATGCTCACTAAATATGACTTCCAGGTGAATTTTGTTCAAAACACTGACCTGTGTGATTTCAGCACTGTTACTGACATGCTAACTTGTGTGGCTAATTAAAATAGTTCGTGCTTCCCAACTGGGGCAGAGACTGGAAAAATTAAAATAAAAAATTGTTAACGGTTATTAGGTAATACTATGTGCCAGGCACTGTTTCCAGTGTAACTAATCTAATTGAATCCTCATAACTGTATTATGATTATTCCCATTTTACAGAGAAGAAAGCTGAGGCTTAGAGAGATTCCCTGTGGCCACACAGGAGGTGGCAAGGCAGCCTGTTTTGTTTTGTATTGTTTTGTTTTGAGGCAGCATCTCACTCTGTGGCCCAGGCTGGAGTGCAGTGGCACAGTCTTGGCTCACTGCAACCTCTGCCTCCTGGGTTCAGGCGATTCTCCTGCCTCAGCTTCCCCAGTAGCTGGGATTACAGGCGCATGCCATCACGCCCGGCTAATTTTATTTGTATTTTGAGTAGAGATGGGGTTTCGCCATATTGGCCAGGTTGGTCTCAAACTCCTGGCCTCAAGTGATCCACCCGCCTTGACCTCGAAAAGTGCTAGGATTACAGGCATGAGCCACCACACCTGACTAGCAGGTTTGGAACCCAGGCAGTCTGGCTCTCAGCTCTTCCCTCTCATCCACTGTAGCATATGTACCATGCTGTTTTTCACTTGGTGTCTAGTGCCCTGTTTGCAATAATAACTCCCCCTTTTGGAGTGCCTGCTAATGTGTGTGCCATCCTTTGACATTCACTACCTGAATCTCACATCAACCCTGGAAGGTGGAGGTACTTGTTAGTCTGCATTTGGTGGATAGGAAAACTAGAACTCAGAGAGCTGGAAAACTTGCTCAAAGTAACAGAGTAAATAAATGGCAGTAGGTGGTGGGGGAGGAGTTTGAATCGGGGACGGGGAGGGTTCATACTCTGACCCTTGGGATTCTAAAGAACAAAATGTCCTATACTCTTAAACAGATGCTCATCTGATGGATCTGACCCAGTTTGAGGTCATGGGTTGCCCAACCAGTGGTCCGGAGCCTGGCTTGGCTTGAGAAGTGTCCAGATGTGGGCTGGGGGAAGTCAGAGGCTTGGCAAACACCAGACATGTTTGACCCCAATCAGAAGGTCGTGCAAAGCTGGTGACCCCTGGGCCTGGGGTTCCCTAAGGGGCAAGAGACTCCTTTTTCTCAGTGTGCCAGCCTTGTGCTCACAAGCCGCCCAATCAGGACCTAGAACGGAGCTGGCCATCTCTCGGGATGGGGTAAAGAGATGCCCATGGGTTGGCTGTGCAGATTTCCCAGAAGTGGGAAGAACCTGGCTGTGTTTTCGTGGTCACACATTGATTTCCCAACCTGAGTCAGCATGGCTGCTTGGAGGTACAGCATGTCCTCTCTGTTCCCAGGGGCCCTGGATCCCAGCCTGGCTGAAGCATTTCCAAAACAGGGCCTGGAATAGTGAGAAAAATGGAAGGGGTGGAGGTCCCACATGCCCTTCATTAGTACCAGCCACCCACCATTATATTAATAGCACCTAGCATGGACTGAGTTCTTACCAGGTGCCGGGTCCCGTGCTAAGCATGTCATATGTATTCACTTAACTAACCTTACAGAGATGCGATGGAGTAGTGGCTCTTCCATTTGACAAAGGAGTAAACAGACTCAGAGAAGCCACATCACTTGTAAATGGTCCCACGGAGATGGAATTTGCAGGTCTGTGATTGTGGAATCCTGGTGTTTCAGCTCCACAAATTCACTACTTCACTCAGCCCTCACAACAAACCCCCAGTAAGGTGTTGTCACCCCAGTAAGGATATGAAAAAAACGGAAGCTCGGGATGATGGACATGACTTGTAAGATGTTTCTAGAAAGCTCTGCTGTGACAACCAGTAACTGTTTTTTAAGAGCCCAGTCAAAACCCACAGCTGCTAAAATTTGGCCGTGACTACCCAAAACCCCTACATTTATTATTACCCCTATATCCCCCACATTCTCCTAGGATGGGAAGAGGAGGCAAAGAGTTCTTTGGTGGCCATCTTCTCGGAAGAGTGGAATGGGGTCATGAGGGCTCTTCCATGAGAGGGGCTACTATTTGTAGAGATTAATGTGTGGCCATTATGAGCGGGCCCAGTGGTCCCATGTGGGCATGGGCATCTAGAGACTGAGAGAAACAGGCTGCCTGGCTGAATCGGTACAGGAGCCACAGTGTGGGTGTGCTAAGGTCAGCAACATTCCCAGGACTTTCAGGGCACAGGCTGCTGGCTGTAGTGTTTCCCGTGGACCAGCGTTGGCAGAGAGCACCTGCAAGGGGTCCTCTTGGGTCCTGTCCCCTAGAGCCTCCTGGAGGGGCAGAGGTGTGGCAGCAGCAAGAAGCTTGAGTTGGATGTTGGGTTCCTAAGGGCTGATGAATGACTTGCAGGGGACCCCTATGAGGAGAGGTGCATCTGCCAAGGTCAAGAGTGAGAGGGCCCCTGTGACGGTGGTCGTCTCCATGGAGCCCACGACAGAAAGGGGCAGCTTGAAGCCAGCCAGGATGGTTGCAGCTCAAGGGAGACCCTTTCTCCCCCCTTGCCATCTCCAACACCCCCCACTTTACCCCACATGTAGATGAGGGAAGGAGAGATAGAGAAGGAGCCACCCACACCACCTCCCTGCAGCAAGCCTGAGAACAAGGGGAGAAGGTTTAAACCGAAATCAAATTGAGAATTTTGGTTAGAAGCTTCACTGGACATTCTCATTTCTAAATTGAGTGTGTTTGTGACCTAAAGTGACCATAGAATTACCTGTTGCCTCAGAACGAGCAGAAGAGTAAGGGGGAGATTTCACTCAGTGGCAGGGAAAATGTTTCTCCACCAAATACATCTTAGAATGGACACTGGGAGATAAAAATAAAGATGTGCTTTGATTATGTCACAGGCCAGATTTCTTCAACATCCTGTTCTCAGTGAGAAGGAGGATTCTCCAAAACAAGTCTAGGAAGTGAATGTTCCAGAATGTTCTAGAACTTGGTTCATTAGGCAGGCAAGAAGCGTACCTCTGGGAACCTCTTGAGCCCTTCATGGGCTAGCACACCACTACCATCCCCCCAGAAGCTTCAGTTGTTGGCTTCTAATGGCTTACTATTTCCATTTCTACTGAGAACTGCCATCTCAGGAATCACCTCACCCTGGAGTTTATTCCCCTCACCCACAGGGTGGCTGGTAGCCAACAGCTGACTTGTACAGAGGTACACAAAGCCAGCCTTTTTGCTAGATTTTACCTGAGACCACATCTTTGCTTGTTTCCCTCCCTGTCTTGCTTCCCTTCATCCCTTACATGTTCTTTCCTTTATAAATCACACAGTACTGGCCGGGCGCGGTGGCTCAAGCCTGTAATCCCAGCACTTTGGGAGGCCGAGACGGGTGGATCACGAGGTCAGGAGATCGAGACCATCCTGGCTAACACGGTGAAACCCCGTCTCTACTAAAAAAATACAAAAAATTAGCCGGGCGAGATGGCGGGCGCCTGTAGTCCCAGCTACTCGGGAGGCTGAGGCAGGAGAATGGCTAAACCCGGGAGGCGGAGCTTGCTTGCAGTGAGCCGAGATCACGCCGCTGCACTCCAGCCTGGGCGACAGAGCGAGACTCTGTCTCAAAAAAAAAAAAAAAAAAAAAAAAAAAAATTA
>NW_016806836.1:3509163-3520811 GCF_001698545.2 Rhinopithecus bieti
GTCTCAAAAAAAAAAAAAAAAAGAAAAGAAAATTAAAATAAAATAAAATAAATAAATAAATCACACAGTACCTAATCTTTGCCTCAGGCTCTGTGTCTGAGGAGCTGAAGATGATTCTGGGCATCAGGAGGTGCTTTTGTGACTGGGCTATTTCAGTAGCTCTGAGCTAGGTAATCCATTAGTGAAACTTCTAGATCCTAAATCAAACTACGTAGATTCAATTCACAGTACCATTACTTCACTGCTGTGTGACCTTGGCCAATGACTGGTTACTACATCCCAGTTTTCTCATCTGTGATACAGAAGGCAAACACTGACCCACCTCACAGGGCTTTGCAAGGATTCAGCATACAAAAGTACCTAGGATAGTGCCTGGCACAATCGATGGTGCTATTGTTATTCCTCCAGGCTAACGGCACTGACTAAGTGCAAAGGAAGTGGCTTTTTGCCATCTAGTTGAGGATGCTGTATCCTGGGGTAAGTGGCCAGATCATAGGATGGCTGTGGTTCAATTGTAGTAAAATAATCTCCCTTGGCTGGGTGTGGTGGCTCACTCCTGTAATCCAGCACTTTGGGAGGTCAAAGCAGGTAGATCACCAGACGTCGGGAGTTCGAAACCAGCCTGGCTAACATGGTGAAACCTAGTCTCCACTAAAAATACAAAAATTAGCCAGGCGTGGTGGTGTGTGCCTGTAATCCCAGCTACTCGAGAGGCTGAGGCAGGAGAATCACTTGAACCTGGGAGGCGGAGGTTGCAGTGAGCTGACATTGTAACACTGCACAAGACTCCATCTCAAAAACAACAACAACAACAACAACCCACCCCTTATGGAACCCTTACTATATCCCAGTCCCTGTTCTGCGTGCTGCATATGTGCTTATGTGCTAGTTCACTCTGTCTTCACTACCTTTCAAAGCTGATATAATTATCTCCTTTTTTTTTTTTGTGAGACGGAGTCTCGCTCTGTCACCGGGCTGGAGTACAGTGGCATGATGTTGGCTCACTGCAACCTCCGCCTCCCGGGTTCATGCTATTCTCCTGCTTCAGCCTCCTGTGTAGCTAGGACTACAGGTGTGCGCCACCATGCCCAGCTAATTTTTGTGTTTTTAGTAGAGATGGGGTTTCACCATGTTGTCCAGGCTGGTCTCGAACTCTTGATCTCAAGTGATCTGCCTGCCTCGGCCTCCTAAAGTGCTGGGATTACAGGCATGAGCCACCGCACCTGGCCAATTATCTCCATTTTACACATGAAAAAACTGAGGCCCAGACAGTCTAAAAAACCAGCTATTAGATCCACAGGTTAAAAAAAAATGAGTGCATCTAAAATGACTACAATTAAAAAGGCCAGGCTGGGAAGTAGTTTGCAGTTTCTTAAAAAGTTAAACATACGCTTATGTGACGAGCAGTTGTATTCCTGGGTAATGAAAGCATTTGTCCACTCAAAGACATGTACATGAAGGCCGGGCACGGTGGCTCAAGCCTGTAATCCCAGCACTTTGGGAGGCCGAGACGGGTGGATCACAAGGTCAAGAGATCGAGACCATCCTGGCTAACAAGGTGAAACCCCGTCTCTACTACAAAACACAAAAAACTAGCCGGGCGAGGTGGCGGGCGCCTGTAGTCCCAGCTACTCGGGAGGCTGAGGCAGGAGAATGGCGTGAACCCGGGAGGCGGAGCTTGCAGTGAGCTGAGATCCGGCCACTGCACTCCAGCCTGGGCGACAGAGCGAAACTCCATCTCAAAAAAAAAAAAAAAAAAAAAAAGAAAGACATGTGCATGAATGTTCACAGCAGTTTTATTTGTAATAGTCAAAAACTGGAGGAAACAATGACATGCCCAGGGGCATGGGTAAAGAAACTGTGGCATCTGTATCTTTCTTTCTTGTTTGTTGGAGACAAAGTGGAGTGCAGTGGTGCAATCACGGCTCACTGCAGCTCGACCTCAGGGCTCAAGTGATTCTCCCACCTCAGCCTCCTGAGTAGCTGAGACTACAGACAGGCACACACCACCATGCCTGGCTAACTTTTTGGTGTTTAGTAGCGTCAGGGTTTCGCTATGTGGCCCAGGCTGGTCTCAAACTCCTGGGCTCAAGTGATCTGCTCGTCTCAGTCTCCCAAAGTGTTGGGATTACAGGTGTGAGCCACCATGCTTCACCTGAGAGATCTATTAGGTTGGTGCAAAAGTAATTGCGGTTTTGCCATCAAACGTAATGGCAAAATGGCCAGGCACGGTGGCTCATGCCTGTAATCCCAGCACTTTGAGAGGCCCAGGCAGGCAGATCACTTGAGGCAAGGAGTTCAAGACCAGCCTGGCCAACATGGTGAAACCCTGTCTCTACTAAAAATACAAAAATTAGCCGAGCGTGGTGGTGCATGCCTGTAGTCCCAGCTACTCAGGAGGCTGAGGCAGGAGAATCGCTTGAACCTGGATGCAGAGGTTGCAGTGAGATGAGATCACGCCACTGCACTCCAGTGTGGGCAACAGAGCAAGACCGTGTCTCAAAAAAAAAAAAAAAAAAAAAAAAAAAAAAAAAAAAAAAAAGAGTAACAGTCAAAACCGCAATTACTTTTGCACCAATCTGATATATGTACATCTACATCTCAATCCTACTTAGCAATAAAAAAAGACAAATTATTGATATGTGCAATAGCATGGATAAATGACAAAATAATTATGCTGAATGAGAGAAGTCAGACAGAAAGAGTACATATTGGCCAGGTGCAGTGGCTCATGCCTATAATCCCAGCACTTTGGGAGGCCGAGGTGGGCGGATTATCTGAGGTCAGGAGTTCAAGACCAGCCTGACCAACATGGTGAAACCTCATCTCTACTAAAAATACAAAAAAAAAAAAAAAAAAAAAGAAAATTATCCAGGTATGGTAGCGCACGCCTGTGATGCCAGCTACTAGTGAGGCTGAGGCAGGAGAATTGCTTGAACCCCCGCAGGGGCAGAGGTTTCAGTGAGCCAAGTTTTCGCCACTGCACTCCCAGCCTGGGCAACAGAGAGAGGCTCTGTATCCAAAAAAAAAAAAAACTTAATAAAGAGTACATATAGCATGATTTCATTTCTATAAAATCCCAGAAAATGTAAAGCCATCTATAGTGAAAGAAAGCAGCCTATAGTGATGATGGTTACCTGGGAATGGGGTGGTGGGATGAATGGGGGATGACTTATAAGCCAGCATGAGGTAGCTTTTGGAAGCAATTGAAACACTTGGCATCTTGATTGTGGTGATGGTTCCTTGGGTATGTACATATGTTGAAACTCATCAAATTATTCAATTTCAGTATGTATAATTTATTGAACATCAATTATATCTCAACAGTGCTGTTTAGTTTTTATTTTTACTTTTATTTTTGAGACTGAGTCTCGCTTTGTAACCCAGGCTAGAATGCAGTGGCACGTTCTTGGCTCACTGCAATCTCCACCTTATGGGTTCAAACGATTCTCCTGCCTCAGCCTCCCGAGTAGCTGGGATTACAGGCGTGCACCACCACGCCCAGCTAATTTTGTATTTTAGTGGAGATGGGGGTTTCACCATGTTGGCCAGTCTGGTCTCGAACTCCTGACCTCAGGTGATCCGCCTGCCTTGGCCTCCCAAAGTGTTGGAATTATAGATGCAAACTACTGTAGGTCCGGTGATAATGCTGATTTTTTTTTTTTTAAACTAGAGTGGCACAATGAGGATTTGAATCCACGTATGTCTCACTGGACATACGCCCAGGAACTGGTAAGTTATAAAAAGACCTCCTTTATTGGCTGGAGACATAAAATTAGTACAAACGGTGTCACCTCCAGGAAGCCTTACTGTCACTTCCATGGAGGACAGTGGCCTGGGCCCACACCACCCTCCTGCCTGTCTTCAGCCTTTGTCAGTGGATCCTTTCCCCACTTGGAAGACTCCCCTTGCATCCTTCTCCATGTTGTCCTCCAAATGTGCTGGCTGAGAGCCCAGCGCCTGAATCAGAGGGACCTGGGTTTGAATCCCACCTCTGCCATTAAACACCAGCTGTCTGACCTCCACTGGGTTCCTTTGCTTCTCTGGGCTTCAGATTCTCCATCTGAATAATAATAGAAGCTACCTTGGGATTGCCTCAAGGATCAAATGCGAGAGAGTTCACCTTAAACAATGAGTGGAGGGCCTGGTGTGTAATAAAGCACTCAATAAATGTTAACTATTATTGATCTTCACCTGGGCAGTGGCTGCTGACTGTTTAAGTTTCTCAGCCTTTGAATCAGGTACTTCCGACCCAGCTCTATTTATTGACATGGAAAGATGCCCAAAGTGTACTGCTGAAGGGAAAAAAGCAGGCTACAAAAGAATATATTCCTCCCAGGTCATTTTAAAGATCAAAGCTAACCACGGACATCTAGTGCCTAGTAGGGTACCTGGGACACAGGAAGCCGTCGTTGAAAGCTGGCTGTGACTATATAATATAATACCATGGTAATACAAAAGCATTTTTGTAGTCCGTATGATGCCACCTTCAAATATTATGTGAGCTCCTGTGAAACGAGATGATATTTGCAATGTGCTTGCATCAAAGGGAGGTAGAGCTGCGTGTTCCCTTCTGCCTTCTTTCTGACACGTTTCAGGGAGTGATCATGGGCAGGGCTTGAGTTGACCTTGGGACCCATTGATCTGATGTGAATTTTGCTACTTTTTTTTTTAAGAGACCGGAGAGTGCAGTGGCTATTCACAGGCACGATCCCAGCACTGATCAGTGCGGGAGATTTGACCTGCTCTGTTTCCAACCTGGGCCAGTTCACCTCTCCTTTGGCAACCTGGTGTTTCTTTGCTCCCAGGAGGTCGTGTTTTGGTCCTTTTTTATGTGGCACTGGAGAGAAAGAAAAGAAAAGCATTGCCCTTTGGCGTTGAGACTACAAACTTGGGTTTAGGGTGCTCTTTGTAATAACTGAGGTACTATAACAAATTAAACACTCGAGGGCGCTCCAATCTATTGGCAATAGAGATAAATACAAAAAGCCGTGATAATAACGATGCTATATGAATACTGCTGTTACATTTAACAATGCCGTTTACATTTAACACTGAGCTGTTACTATAGGAGCCTAAAATATAGCAAGAGAGTCACAAACTTTATCACATTTTAACCTTGCAAACATCCCATTAGTTAGAGAATATTATCAAAGATTTTATAATAGGGCATATCACTCTGTGGGATTTAAAATTTTGTGTATTTTATATATATACACATATACATATATATATACATAATTTTTTTTGAGACAGGGTCTCACTCTGTCTCCCAGGCTGGAGTGTAGTGGCACAATCGCAGCTCACAGTAGCCTAGATCTCCTGGGCTCAAGCGATCCTCCTGCCTCAGCCTTCCAAGAAGCTGGGACTACAGGTGTGCACAACTGTACCTGGCTAATTTTTTAATTTTTCTGTAGAGACAGGGTCTTGTCATGTTGCCCAAGCTGGTCTTTGACCTCCCGAAGTGCTAGGGTTATAGACATGAGCCACTGCAACTGGCCTAAAAATATTTTTTTATGGAGTTGTAATTCACAAGTGTTGTAAAAGGTAAAAACATGAAGTGTACAGCTTGGTGAATTGTTACATGTGTATACACACAGGTAACCTCCATCCGGATCAACATGTGAAGCTTTTCTAATATCCTTTCTACTCACTCCTACTCCCACCCAAGGCAACCATGCTCCTGATTCTATTACCATTTATTCGTTTTGCTTATTTCTGAACTTCACATAAATGAAATCATACATATGCAAACTTTAGGGTTGCCATAAAAATCCAGGATGTCATTTTTTTTTTTTATTTTTTGAGATGGAGTCTTGCCCTGTCACCCAGGCTGCAGTACAGTAACATGATCTCAGCTCACTGCAATCTCCATCTCCCGGGTTCAAGCAATTCTCCTGTCTCAGCCTCCTGAGTTGCTGGGATTAGAGGTACGTGCCACCAAGCCTGGCTAATTTTTCTTTTGTATCTTTAGTAGAGACAAGGTTTCACCATGGTGGCCAGGCTGGTCTCAAACTCCTGACCTCATGATCCGCCCATCTTGGCCTCCCAAAGTGCTGGGATTACAGGCATGAGCCACCGCACCTGGCCTCAATGTGCTCTTCTTAATCACTGTATAGTCGTGTCCTACTTCTCCTCCTCCTCCTCCTCCTCCTCTTCCTCCTCCTTCTTCTTCTTCTTTTATTCTTCTTTTTTTTAGAGATAGGGTCTTGCTATATTGCCCAAGCTGATCTCAAACTCTTGAGCTCAAGTAATCCACTTGCCTCAACCTTCCAAAGTGTTGGAATTACAGGCATGAGCCGTGGTTCCCAGCCCATGAGCCACTCAATTGCTGTATAATGTTCTATTGTACAAATGTACCACCATGTATTTATTCCTTCTATTGTCAGTGGCCAAGGGTGGGTTATCTTAGAAAAGCAGTGTAGAGTGGTGGTAAGTGGGTGCACTGTGGTATCAGAGGCCTGGGGGATTTGTCTCTTAGCTCCACCTTTTACTTGTGACCTTAGCCAAGTTACTTAATCTCCTTGTGCCTCAGCTAATTCAACATTAATATGGACTAAGAATAGTACCTCAAATGCTGCTGTATAGTTTAAAGGAGATATTCCATATAAACTACTTCAAATTGGTCCCAGCACAGAGTTAACTCAGTACATGTTATCTATGTCATACCCGTTAAACCCAGAAGACTGAAGTTCAGAGGCTTGACAAGCCTTGCTCAAAGTCACACACCCAGTATGTAACAGATTCCTCTGTCATGCATATTGACTAAATTAGAGTCATTCATTCAACATTTTTTTTGCGCATTTATTATGTGCCAAGCACTCTTTTAAGACCGAAAACAGCCAGAAAGTTTCTACCAATATGAAATGTACATTCTTTTTATTTTTTTGAGATAGAGTCTCACTCTGTTGCCCAGGCTGCAGTGCAGTGGCGCAATCTTGGCTCACTGCAATCTCTACTTCCCGGGCTCAAGTGATCCTCCCAACTCAGCCTCCCAAGTAGTTGGGACTACAGCTACATGTTGCAACACCTTAGCGAGGTCCCACTAAGTTGCCCAGGCTGGTCTCAAACGCCTGGGCTCATGTGATCCTTCTGCCTCGGCCTCCCAAAGTGCTGGGATTACAGGTGTGAGCCACTGTCTCCACCCTAAATCAAATTCTTACTTATAGAAAGAAGCTTATAGACATGGCGAGGTGCCTGGAATATCTTGTTTAGTGTGTATATGTGTGTGTGTGTATATATATGTAAATATGTGTGTGTGTATATGTGTGTGTGTGTGTGATACGAATCAGGTCCTAAGACCATAAGCAGGTGTGGTGTGTCTGCATGTAGCACCGTCTGGGGATACACTGAACAACCCTTTAAGTAGCACTTATTCTGTGCTGGGTGCTGTGCTAAGGACTCCACAAATGGTTAGCTTGTTCCATGCTCCTAACATTTAATACCCTATGTCTGACGGGTGCTGTCATTATACAGTTTTGCAAATAAAGAAACAGGCAGAGGAGAGGCTACACTCTAGCATGGTTAGGTTACAAGCCAGCACATGGCCCCGGGCACTTTGGTCTGAGTCTGTGCTCTTGGCTGCTTAGCTCTGCTACCTCTGCTAAGAGTGTTTTTCTCTGGGTAGTAAAATTTCCATGTTTTGAACGTAGTTATTTGTACTTCTCTTTATTGGTTGAGCTTTTGTGATAAGTAGGTTCCATTTTCATTAAAAAAAAATTACTAGAATTCTAATAGGGGTTTTTTATGTCTTTAAGAATTAACTGTGAATGCCTGCAGCGAAGGCTAGAATCCTAAGAGAGAGTCATTTTGCCAAAGGTACAAGCCACTCCGGTCTTTTTTTTTGTGGCAGTGAGACTACTGTCCTTGGTGTTGAGGACCCAGGGACCAGCCCTGACTTCCTCCCACCCTAGGACCCCCTGTGATCCTGGGCAAGTCCCTGGTGTCCCTGTCACTACCTTCCACCAGCGAGGCACCTGGCATGGAGTGGCACTTAATAAATATCCATTGGATAGAGGAAGAATGAACCGCTGTCTCCTCTGGGCCTTGCTCCACCTCCACCACCACCAAAATCTGCTCCCTGCCTATCCTTGGGGCCTTGAGAATTAACGAATGAATAAAGTCACTGTAAAGTGCCCATTATTTACAGGTTTTTATATTTATTTATTTATTTATTTATTTATTTATTTATTTATTTATTTTGAGACAGAGTCTCACTCTGTGGCCCAGGCTGGAGTACAATGGCACGATCTTGGTTCACTGCAACCTCCGCCCCCTGAGTTCAAGTAATTATCTTGCCTCAGCCTCCTGAGTAGCTGGGATTACAGGCACCCACCACCATGCCCGGCTAATTTTTGTAGTTTTAGTAGAGACAGGGTTTCACCATGTCGGCCAGGCTGGTCCCGAACCCTTGACCTCAAGCGATCTGCTCACCTTGGCCTCCCAAAGTGCTGGGATTACAGGTGTGAGTCACCACACCCGGCCTTGTTTGCAGGTTTTTAAAAAGGCAAACAGCAAGTGACATCTGACCCAACCAGATGGATAATGAATGGTGGCCCATCAGGCTAGGGGAGTGCCCTTCCAAACGTCCCTGAAATCACTGTGCAGACCACTTCGGAGACAGACCCAGGTCTCCCTGCGGCAAGGGCTGCTGGGAGTTTCCTGCCTGTGACCACCCCCACCTCGTGACCCGGCTCCTATCACCCCAGCCTCAGAAAGGCTGGGCCGCGGGGCAATAAATGCCTGTTATCATCAGTCTGTATCTCTAGAGCCGGGCTGTTTACCAGGAGCCCTGCAATTATTTTTATTACATACAAGTCCTGTAATTAATTTTTATCACTGTTTTCTCACAGCCACCTTGCAAGGAGGGCTAGTTTTGCTCTCTTTTAGTTTGCAGTGGGGGGAACTGGAACCCAGGCCTTGAAGGAGTTTCATGGAATTTCCTGGCTTTGCCCAAAGTTCTAGAAAGGGTCAGAGTTTGAATTCACAGACAGTGCTGGTCCGAGCAGAGAGTTAGCAGCAAGGCGGGGTGGGTGGTGGAGAATAGCCATTCAGAATAGACGAAAGTCCTGAGGTTTGGCTGCTTCCTAGCTGTGTGACCTTAGGCAAGTCACTCAAACTCTCTGTGCCTTAGTTCCTTTTTTTGTTTGTTTGTTTGAGATGGAGTTTCGCTCTTGTTGCCCAGGCTGGAGTGCAATCGTGCGATCTCAGCTCACCGCAACCTCCGCCTCCCGGGTTCAAGCGATTCTCCTGCCTCAGCTTCCCCAGTAGCCGGGATTACAGGCATGAGCCACCATGCCTGGCTAATTTTGTATTTTTAGTAGAAACAGGGTTTCTCCATGTTTGTTAGGCTGGTCTGTAACTCCCAACCTCAGGTGATCCACCCACCTCAGCGTCTCAAAGTGCTGGGATTACAGGTGTGAGCTACGAGCCTGGCTCCCCGCCGCCCCCCGCCGCTCCCCGCTTTTTTTTTTTTTAGGAGACAGAGTCTTGCTCTGTTGCCCAGGCTGAAGTACAATGGCCTGATCGTAGCTCACTGCAGCCTTGAGCTCCTGGGCTGAAGTGTTCCTCTTGCCTCAACCTCCTGAGCAGCCAGGACTACAGACGGGCGTCACCGAGCCCAGCTAATTCAAAAAATATTTTTTGGTAGAGATGGGGGTTTTACTATGTTGCCCAGGCTGGTCTTGAACCCCTGGCCACAGGCAGTCCTCCCATCTCAGCCTTTCAAAATTCTGGGATTAACAGGCGTGAGCCACTGTGCCTGGCTGTGCCTTAGGAAGGAATAACAGTACTCACCTCATCCGTTAGTACAGATGAGTGCTCAGTAACTGAGGTTCTATTGACTCTTGAGTTGGAACCTGGATTCATCTAGAACCTGTCCCACTGGATGACTTGGTCATGCCCTTTGCCATCCCTGAGCCTCAGATGCCTCATCTGTAAAATGGACATCATCTTGCCTGCTGCACCCTCTGCTCTCTCATCTCTAGTCCCATCGGTCTTCTTCACAGCTTCCAACCACCCCCAGCTTTACCTTGTTAATTCCCAATTATCCACTCAGATATTCTTCCTTCCCTCCCTCCCTTCTTCTCTTCACTCATGTAATAAACATTTTGTGACCACCTGCTATGTGGCAGGTGATAGATAAGACAGGCAAAATCATTATCTTCATGAAGGGGAGATAGACAATAAACTAAAAAAAGAAAAAAAGGGCCGGGCACAGTGTCTCACGTCTGTAATCCTAGCACTTTGGGAGGCCGAGGCAGGCAGATCACCCAAGGTCAGGAGTTCCAGACCAGCCTGGCCAACATGGTGAAACCCTGTCTCTACTAAAAATTCAAAAAATAGACAGGCATGGTGGTGGGCGCCTGTCGTCCCAGCTACTTGGGAGGCTGAGGCAGGAGAATCACTTGAACCCAGGAGGCAGAGGTTGCATTGAGCCGAGATCTTGCCACTGCACTCCAGCCTGGGTGACAGTGCAAGATACTGTCTCAAAAAAAAAAAAAAAAAAAAGGAAAAAAGAAAACCCCAAATAAACAAGAGAATTGCAGACTGCAATCAGCATTTCCTAAGGGGAAGTTATAGCACCCTAAGAGGAAGTAACTGGGAAGGTTACTTTCTAGAAAGTCCTCTCCAAGGAGACACTTTTGTTTTTTCGTTTTTGTTCTTATTTTTTATTTTTGAAACGGGGTTTGGCTCTGTTGTCCAGGCTGGAGTGCAGTGGAGAGCCCAGCCCTGACAATTGTGTTCTTATCACCTGTTCAGCAAAGGGTCGTCAGATGCTTCCTGTACATGGAATGGATTATTTCCTCATTTGTTTTCCATTCTATCCAAACACAATCCTGCTTTGTCCAGAGACATATTTCCAAATGGTAATGGTTTCTGTGTATGTGTTTCAAAAAATTTTACATCAAATTTGAAGTATAATACACATATGGCTGGGCATGATGGCTAATGCCATAATCCCAACACTTTGGGATGCTGAGTAGGGAGGATCACTTGAGCCCAGGAGTTGGAGGCTAGCCTGGGCAACATAGCAAGACCCCCCTGCCTCTATAAATAATAATAATAAATTAGCCAGGCATGGTGGCACATGCCTGTATGTAGTCCCAGCTACTCGGGAGGCTGAGGTGGGAGGATTGCCTGAGCCTCAGGAGATGGAGGCTGCAGTGACTGTGATGGTGCCACTGCACTCCAGCCTGGGTGACAAAGACCTCAACTCAAAAGAAAACAAAAACCAAAAAACAGACATCAAAAAATGCACAAAACTCAAGTGTGCAGCTCAACGAATCATTGCAAACAGAACCTTCATGCCACTGGGACCCAGACGAAGAAATGGAACCCGGCCAGGCTCCCAGAAGTCTTCCCTTTGCCCCTCACCATCACTCACTAGCACCCTCTCCAGGGTAACCACAAGCCTGACTCCTGCCACCAGAGATGAGTCTTGTCTGTTAAACTTTAAAGAAACGGAATAACACAGGATGTAGTCTTTTGTGTCTGGCTTATGTTTGTGAAATTCATCCATATTTTTCATAGTTAGAGTTTATTCTTAGTGCTGTATAGTGTTCTGTTGAATGAATACGCCACAGTTTCAAATAGTTTTTTTTTGTTTTTTGTTTTTTTGGGGTTTTTTTTTTTTTTTTTTTTTTTTT
>NW_016806836.1:3521223-3539149 GCF_001698545.2 Rhinopithecus bieti
TTTTTTGAGACAGCGTCTTGCTCTGTCGCCCGGGCTGGAGTGCAGTGGTGCAATCTTGGCTCACTGCAACCTCCACCTCCCGGGTTCAGGCAATTCTCTGCCTCAGCCTCCCAAGTAGCTGGGGTTACAGGTGCCTACTACCACACCCGGTTAATTTTTGTATTTTTAATAGAGACGGGGTTTCACCATCTTGGCCAGGCTGGTGTTGAACTCCTGACCTCGCGATCCACCTGCCTCAGCCTCCCAAAGTGCTGGGATTATAGTCATGAGCCACCGCGTCTGGCCAGTGTTTTTTTTTTTTGTTTTTTGTTTTTTGTTTTTTTAACAGCTTTCCTGATAATCTGAGCATCCATTCAATTGGGGCAGGGCAGCGGTGGAGGAGAGCAGGAACTGGGTTTGACCCACAGGCACGTTTTGTTCCACACACCTTGTGTTTTTGTGTTGTTTTCATTGAATTAGTTGCTGATGAAGATGGATGTTTGTCTCCTCCTGAAGGATCTGCCATTGCTGGTCCCCAATTCCAAGTGCCTGGAGTTGAGTCCTGGCTGCCTCTTCTCAGCTCATGCATTCCATTCCCATTTGCCACAGTCCCCACCACTCCCTGTTGCTCTAAAACCACTCACTGACATCACCCACCTGGCCCTGTAAACATTTGAGTCTTCCATTCTAGCTTTAATTCAGCAGAGGTGGCCAATAGTGCTTTATTCTAAGGTCTGCACAACAGTGGGCTCACCAAGCAGCTTAGGTTAGTTTATACGTGGCCTCCATAGTGTTAAACTTTGGGATGCATATTTCAGTGTTCAAAAATGTATTGTCATTATTTGTACTATTTCAAAAATGTTTTAAAATATATTTCCATTATTATTATTGACATTATTACTGTCTCCAGAGATGTTTTAAAAATATATTTGCCTCGTGTGGTGGCTCACGCCTGTAATCTCAGCACTTTAGGAGGCCAAGATGGGCAGATCACTTGAAGTCAGGAGTTCAAGAACAGCCTGGCCAAAATGGTGAAACTCTGTCTCTACTAAAAATACAAAAATTAGCTGGGCGTGATGGTGCATGCTTGTAATACCAGCTACTTGGGAGGCTGAGGCTGAAGAATCGCTTGAGCCTGGGAGGCAGAGGTTGCAGTGAGCTGAGATCATGTCACTGCACTCCAGCCTGGCCGACAGAGCGAGACTTCATCTCAAAAATAAAAAATAAAAATATATTCAAATATATAGTAGAGGTCAAATTAAATATGGCAACTCTGGACCCAGATGGCCTGGAATCAAATCCTGGCTTTACTACTCAGGAGTGGTGTGAACTCAGGCAATTACTGAAACTTTCTGTGCCACTGTATAAAGAGAGATGTTAACATTTACCTTTCTGGGTTCTTATAAAGATTAAATGAGCTAATACTTGTAAAGTCAGTGCCTGGCACAAAATAAGTATTCAACATATATTGTTTGTTTGCTTGTTTGTTTGTTTATTTATTTATTGTGAGATGGAGTCTCACTCTGTTGCCCAGGCTGGAGTACAGTGGCACCATCTCGGCTCACTGCAACCTCTGCCTACCGGGTTCAAGCGATTCTCCTGCCTCAGTCTCCCAAGTAGGCAGAATTACAGGCATCTGCCACCACTCCCAGCTAATTTTTGTGTTTTTATTAGAGATGGGATTTCGCTGTGTTGGCCAGGCTGATCTCGAACTCCTGACCTCAAGTGATTCGCCCGAGTGAGCCTCCCTAAGTGCTGGGATTACAGGCATGAGCCACTGTGTCGGGCAGCTAGCTATTTATTATCTTTAAAATTAGTATGGCAAGCCGATCATTTGACCTGCTGGGGTGACCAACCATCCTAATCTGCTGAGACTGAGGAAGAGTTTCGGGACACAGGACTTTCAGAGCTAAAACTAGACAAGTCCTGGCCAAAAGAGGATGAGTTGGTCACCCTAGCCCTGCCTGACGATAATATTTCACTCCAGTTTAACAGACTGATCTTTTACTTTTATTAAATTACAGGTTTGATGTTGAAAATGATATTTGCACTACATATTGTAGAACCCTCCTCAGGCATCCCTATGATATAATTTCTGCAAAACACTAATCTTGCTTACATTTTCCTCATGTTACAGATCGGGAAAGTGAGGCCCAGGGGTGTAAACCGGTGGCAGAGCTCTTCCCTAGACCTGTTGTGAAGCCGCTGCCCCATCACCTGGTGCTCAACATGCACTAGGTAACACTGTAAGTGATTTTCATTAAATTTAATCTCGTACAATCTTAGGAGGTGGGTTCTACCATTATAACCATTTTAGAGATAGGATGCTCGTAGTTGTCTTCTGTCCCACAAACCCACCCATATCCCTGGGATTTGAATTCATTCATTCTGTATATCTTTGCCTGATTGTGGTTTCCTTGGAACTTTCGTTACAGGGAAACCCACCAAGGTTTCCTGGGTCTTGTTTAGCCATTGAGCCTAATCTGTCTGTTTCAAGACTTTTTTTTTTTTTTTTTTTTGAGACAGAGTCTTGCTCAGTCACCCAAGCTGGAGTGCACAGGCATAATCTCGGCTCACTGCAACCTCCACCTCCCGGATTCAAGCAGTTCTCCCTTCCTCAGCCTCCCGAGTAGCTGGAATTACAGGCGCTCACCACCATACCTAGCTAATTTTTTTGTGTGTGTATTTTTGGTAGAGACAGGGTTTCACCATGTTGGCCAGGCTTGTTTCGAACTCCTGACCTCAGGTGACCCGCCCACCTTGGCCTCCCAAAGTGCTGGGATTACAGGCATGAATCACCGCCTGGCCTTGTTTTAAGATATTTTTTAAGGACCTTTTGTTTCAATTAGCAAATGTCTGCTAGTCTCCTACTACTGGGGCTATGGGGTGACTGACAAAGAGACTTTGTCCTCAAGGACTCGAGGCTGCTGGGGAACCCTGCTCACCAAGGTCTCTCTCCACTGCACTATGGCCAGCTTGAGGGCAAGGATGGGGTCTTTTCATCTCTGTGTCATGAAGAGGAGATCAACAGCATGTGTGGAAACTGGCAGATCACACCACAATGCAAAGAGGGCAGCAGGAGTCCAGATCCCAGCCATGAACTGTCGAGCTTCAGGCAGGGAGCAGTGGGAGTCCCAAAAACTTATGGGGATTTCTCAGTCTCAGTGCTATTGATGTTTGGGGCTGGCCAATTTTGTTGTGGGGGATGTCCTGTGCGGGGTAGGTTGGTTAGCACTGTCTGTTGCCTCTGCCAGTAGCATCTTCTCAACCAGTCATGACAACCTAAAGTGTCTCCAGACATCACCGAATGTCCCCTGGGGGCAAAGTCACCCCAGGTTGTGAACTGCTGGCTTAACTGAAGCAAACTTAATGAAGAAAGTGTTTGTAGAGGTGAGGCATGCAGGGACTGGCAACAGTGGGGAGCTATTAGCACCCCAAGGCC
Organism: Rhinopithecus bieti; assembly: GCF_001698545.2. Classification (NCBI taxonomy): domain Eukaryota; kingdom Metazoa; phylum Chordata; class Mammalia; order Primates; family Cercopithecidae; genus Rhinopithecus; species Rhinopithecus bieti. The sequence continues at coordinate 3,524,645 of NW_016806836.1, forward strand.
AAAGGGGTGAGAGAGAGAATGGTGTTACTTGACCCAGAGATAGCTGGAGCCATATAAGTGAGGCTAAGACAGGAGTTGAGGCTGTGGAGAAATTCAGCCGCTGCCAAAATTAAGGCAAAACAAGGAGGGAGCTGGGGGTGGCATAAACACGTCCACTTCTCCCTCATCCTGCCCTTTTATCTCTGCCGATTCCTCCCCTTGGCTGAATGCATTGTGATGTCAGAAGGCACAGGTGCCTCCAGGCCACAGAGCAGGATGCGGTGGGTAAGCAGAGAAGAAACATCACAAGGAGGCAGGGGCAGGACCCAGAAGACAGGACATTTGTGTACATCTTGGAGGATGTGTACTTCTCCAGTTGGAGAAAGCTGGGAAGGAGTATCTCACCAGCGGGAAGAGCATGCATGAAGCCATGGAGTTCTGAGACAGCCTGGCTCCCTGCATTGTTTATTTAATTGTGATTGTTAGTTCGATTGACTGTGCTCTGTGTGCACGTGGTGAAAATAAAACATTTCAAAAGGTACAAAAGGGCATAAAACGAGAAGTAGGTCTTCGTCCCACCCCGACCCCAGCTATCCAGTGCCCCACATCCCCTTGAAAGCCATCTTGCTCTCTGGTCTCTCATCGCCTTCCAGAAATAGTTGGTGCACATGCTAGCTTGTGTCACCTAAACTCCTAATTTGATTTATTTTCGCGGGTGTTTGCAGAGCCCCTATTGTGTGCAAAGAAATGAACGGAGCTCTCTGGCCTCAGACCCTAAGCCCAACTCTGATCCACTAAGCACCGGCAGCTTAAGGCCCCACCACGGCTGGCCTCCCATCTCTTTCTCCAAGCAACGGGTAAGCCTGCTACAGTTATGTTGTTCAATTTATTTTATTTTGTTTTATTTTATTTTATTTTATTTTATTTTTTGAGATGGAGTCTTGCTCTGTCACCCAGGCTGGAGTGCAACGGTGGTATCTCAGCTCACTGCAACCTCCGCTCCTGGGTTCAAGCAATTCTCCCACCTCAGCCTCCTGAGTAGCTGGGATTACAGGTGCCCGCCACTACACTCCGCTAATTTTTGTATTTTCAGTAGAGACGGGGTTTCACCATGTTGGTCAGGCTGGTCTCAAACTCCTGGTCTCAAGTGATCCACCCGCCTCAGCCTCCCAAAATGCTGGGATTACAGGCAAGAGCCACCGCATCCGGCCTCAATGGATGTTTTGTGGATTGGACTGAATTAAAACTGAACCATTGGTGAGAAGCAAATTATAATGCAGGAGCACATATAAACCTTGAGTGTGGTTCAGGAGACCATGTGTTTTGGGGAGAGGAGTGAGGGCTCTGTCTCCAAAGGCTTGCTCTTGCTGGAGCCAATGGACAGTTGTCTAAGAAGGAAACGCCTATTGTGTGACCTAGCGCTCTAGGGGGCGCTAGAGTGTGAGCAGGTTGGGTCCTATCACCTTTGTGGGAGTTGATCTGGCTTAGATCAGTCCAGGGAAGACCGGATCTTGCCTGGCTACTCCCAGCTGGTGTCTGTAGCCTTTGGGGGAGTTTAAGACCAGAAGAGGGGAGTTTCTGGCCAGCTGCCAAAATAGGGAATCCCCACAACCAACATGTAAACTTGTCGGTGCCTAGAAGCAAGCAACCAAATCTGGTTCTCAGATGCCCAGGCAGAAGCCAGGAGGCCAGAGCAGCCCAGGTCTCCAGGAGCAGACAAGGACCAGGCTCTTCCTTGCCTGCCCTGCTCTTCCCTGCTGATCTCTTTTGTTCTCTCAACACCTGGCTCTTTCCTGACAGTGCCTGTGTGTTGAGCACTTCAGGGCAAACACGCCTGCCATGATGGACCACCTTTCTGTGCAGATGCTGAGTGCACACCAGCTCCCACTCCCACGGCTGCTTTGCAAGGACAGTGTTAATGATCCTCACTTTGTAAGCAAGGAAAACTGAAGCTCAGAAAAGAGGGATGGAGGGCGGTAAGATCAGGCATCCTACACATATGGTGATATCATTGGACATTTTGTGTTGAAGAACGGTGGAGTGTTGAACACAGAATCACAGAATTTTACTTTATTTTATTTTTTGAGACGGAGTCTCAATCTGTCACTCAGGCTGGAGTGCAGTGGCGCAATCTCGGCTCAGGGCAACCTCCACCTCCTGGGTTCAAGGGATCCTCCTGCCTCAGCCTCCTGAGTCGCTGGGATCACAGGTGTGCACTACCAGGCCTTGCTAACTGTTTTGTGTTTTTAGTGGAGACAGGTTTTCACCATGTTGGCCAGGCTGCTCTCAAACTCCTGACCTCAAGTGATCTGCCCACCTTGGCCTCACAAAGTACTGAGATTACAGGCATGAGCCACTGTGCCTGACCAAGAATTTTAGAATCATAAAATCCAGGAGTCCTGGACTGCCAGGTTACCAGTATAACCCACACTGCCACCAACTCCCTGTCTGTTCCCCACACTGTAAATGAAATGTCTGTCTGGGGCCCACCTCCCATCCACTCAGGCCTCTTCTTTGCTCACCTGGGGTCTTGTTCCAGACTTTTCTCTTGTTTCTCCTCCTTCCAAACCTGTACACAGCAGCCAGAGGCATCTTTCCAAACTACTAAGCAGATCGTGGCACTCTGCTGCCCCTTAAAACCCTTCCCTGGCTCCTCTTTGCCCTCAGGATAAAGTTCAAACTCCTTGACATGGTTTACTAGATTCTCAGTCATCTGGCCACAATCTCTGGCCACTCCACCCCTCTTCTACCACCCCCCACCCCCAACTCTATACCAACCCATACAGAACTTGTTTTGTTTCACCAGATGTGCTGGATGCTGGCTGTCTCCCCTGACCCCTGGACCTTTGCACTGACTGTTCCCACCACCTGGAACACAGTCTACAACACCACCTCCTTCTCTGATTGAAGTACTCTCTCTTCTTGTTTGCTCTGGGGACAGTTTCTGCTCACATGCCTCCGGAATATCTGGGCTGGTGTTCCTTCCTTTACCACACTCCCCACTCCAGTTGCTGTGCTTAACCACGTGACAGAGGTCACTGCATCATGTGCGCCCGTGTGTTTGCCTGTGTCTGCATCTGCTTATGAGCCACAGGAGGGCAGATATCGGGGTCATCTTTTCTCTACTGAATCCCTAGCACCCAGCACTGTGCCTGGCAGAGAAGAGTTGTTCAGCCAAGATATATGTCAATAAATGAAGTTTAAGATGTTAGAATCACAAGCTTTTAGAGCCATGGACTTGGTGAAACAGAAGCTTAGTTTCAGAATTATATAATCCTAGACTTAGCATTAATTATATGAAGAAATTGAGAATATCCAAATCTTAGGATCTCAAGGTTGAAAGAATTCTTATATAGGCATTTGTCCAAGGACTATCAGTGGATTAGGAAAGTTTTAATTGTGCCCTTCTATATTATTTAATGTATATTTTCACATTTATTTATATAAAAATAATACATTTGTCTCTCAAACATTTATTTTAATAAAAGTTTAGTTGGCACCTAATGAGTGAGAATGCACTCACCGCAGTGGCCTCAAACATTTATTTTTATAATGTGTCCTTCTATATTTATTAAGCACTTAACTTATTTATTAACCAATATTAATTGAGCCTATTTATTCTGTGACCAGCACATAGTTGTGCTAGGCAACTATGTGAGTCATCTATGGTTGCATAACTAATTACCTTGATTTTAAAACAAAAAACATATATCATAGTTTCTGTGTGGTAGGACTTCAAAAATGGCTTAGCTGGATGGTTTGGGCTTAGATCTGTCATGAGGTTGTAGTCAAAATACCAGCAGGGACCATGATCCCCTGAAAGCTTGACTGGGGCTGGAGAATCCACTTTCAATTTGGCTCATTTGCATGGCTGGCAGTGTAGGAGGCCTCAGTTCCTCACATGTGGACGTTGCCATAGGATTGCTTGAGTGTCCTTACAACATGGCTGCTGGCTTCCCCAGAGCAAGGGATTCAAGGTGGCAAGATGAAATCCACAATGCCTTTTATCATCTAGCCTCAAAAGTCACACTCCATCTTTTTCACAATATCCTAGTGATTACACAGGACAACGCTATTCAGTTTGGGAGGGGAGTACAAAAAGGGTGGGAATACCAGGAAATGGGGATCACTGGGGGACATCTTGGAGGATGGCTACCACGGCAGCATTGAACAAGACTCAGAGTCTCTGCTCTTATGAAGTTAACAGTCTAGGGAGAGAAGGATAGAGGAAGACAATCAAACAAGACAATGAGTTAGAGCTGGAGTAAGCAAACTACATTCATGGGCCAAATCCAGCCTACTGCCTACTTTTGTAAATAAAGTTTTATTGGAACTCAACCACACTCACTCACTTACATATTGCTTATGGCTATTTTACGCTGTAAGAGCAGACTTACAGCAGGGACTGTATATCCTGCAAAGCCTCATGTATTTAGCTAAGTGATCAGGGAAGGCCTCTCCAAGAGGCAATGTTTGAGTAGGGACCTGAATATTTAGAAGGAAGTGGCCATGGGAAGAGCTGAGGACAGAATGTTCCAGATAAAGGGAACATTAGGGTAAAGGCTGTGAAATGGGAACAGCTTTAGTGTGTTGAGGAACAGGGAGGAGCCCAAGGGGGCTGGAATAGAGTGACCATGGGGAGATGATCTCAGAGGCATGATCAGGAACCAGCTTCTGTAGGACCTTCGGGCCCTGGTGAAGAATTTAAAATTGTTCCAGGAACGATGGGAAGCCACTGGAGGGTTTTAAGCAGGGAGAGGTAGGATCTGATGGGGATGGCAGAGATGCCTGGTGTAGTCTGGCCCCATTCTTTGAGCAAGATGGTGCCTCTACTGGCCCCCTGAGTGCAGCTGTCCCGGAACCTGTTCGTGTTGACAAGACTCAGGTAAAGACCTTTGGCATCATCCCACAATTACATGTTCAGGTCTTACCAATCCTTCTGACCTGGAAGTCCTTTCTTTTGACTCACTCTGAGTCCCTTGCCAGCCTGCCTCTTCTGGATCTAATAAATCTGTGAAGTTGGAAAGAACACTGAATTTTGAGCCCTGGGTTCCAGACCGTGCCCTTCCCTGACTTGCCTGCAACAGTCCGACAGCCTCTCTGTGTCTCAGTTTCCTTGTCTGTAAAATGAGGGGAGAGTCCAGTCTCCCTGGCCCAAGACCAGGTGATTAAATGTCCTAGGAAGAGCAGAGCATGAAGGGCGTGTGGCAGCACAGGTTGGGGTGGACTTGGCCAGACTGGGGTTGCTGAGGTAAGCAGTGGGAAGTAGGGGTGGTTGGTACATTGGGAAGAAGGCTTCCTGCTAACCCTCCTCAGTTTGAGGGGTTTTTTGTTTTTTTTCCGAGATGGAGTCTTACTCTGTCTCCCAGGCTGTAGTGCAGTGGCGTGATCTTGGCTCACTGCAACCTCTGCCTACTGGGTTCAAGTAATTCTCCTGCCTCAGCCTCTCAAGTAGCTGGGATTATAGGTGCCTGCCACCTCATGCCCGGCTAATTTTTGTATTTTTAGTAGAGACAGGGTTTCATCATGTTGGCTAGGCTGATCTTGAACTCCTGACCTCAGGTGATCTGCCCGCCTCGGTCTCCCAGAATGTTGGGATTACAGGTGTGAGCCACCGTGCTGGCCTGAGTTTTGAACAATAGGAGAGCTCACTGCCTCCCAGAGGCCCTTGGGATGGCGGAGTTGGAGTTGTCTGGCTGGGGTCAAGACCTTTGAGGGAGGAAGAGCCAGGGGGCTAATCCACATCCAAGTCAGCCTTAGGTGTTAGGAAGAGCACAGAATCTGTTTTCAGAGAGACCCCTGGCACCATCACTGATTTGCCCTGTGGCCTCTGTGTCCTCAGTTTTCTCATCTGTGAAATGGAGTAACCTGACCGGAGATGCTTCTGCTGTACATAGCACTAGCATTTTATGTACCACTTAGAAAAGACACTGCCGGGGGGAGTGGGGAGGGATGGCATTGGGAGTTATACCTGATATAAATGACGAATTGATGGGTGCTGACGAGTTGATGGGTGCAGCACACCAACATGGCACAAGTATACATATGTAACAAACCTACACGTTATGCACATGTACCCTAGAACTTAAAGTATAATAAAAAAAATTAAAAAATAAAAAAGACACTGCCAATTAATTATGACAGTGCCTCCTTATTACTTAGAATTTTTATTTTCTGTAATTAAAAGTCTCTTTGAGACTTAGACGTAGTTTTTAAAATTATATATTGGCAGGGCACTGCAGCTTATACCTGTAATCCCAGCACTTTGGGAGGCCGAGGCGGCAGGAGGTCAGGAATTCGAGACCAGCCTGGCCAACATAGTGAAACCTTGTCTCTACTGAAAATACAAAAAATTAGCCGGGTGTGGTGGCGGGCACCTTTTATTCCAACTACTCGGGAGGCTGAGGCAGGAGAATCGCTGGAACCTGGGAGGTGGAGGCTGCAGTGAGCAGAGATCTTGCCACTGCACTCCAGCCTGGGCGACAGAGTGGAACTCCATCTCAAAAAATAAAAAAAAATAAAAAATAAATCGCCGGGAGTGGTGGCTCATGCCTGTAATTCCAGCACTTTAGGAGGCTGAGGTGGGCAGATCACTTGAGGTCAGGAGTTCGAGACCAGCCTGGTTAACATAGTGAAACCCCATCTTCATTAAAAATACAAAAATTAGCCAGATGTGGTGGCATGCACTTGTAGTTCCAGCTACTCGGGAGGCTGAGGCAGGAGAATTGCTTGAACCGGGAAGGTGGAGGTTGTAGTGATCCAAGATCATGCTATTACACTCCAGCCTGGGTGACTGGACAAGATCTCTGTCTCAAGAAAATAAAAAATCATATATCACCCTTGTGCACACATAAAAAGGAAAATCTGGGTAAGATAGATTAGGTAAGGAATTTAAAAAATTCACAGTCAGCATCCAGCCCATTGAGGTTACTTTTCTGCTCAGAATCTTCATTGTCCATATTTTTCCATGCAATATTGTCTTCCATTCCATTAAATGCTTTGTTCATGCAGCACTTCTTCTTCTTTTTTTTTTTCTGAGACAGAGTCTCACTCTGTCGCCCAGGCTGGAATACAGTGGTGTGATCTTGGCTCACTGCAAGCTCTGCCTCCTGGGTTCATGCCATTCTCCTGCCTCAGCTTCCTGAGTAGCTAGGACTACAGGTGCCCACCACTGCACCCGCCCCCACGCCCAGCTAATTTTTTTTTTTTTTTGTATTTTTAGTAGAGACGGGGTATCACCGTGTTAGCCAGGATGGTCTCGATCTCCTGACCTCGTGATCCGCCCACCTCGACCTCCCAAAGTGCTGGGATTACAGGTGTGAGCCACTGCGCCTGGCCCATGCAGCATTTCTTGAAAGAACGCTCCACTGCGTTCTTTCCCAGAAGAACCTGGATTTCCTCCCAACCCACTTACTCCTATTCTGCAGGTTTTGCCCTGGGTGCTTTCTTCATCTTATCAGAAGGTGTCAGTGGAAGGTTTTGGGAAACAAGCAGGGCTCTTATCCCTTCCTCAAATGATTCTTAAATCATTTTTGATGAAATACAAAGGGAGAGCAGTCGTCCAGTTAGGCCACTGGAAATAATGACCAGAACCAACTAGGTCAGGGCTACCACTTGATCTAACCCTTAGCAATTTTGGGATGCCATTGATTTAAAGACATATCGTGATTTCAGAGATACCATAATGTGAAAAAGGGCGTGTCATAGAATTTTTAAAAACATTACAGTAAGGCTAGACACAGTGGCTCACACCTGCAATCCCAGCACTTTGCAAGCTGAGGTGGGGGGATCAGTTGAACCCAGGAGTTTGAGACCAGCCTGGGCAACATAGTGAGACCCAAAGTCTCCAAAAAATTTAAAAATTTCCAAGCATGGTGGCATGTGTCTGTAGTCTCAGCTACTTAGGAGGGTGAGGCAGGAGGATCTCTTGAGCCCAGGGGATCGAGGTTGCCATGACTGAGCCACTGCACCCCAACCTGGGTGACAAAGCAAGATCTGTCTCAAAAAGAAAAAAACCTCACAGGATTTTATGTGAGGATGAAATGAGGTAAATGAATGATGGTCCCTGACCACAGGCCCCAGAGTGCTCAGCTCAGCACGGCCACTCCCTTGGCATTGCTCAACTGTCCTCTGACTCCTCTGAGCCCAGGGTATTGCCCTCCCTTGTAGGGCCAGCTCAAGTTTATAGCGACAATCGCTGCCCCTTGCAGACGTGATCTTAAAGCCATAAAGGCTTTTACAGTTTCACTCTCCCCGCTAGATAAGCCTGGGGAGCTCTTCCCAAGGCCGGGGAGCAATCTCAGAGCCACAGGGGGAGGGGTTGGGTGTTGCACAAGTTGGGAAATGGAACAAGTTTTATGGCCCCAACTTCGCTAAAAATATCACGTTCTCAGATCCTTGGCTGGAATCTGCTAGTGAAACCTCAGCACCTGCAGTGATATTCACTCATTCATTCTTCCACTCATTTGATACAAAGGGAATAGTGTGCAGGACACGCCAGCATGGATATTCTCACTTCACCACTATTATGCTGTGTGTGGACCCAGGGCAAACCACTTTCCTCTCATCCGTAGAGCAGGTCTAGTCCATTTCACCTCCCCCACAATCTCAGTAAGGTGAGCGGGTAAGACCAGTATGTCAGCACACTTAGCACCTAGTAGGTCTACAACAAATTTGCTTGAATCCCTTTCGTTCACCAACTATATTCATCTTTTTTGTTTTTATTTTTTGAAACAGAGTATTACTGTGTTTCCCAGGCTGAAGTGCAGTGACACAATTATGGTTACTGCAGCCTTGAACTCCTGGGTTCAAGCAATCTTCCTGCCTCAGCCTCCCAAGTAGCTGGGGCTATAGGCACATACCACCATGCCTGGCTAATTTTTTTAATATTTGCAGAGATGGGGGTCTCACTAAGTCGCCCTGGTGGGTCTTAAACTCCTAGGGACCCGAGGATTGCTCCAAGCAATCCTCCCACCTCAGCCTCCCAAAGTGCTGGGATTATGGGCATGAGCCACCCTGCCCATTCACCTCACTTGTTCTTTGCAGCCTTCCCTTTCCCTCTCTCCAACCTCGAGGGTGGTGTAACCTACAGTGAAGTCCTCACCTATTTTCTGTTTCTTCTCTTCACTCTTCAATGAGCCCAAGCAACTATTGGCTTTTCATTTCTTTCATTTCTCTCTCTCTCTCTCTCTCTCTCTCTCTCTCTCTCTCTCTCTCTCTCTCTCTCTCTTTCAGATGGAGTCTCACACCTGTTGCACAGGCTGAAGTGTAGTGGCGTGATCTCGGCTCACTGCAACCTCTCCACCTCCCGGGATCAAGCGATTCTCCTTCCTCAGCTTCCTGAGTAGCTGGGATTACAGGCATGCGCCACCACGCATGGCTAATTTTTGTATTTTTAGTAGAGACGGGCTTTTGCCATGTTGGCTAGGCGGGTCTTGAACTCCTGACCTCAGGTGATCCGCCTGACTTGGCCTCCCAAAGTGCTGGGATTATAGGCGTGAGCCACCACACCTGGCCAAATTAAGGTATAACTTCCATAGACTAAGATTTGCCCTTTTTAGTGTGTGCTTTTGCAAGTTTTGGCACATGTATGCAGTCATGTCACCACCATCACAGTCAAGATTTTTCTCAGAGCACTCCCATCACTCCAAACCCCTCCCCTGTGTCCCTTGGTATTCAAACCCCTACCCTAGCCCTTGGCCCTGGCAGCCGCAGATCTGTGTCTACAGTTTTGCCTTCTCCAGAACATCACAGAGATGGAATCATACAGTATGTAGTCTTCTGAGCCTGGCTTCTTTCACTCAGTATTAGGAGTTTGAGTTCCATGATTTTCTTGTTTTATCTTTTTTGAGACGGAGTCTCGCTCTGTCGCCCAGGCTGGAGTTCAGTGGCACGATCTCAGCTCACTGCAACCTCTGCCTCCAGGGTTCATGCGATTCTCCTGCCTCAGCCTCCTGAGTAGCTGGGATTACAGGCGTGTGCCACCACACCCAGCTTATTTTTTCGTTTTTAGTAGAAACGGGGGTTTCACCATGTTGGCCAGGCTGGTCTCAAACTCCTGACCTTAAATGATCCACCCCGCCCCCACAGCCTCCCAAAGTGCTGGGAATACAGGTGTGAGCCACCGCGCCTGGCCCATGTTGTTTGTATCAGTAGTTACTTCTTTTTGCTGAGCAATCTTCCTATTGACTTTTTTGTTCTTTAATAGAGACAGGGTCTTGCTCTGTCATCTAGGCTGAAGTGTAGTGGCTTAATCATGGCTCACTGCAGCCTCAAACTTTTGGACTTAAACAATTCTCCTGCCTCAGCCTCCTGAGTAGCTGGGACCACAGGCATGTGCCAACATGTGAATTTTATGTACAGACAGGGGTTCTTGCCGTGTTGCCCATGCTGGTCTCGAACTCCTGGCCTCAAGAGATTCTCCGTTTTTCACCTCCCAAAGCTCTGGGATTATAGGAGTGAGCACCACGCTCAGCCCAATTGACTATTAAACTTCTCGTCTATGCTTATGACGTAGACGTTTTATCTCCAGCCCCAACTTTTCCCCAAGCTCTAGACTCATATATCCAATGAGTCCCTGGATGTTTAATTGGGCTCTCAAACAGCACATCCAAAACCAAGCTCTTTGTTTTCTAACCCAAATTTGCAGCTCCTGCCGTCTTCCTCTATCAACAGACAGCACCACCTGGCCACAAATGTCTTCTCTTCACACACCTTAGCAAGTTCTTGGCTGTTCTACTTCCAAAACACTCCACTCTGACCGCCTCTCACCACCACCACCACCTGTATTCATTTTCCATTGCTGCATAACAAATTGCCACAAATGTAGATGCTTAAAACACTGCCCATTTGTCAGCCGGACACAGTGGCTCATGCCTGTAATCCCAGCACTTTGGGAGGCTGAGGCGGGCAGATTACCTGAGGTTAAGAGTTCGAGACCAACCTGGCCAACATGGTGAAACCCTATCTCTACTAAAAATACAAAATTAGCTGGGTGTGGTGGTGCATGCCTGTAATCCCAGCTACTCAGGAGGCTGAGGCAGGAGAATCACTTGAACCTGGGAGGCGGAGGTTGCAGTGAGCCGAGATCACATCATTACACTCCAGCCTGGGCAAAAGGAGCGCAACTCCGTTTCAAAAGAAAGGAAAAGAAAACACAGCCCATTTGTGGTCTCACAGGTCTGTAGTTCAGCAGCCCAGATGTGGCGAGATTGGGTTCCCGGCTCGGGTTCTTTTTTTTTTTTTTTTTTTTTTTTGAGACGGAGTGTCTCTCTGTCGCCCAGGCTGGAATGCAGTGGCTGGACCTCAGCTCACTGCAAGCTCCGCCTCCCGGGTTCACGCCATTCTCCTGCCTCAGCCTCCTGAGTAGCTGGGACTACAGGCACCTGCCACCTCACCCGGCTAGTTTTTTGTATTTTTTAGTAGAGACGGGGTTTCACCGTGTTAGCCAGGATGGTCTCGATCTCCTGACCTCGTGATCCACCCGTCTCGGCCTCCCAAAGTGCTGGCATTACAGGCTTGAGCAACCACGCCCGGCCTTCCGGCTCGGGTTCTTAAACGACTGGACTGTGTACCTACCTGAGGGCTCTAGGGAAGGATCCAAGCTCATTCGTGTTGTTGACTGCATTCAGTTCCTCACGGTTGTTGGACTGTCACCCTGTCACCATTTTCTTGCTGGTTGTCAGCCAGGGGTCTCTCAGTTTCTAGAGGCCACTTGCATCCCTTGCCAAGTGGCCCCCTTTGTCTTCAAAGCCGGCAACAGAGACTATCCCTTATGTGGAATCCATCTCACGTTTCTAATTTCATAGAAAGAGTCCAGTTCCCTTTATGGCCTCACCTGATTAGGCCAGGCCCACCAAAGAATATCTCCCTATCCAAAAGTCAGCTGGTTTGGGACTTTAATTACATCTGCAAAGTCTCTTCACAGGAGCACCTAGATTCATGTCTAATTGGATAACTGAAAGAAGGTGTGTATGCACCAAAGGCAGGCGTCTTGAGGGGTGTTTCAAAAGTTCTGCCCACTCCACAACCCTAGTCCATGCTGCCATTATCTTTCACCTAGACCACTGCCCAGGCCACCTGTGGGTGTCTCTGCTCCCACTGTTTTTCCACATAGTCCATTCTCTATACAGCAGAGAGTGGCCTTTTAAGAACATCAAGCAGATCATATAACTTCTCTATTCAGAAAATGAAGAGCTTCCCACTATACCCACAATAAAATCCAGGATCTTTCTCATGGCCTAGAAGGCTACCTCTGGTCTCACCCCTGCCTGCCTCTCAGACTCGGAAAAATGTTCAACACATCATAGACACTCACTAAATATTTGTCGAATGAATGAATGAATGAGAGTCTCTTGGATTGGTTCTTTTCTCTACTCCACTGCCACCATCTTGTTATGGACATTACTATCTCTCACTTGATCCAGTACACTTGTATCTTCATTGGTCTCCCGGCTTACAGTTGCACCCCTTCCATTGTCTGCCACAAAGCAGCCAGGATGATGTTTTAAAGATACAGATCTGGCTGGGTGCAGTGGCTCACGCCTGTAATCCCAACACTTTGTGAGGCCGAGGCGGGTGGATTGCCTGAGCTCAGGAGTTCAAGACAAGCCTGGGCAGCATGGCAAGACCCCATCTCTACTGAAAATTCAAAAAAAAAAAAAAAAAGTTGTGGATGCCTATGGTCCCAGCTATTCAGGAAGCTGAGGTAGGAGGATCATTTGAGCCCAGGGGACGGAGGTTGCGACAGTGAGCTGTGATTGCACCACTGCACTCCAGCCTGGGTGGCAGAGGGAGACCTTGTCTCAAAAAAAAAAATAATATATATATATATACACACACACATACACACACACACATATATTTATATACATATATATATTTATACACATATATACAGATCTGCCTATAACCTGCACTGCTCTCAAACCTCCAGTGGGCCGGGCGCGGCAGCTCATGCCTGTAATCCTAGCACATTGGGAGGCCAAGGCGGGCGGATCACTTGAGGTCAGGGGTTGGAAACCAGCCTGGGCAACATGGCAAAACCCCATCTCTACTAAAAATACAAAAATTAGCTGGGTGTGGTTGCGGGCTCCTGTAATCTCAGCTACTTGGGAGGCTGAGGCAGGAAAATTGCTAGAACCTGGGAGACAGAGGTTGTAGAAAGCCGAGATCAGGCCATTGCACTCCCGCCTGGGTGACAGAGCGAGATCCCCTCTCAAACAAACAAACAAACAGAAACCTCTAGTGGCTTCCTTTTCTCCGGAAGAAATTCCAGACTCCTCTGTCCAGTATTTGAGGTTCCCACCACTTGTGTGCACACCAGCTGTCCTAGTGAGCGAGCTTCCAGAAGTGGGATGAGGGCTTCCAGTGGATCTGGGGGAAGTTTTAGAGACATACTGGAAAGGTATTAAGAGATACTGTACTCAAAGTCTGTTCTTTACAGGTCTTCTCTCTGAAAGCTTTAAGGAGAAAGTCTCCATTGGGTACGTGTACGCCCTTAATATCTCTGTAATATTTGTCAGTTTTCCTTTTTAATACAAAAGCAAGAGCAGAGCTTTCCCTGAGGTGATTCCACCTGGCTGCAGCTGAAAAACATTGTTTTCTTTTCACTAATTTTGCAGTCACCTCTTATTTATGGCAAATGATGCTGGTTTCCTATTTATGTCAGTGACCTGAAGTTTAAAGGGAATCATGATGAACTGATTTAATGAAAAATAAGTAATGGAAGTTACGGCGGTCCTTGGGCATAGAGAGGGCAAGGTGGCATGTGCACGAAGGTTGGAAAATGCCAGCTCCGTCCTGCCCCCATGCACAGAGTTCCCGCTGCCTCCTCCCACTTGCCACTCACTCCTCAGCCTCGAGTGCACTTCTGTCTTGCCTCATTATTGCCTCTGAATCCTCCTTCAAAGCACACACCTCTCCCTTTCCCAGAGTGCAGTCACCTCGCCCTCCCTGCCACCTCACCAGCTGTCACGTTCACCCCTTTGGCTCCTGTCATCAACTGCTTCTAATTTTCCCGTCCTTGTGAAAACTGAAAGCTCTAGGAGGGAGGCGCCTCGTGCCATTGCTTCTCCATAATCCCAGCATGTCTGGTGCAGGGCTCTGCCCATCGGCATTTGGCATGAGATGAACTTTCCACCATTCACATTACTTCTGTGCCCACCACGCAGTGGTGGAGTCACCAGTGTCTTCCTCAAGGCCTCATGTTGGCCCCTGGAGCCAGACAGTGAGCATCAGATCAGTGGCCACACCAACTAAGGAGTGTTACCAGCTGTGTGTGGACCTTGGGCTGGTCCCTTCCTCTCTCCTCCTGAGCCTGTTTCCTCTTCGTTGTTGTTGTTGCAGGGGTCTCATGCTTTTGCCCACACTGGAGTGCAGTGGCATGATCTCGGCTCACTGGAACCTCTCTCTCCCTGGTTCAAGCGATTCTCCTGCCTCAGCCTCCCCAGTAGCCAGGACTACAGGCACATGCCACCACGCCCGGCCATTTTTTTTTTTTTTTTTTTTTTTTTTTGTATTTTTGGG
>NW_016806836.1:3539518-3603333 GCF_001698545.2 Rhinopithecus bieti
TTTTTTTTTTTTTTTTTTTTTTTTGTATTTTTAATGGAGATGAGGTTTCACCATGTTGGCCAGGCTGGTCTCAAACGTTTGCCCGCAGGTGATCCACCTGCCTCAGCCTCCCAAAGTGCTGGGATTACAGGTGTAAGCCACCATGCCCGGCCTTGTTTCCTCATTTGTGAAACAGAACCACAAGAATGACAGCCTCAGAGGTGGTTGTGGGAATTAAATTGTGTCCAGTCATGTTTGGCAAAGAGGAAGAGCCCAGTAAATGTCCTTGGCGTCATGATTTGGTGTCTAACTCCACCATCGTCAAACAGCTGCCTGGGATCTTGTGATTCAGGCCTCTGAGATCACATCCTGGAATTTATGTATGATACGTGGATCTGAGAAGTGTAGATCAAAGGTTATCTGGGTTCCACAAATGAGGAAGTAGGATGATCTCACCAATTTGGGATGACAGGCCATTCACACCTCATGAAACTTCCTTTGGATCTTCAAGAAAGAAGGATTTGTCACCCAGGGGCCCTTCTAGTTCTGGTCCCCATGCTGAGCAATGATGGAATGATGGAATAAGAAGCTTCTAGTAGCATGGCTTAGGGAAACAACTTTTCAGAGGAACTAAAAAGGGGTCAGCCTAGGCAACATAGCAAGACCTCATCTTTACTAAAAATAAAAGAAAAAATTAGCCAGGTGTGCTGGCACACTGTACCCCAGCTACTCAGAAGGCTGGGGCAGGAGGATTGCTTGAGCTCTGGAGGCAGAGGTTGCAGAGAGCTATGATGGCGCCACTACATTCCAGTCTAGGTGACAGAGAGAGACCGTGACTCAAAAAAGAAAAAAAAAAAGAGGACCCTTAGAAATTCCAGTTCTTTTTTTCCATTGTTTTATAGCAGAGAAAGAGGTTTAATTGTAGGGCTGCCAAACAAGGACATGACAGGAAACCTCAAATCTGTCTCCCCGAGAAGCTTGAGAAGCTTGAGAATTGATTATTCCTTTTTTTTTTTTTTTTTTTTTTTTTTTTTTTTTTTTTTGAGATGGAGTCTTGCTCTGTCACCCAGGCTGGAGTGCAGTGGCATGATCTCAGCTCACTGCAACCTCTGTCTCTTGGGGTCAAGCAACTCTCCTGGCTCAGCCTCCCGAGTAGCTGGGATTACAGGTGTGCACCACCATGCCCAGCTAATTTTTGTATTTTTAGTAGAGATGGGGTTTCACCATGTTGGCCAGGCTAGTCTTGAACTCCTAATCTCAGGTGATCTGCCCATCTCGGCCTCCCAAAGTGGTGGGATTACAGGTGTGAACCACCAGGCTCAGCCAATAATTCCCATTTCTTAATCAGGCTACCTGGATGGTGGAAGCATGGGCTCAGGTCTTGGCTGGGGTCTCTAGCTGTGTGACCTTGGACAAGTTTCTTCACCTTTCTGAACCTCAGTTTCATCATCTATAAAATGGGAATTTGACTGTCTGCTACCTGAACTGATGCTGTTTAGCAATTGAAATAGAAACCAAACCTGAAGCTCTGGCTGCCTGTGCTGAGATTTGAGATTAACCAGGGCAAAGGGCTGATGAGGTGGAGGAACCAAGGGTAGAGGAATTTATGGCAGCCCAGGGTTTATGGTTTTGATATGGGTTTATTAAGCACAATTTAGGACTGAAATAGTCTCTGTTGGTCCCTACCCCCTCGTGTCCCCGATGGCGGCAGCATGAACAAGGCCTCCGTTGCAACGTTGTCGAAAACATTTCCTGGTGCTGACTAGTGGAGGGAAGGCACAGGGAGCGGCCCTAGGGATCAGGTAGACAGCGAATGGGTGCTCTGAAGGCTGGAGAGTTTAATGGTTAACCTCCCGCTAGAAAGGGGCGCATGAAGAGTTCACTTGTACTCCTCATGTAACAGGAGCTCTCACAGTTACTGTGATCTCATTCCATTGAATCCTGACATCTTCCCTGGAGGAAGATATCATTCCCACTTTACAGATGAGGCTCGGAGTGGTGGAGTGACCTGCCCAAGGTTACACTGATCAGCAAGACGTGTGCTTCCCAGACCAGAACTTTTGTCCCCTCCCTTAAGGAAGAGCTGAAAGGATCACGCTGCTCTACCCTCATCCCCAATGAGGATGTCCCCATATGTTGGCATCCCACGGTCCAGCCATCACCGAATGCTGTGGTGTGCTGGTGAATGTTAACAACGGGCTCTCCAGGAACAAAAGCCCTGATTTGTAGAGTTTGCTAGTCTTTGTGGTGTAAACACTCCAGCAATAACCAATTTCAAGCTATCAGTGTGGCACTGGCAAACATGGAATTGGGAAGAGAAGCTACTAGTCAGTTCTCACAAGCCAGCTCCAGCACAACCCCGAGTGAATGGAACGCTGTGGTCTGTGGTGGCCGAGACACAAGGCCGCCTTCCTATAATAGTTTAGCCGTGGAGAGAACCCCAGTGCCTACAGATCTGGCTGGAGATTCTTAAGCACATCCCTTGCTTTTATTCTTTCTACCTATTATTTATGTTTTGAAACAGGGTCTTGCTCTTTCACCCAGACCGTAGTGCAGTGTTGTATTCATAGCTCACTGCATCCTCGGACTCCTGGGCTGAAGCAATCCTCCCTCCTCAGCCTTCAGAGTAGCTGGTACTATAGGCACACACCACCACACCTGGCTAATTTTTAAATTGTTTTGTAGAGATGGGGTCTCCTTATATTGCTCTGGCTGGGCTCGAACTCCTGAGGCTCAAGTGATCCTCCTGTCTCAGCCTCCCAAAGTGCTGGGACTACAGATATGAGCCACTGTGCACAGCCTTGTTCTAGAAAAAAGCAAAAAACAAAACAAAACAAAAAAACCACTTGCTTTTATGGAATGTCCCCACAGCTACTCATCTCCCATTGCTGGCAGATTGAGGTGACCCAGAAAAGGGCTCTGTCTTGGACCTTGGTGGAGGATGACAGACCCTTGGACCCTCTTGCCATTCTTCCAGATCTTTCCATTACACTCTCCCTCATCACTCCCCTCTTCAAGAGGGGGGATCAACTTTCACTCTCTCCATATACTAAGTACTTGGAATCAAGAGACCAGGGTTAGATGTCCACCTCTGCCTCCCAAGAGAAATCACTTCCCCAAGTCTCAGTCTCCTCATCTGGAAAGTGGGAGTAATCATGTCTAACTGCTTACCTCGTGATGTGAAGACTCAGAAATTATAATGGATACAAAAACATTCTGCACATCACAAAGAACTATAAAACTATTCTCATTCTTCCTTAAAAAAATTTTTTTAGCCCCCAAGCAGAACCAGAAGATTCAGTCTTATTTCTGACACCTGAAAGAAAATATACTCATCCGAGGACTTAGAAAACATATGCGCCATTTATTTTGTTTTATAAACTTTTGTTAAAACACACAAGAGTACGAAATGTTTTTTGTTTCTTTGCCCCATCAGGCGGCAGTGATGGGGGCTCAGGGGTCAGCGCAGGACCTAATGACATTCACATCCACAGAAAGATGTGGGTCGTTCTGATGGGACCCAACCCACTTTGGTAATTGCTTGATGTAAATTTCACAATTCATCTTAATCAGGGCAGATCACAGAAAAATTTGGCAAATGTAATTGGCTTGGTGATGACAAACAATAGAAGAGCATTCATTTCCGACCCTCTCCTCTCCTCTGTCTGCTCTCAGGAGAGCCATGCGGATTTCAGAAGCTGCTGAGAGCTGCCTGAAGATCGGGGTGTCTTGGTGGGGGAACGGTTGTGCCCACGCTTGTCTCCCCAGCAACCCTCTGTTAGTCCATCAGATTTTATGTTTTAGGACCACAACTCAAGTGGCCAAAAAAAAAAAAAAAAAACAAAAGAGAGAGAGAGATTTTCTAATATGTCAGCTTAGAGTCAAAAAAGTAAACTTTGTTTTGTGTTTCTCACATTACAATAAAGTTATTAAAGTGGAATGGGTTTCTTCTCCAGAAGGGGTAGATTCCCAGCAGAGAACTGACCCCCTGCTCCAAAAGATTGTTCCCATGAAGGGCCACTGTTGCCCTCTGCATGCCATGGGACATTCTTATCTCAACCTTGCTCCCATGACAGAGGCCTGAGGAACGCTGGAGGGAGGAGGTGGAGGAACAGAGTGGGAATGACCACAATGCCTGGAAATGGTTCCAGCCTCCCTGACTTACTGCAGACCAGGCTGAGCTGTCTGGAGGGGATTTCAGGGGCACTTGAATGAGGTGGTGGAGGAAGGCTTGGGAGCTCTGAGCAGGGTGCAGTCTCTCCTGGGACTGCGGGTTTGGCTGGGACTGCCATAGGGATGTGGTGATTCCTCTCTGACACATCACCCCAATACGTCTCCATGCCTCTTTCTCATAAAAAACAATCACTAATGGTGGGATTTCTGGGCACTGGGGCACTGCCTCCATCCACTCAGAGGGGTCAGTATTGAGTGGGGAGCAAGAGTCGGTCCAACAGTTTCCCTCCTACCTAATCACACCTCCAGCCCCAGGACACATCCCTTTTGTTCACACTGGTCAGTGGCATTTTCCAGCATGTCCCCAAAGCCACCAAGATTCCACATGGATGACGTGCTGGACGCTCCATCCTAGGGTCCAATGTTTCCAGAATACACCCGGAGTGATGATCTCCAGAATAAGCCTCAAACCCAGGCCTGCTTAGCCCTCCCGTGCCCCCCCACTGCGCACACTGTCCCACCCCCGTGCCAACAGGCCAGATGAGCCCGACTCCCAGGAAACAGACCCCTGCCACCCCTCCCCTAGACTTGGGGAGTGAAGAGAGAAAAGCTCTCAAGAGTTATGAATTCTCCTAAATATTTATCAGCAAACAGGATACTCGACCGTAAGTGAATTTTAGTGCAGGCTCAGGCCAATCTTGGTCCTGGGAGTGGGCAGAGTTCCCAGAGGAACGAGTCCGGTTTCTGAGGCTGGAGAAGGGAGCCAGAAGCCCCTCAACTTGATCACAGTGAGAACAAAGGGAGCCTTTGGAGAAGTTATTCAGCCACTCTCGTTAAGAGCTCCTGTTCTGATCCAGGGAGACCTGGGTTCAAGTCCTGACTCAGCCACTTCCTAGTTGTGTGAGTTTCAGAAAAAAAAATCACTTCACCTCTTAGAACGCAATTTCATCTTCTGTAACAATCTCTAGGTTAGGAGGGGCGGGTGAGTATGGGGAGGGAGGAGGAAAATAAAAAAACAAAAACAATCTCTAGGTTAATAGGGAGGAAGGGAGGATTAAATGAGATGATGCATGTCAGATGCCTCAAGACAGTGCCTGGGAGTAAGGAAGAGCTTGAGACAGGCCCTGGGAGATCATTCCTCCTGGATGTCACTCTGATGTGAGAGTTTACCCATCTTGTCCTCTCCAGCCCCAAGCCTCATTACTCTCACCCGCATTACATCATCCACCCCACCTGACCTCCCAGCTCCCAGCCTCCTGTTCTCTACAGAACTGCTGTGTTCATTTTCTGGAAGCCCAGCTCCCTGCATACCCCTTGCCACTGATCAGGGCCTCAGCCTGGTATTCCAGACCTTATGCTCTCCAGCAGGCCTTCTCTCTCTTCATCATCCCTCTCCCAAACCATTCTTCCTCAATTCTTGCTAGATTCTTCCTACCACGAGGCCTTGACTCAGGCTGTTCTTTGGAATGTCCCGTCTCACCCGCTGTACCAGCCAGACTTCTAGCCCTTCTCAAAGGCCTAGTGGATGGTCTGCCTCCTTCTGATGCTTTTCCTCTTCACTCCAAGTTCCTGTTGCAGTTGCCAACCTGGGCTTGTTTTCTTGGGTTGAAGGTCTACAGAGATCCTCACCCCAAATACCCACCCAAGTCCCTGAAGAAGGAGGGTGCAGGGGGGCTGGAGGAGAAAGGCATCTTCCCTCACCACAGCCTTCTAGACCCTGCCTGGCCCCAGTCAGTGCTTACAACATGTTCCCAGGATGACTGGGGGAATCATTTCCAAGGCCTCCTTGGCCTCTGGAGAGGTGGTGTTGGAGAAGACGGGATGGCTGAGCAAGGCGACAGCAGAGGGAAACGGGCGTTTGAGGTGGGGGCAGCAGCAGAAGGAGGAGCGAATGGATGAAGGTGAAGGTGAAGGCAGTGGCTTCAACATGAGAAAAGTTGCCCAAGGCAGTAGAGGACTTTCCAGTGGGGTCTTCCCGAGTCAAAGTCTCGTTATCCAGAGCAGGGCGTCAAGGGTGGCAGTGGGATGTGGCCCTTAGGCCATGTTCTCGGGCCCTTTATCCTTCCCATTCCTGCTCTGGGACTGGTCCTGGTGTCACGTCTTCCTTTGCCGTGACCACGTGATCACCAGGTGTTCTCTGAGGGGGCTGGGGGGAGCCAGCGGAGCCCCCAAGCCCCAGCGGCTTGCTAGATAACTTCCTGCTTGGTGATGGTCGGCTGGGGGATGGCAGAGAGGGGCTTGACGATTGTGGCGACGGCTCCCGGCAGGAGCTTGTAGGGCTCAGACCCTGAGCCACCTGGCGGTGAGGGCTGTGGGGTCTCAGGGGTGGCTGGAAGGACAAACAGACAGATAGGGGCTGCTCAAAATTCCAGCCTTTGTGGGAGTAAATGAAGAGCCCCAGGAAAGTTCTCCCCCTGACCCCCGGCCCACCCCGCCTTGACTTAATTTCTTCCTCTATAAAGTGAGAGAATTAATTAAACCAGATAATCCCTAAGGTCTTTTATGACTCAACCTTCTGTGAGTCCCAGATCATAAAGCCTAAGTTGTATGAGGTCTGGAAGGTCTCACCACCCATCTCCTCCATCATTTATTTGATATGCAGACTGAACTGCTTCTCCGAAACCAAGGCCCAGGCTTGGCTGTCACCAACGGCAATGGGATGGGTGACAGGGATATTCTTTCCTGGGAGAAGGAGCCAGCAGTTGATGAGACTCAGGGCCAACTGGCTCAAAAAATACCATTTCTTGGATATTTAGGAGATGAGTAATAGAAACTGGCCTCACTCTCATGGCAGGTTTGGAGAGCAAATTTGACCCAATTGGCAAACTTTGTTCAATGGACAACTTTCTCCAAGAACAATGTCAGTAAAATATCATCTCATCTCAGTGGATCACTTCATCCCATTGATAATCTTATTCTTTGAAGAGCCTTGCCCAATGACAAGTTTACCCTTTGGAGGTTTTCAGAGGATGGTCTAGCCCAGCAGACATCCTGACCCAATGGATAGTCTCATCTAATTGTCCAATGGATAGCCTTACCCAATTGAGCAGCCTTACATCAATGACCACTTTTACCTAATGGACAATGTCAACTAATGGGATTCTCATCCAAGAACATCTTCACCCAATAGATTACCTCGTCCAGTGGACTGCCTCATCCCAACAATGGCTTCATTCAGTAAACGCTGTCAGTCACCTTACTGAATAAACAGCCTCAACAAATGGACAACCTTGCCCTTTATTCCCTACCCTGGAACCCAGAAAACTGTTGCATCCTGGTTCTACCATCTAGACTCCACCTTCTCCTGCTTCCTCTCTTAAGCCCCATCCTCACCCTTTGCAAGGTAGAGTCCCAGAGGTTGCCCACCTGCCTGCCCCCTGGGTCGGGGCCACTCACACATCTGTCCATTGCTGAGGTGAGTGGGCATTGTGTTGGCAACGATGACATTGGTTCCCATGTGTTCCTGCATCAGGTGAGGGTGCAGGGGGTGGTGGGCATGGGGTGCATCGCTGGAGGACCCTGCAGGAAGAGAAGATCGATCAGGATGAAGAGTCTGGGATGCAGACCTCAGGCCTTGGGACGCCATCTCCCTCAGGTGTGATCAATCAACCTGCCCATCCAATATTGGCAGTGCCTGTTGGGTACCTATTCCTGGGTTAGTAAACTAGGGTGTACCATTCCCATCCGTAGGCTTCACGAGGGTGTTAAGAAGACCCCAAAAGACCAAGAGAACAAAAGTGAGTTGAAAGAAACAAGGTGTCTATAAGGAAGCTCTGAGATCAAGTAAATGTTCTAATGAGTAGTGTATTGGATGTAATCAATGGCTTTCAAAGCTCCTTGGCGTGCAAGTCCTTCAACCATTTGGTCCTGCCTCACCTTCCAGCCTCATCCCCCACATCTCTGCTGCAGCCAACTGACCTACTTATAGCATCTATGTGTCCCCTGTGTTTTCCTATGTCTATGCTTCTGCTCACATTGTTGCTTCCGTCAGAGATGTTTTTTCCACCCCAAACCCACTCCACGTCCATAAGCCCAAATCCCAGCTCATATATTTCGTCTCTTTAGAAGCCTCTCCTGATTCTCCTCATTCTCCTTCCTTGGATTTCTCATAGTAATTTATCTGTAACACAACTTTTAGGAAAACCACTTCTTCTGTCTATGAGCATTACAATTTCAGATGTATTTTTCTTCTTTGAGAGCCTAGCAGATTGTCTGGAACACAGTAACCGCTTCAAACATGTGTCAGGGAGTAAAAATATCACATGGGGTATGGTTTAATAATAGCCTATGGTGAGTAATATGACAATGATGGAATTTCAATGCTTGCAAGAGATCTCTACAGTACATTGATCTCAGTGATAAATAACGACTGTTGATAATTAACAATTATCATGTGCCAGGTACTGTTGTATAGCACTTTTCATGTTGTACATAATTTAATCCTTACAACAATCCTATAGAAAGGATACTATTATTAGCCTATTCTACAGATGAGACAACTAAGCCCAGAGCTCTTAACTATTTGGCAATAGAGCACAGGCTCCTGATCCTGATCTCAGTGACACCTGATTCATAATAATCCCTTGTTCACAGGGTCAAAGTGAGAATGAAATGAGCTATCACACAACAGTGGTTCCCAACTGGGGATGATTTTGGCCCATCAGGAGACATTTGACTATATCCGAAGACATTTTGGTTGTCACCACTGGAGAAGTGCAACTGGCACCTTATGGGTACAGGACAGAGATGCAGCCAAACAACGCACAGGACAGCCCCGCACAACAAAGAATCGTCCAGTTCCAAGTATCAATAGTACCAGTGTTGAGAAACCTCGCCCTCACTGAAGCACCTCCAAAATCTCGAATTTAACATCCCTACTTTGACTTCACCTCATGTCCTTCCAGCTCCCTTAATCTAGTACCATCACTGCAAAACTTCTTCAGCCCTACTGAGGCTGTCAATTCACTGACACTCTCTTTTCACTATCACCCCATCCTTTTGTTGTTGTTGTTGAGACAGAGTCTTGCTCTGTCACACACGCTGGAGTGCAATGTCGCAATCTCGGCTCATTGCAACCTCCATTTCCCGGGTTCAAGCAATTGTCCTGCCTCAGCCTCCCGAGTAGCTGGGATTACAGGTGCATGCCACCACGTCTGGCTAATGTTTTTTTGTATTTTTAGTAGAGATGGTGTTTTGCTGTGTTGGCCAGGTTGGTCTTGAGCTCCTAGCCTCAAGTGATCCACCCGCCTCGGCCTCCCAAAGTGCTAGGATTACAGGTGTAAGCCACTGTACCCAGCCTCCATCTTTATTTCTCTTTGAGTGCAGCCCAGACTCCATGACCTATCATTCTAATCACTCCCTTGCAGTCATCCTAACTCCTTCATACTCCCCTTCACAGTCAAACCAAAGGGTTATCTACTCTATCTCCACCTTCCCACTTGCTCTCTTTGGAGCACTCTCCAATCTGGTTTCCACTCTCTCAGCTCTCTGGAACTGCTTTCAACACAATTTTCAAGAGCCTCCAGCTGCCAATCCAATGGACTCTTTCCTCTCTCTTCCCCTCCTCCCTTCACCTCTCCATTCCTCCCTCCTTCTTTCTGTCTCTCTGCAGAGTGTAACACCATTAAACACTCTGTCCTTCAAACACGCTCTTCTCTTGGATTCTGGAATTGCCCTGGTTTTCTCCTACCCCTCCGGCCAGTCTTCTTCCCTTCCCTCCATGGCTCCATCTTCCCCTGATTCCACAGAGCTGCCTTTAATCTTGTGCTTGAGCAGCAGACTCATACATTCAACTGCCTCCTTGGTAACTTGGATTTGTAATAGTCATCTCATGCTTAATGAAAGTCCACAATGAGGCTGGGCATGGTGGCTCACACCTGTAATCCCAGCATTTTGAGAGGCCAAGTCGGAAGGATTGCTTAAGACCAGGAGTTCAAGACCAGCCTGAGCAACATAGTGAGACATTGTCTCTATAAAAAATAAAAATGAAAAATTAGCTGGGTATGGTGGCACACACCTGTAGTCCCAGCTACTCGAAAGGCTGGAGGATCTCTTGAGCCTGGAAGGTTGAGGCTGCAGTGAGCTATGACTGCGCCACTGCACTCCAGCCTGGGTGACAGAGAGAGATCTTGTCTCAAAAAAAAAAGGAAAAAGGAAAAAAAGAGAGTCCACAATGGATCTCTGAGGTCACCCCTCATGACCACCCCCAGACTCCAGCATCAAGTTGTTTATTCTGTCCTCCTCATCTCAGTAAACTACTCCATCATCATTTCTGCTATTCAAAGCAAAAATTTAGACTCTGTCCTTGACTCTTCCTCTTCCTGTCACTCCCTACATCTGATCAGTCAGCAAATCCTGTGGATGTGGGCTCTTCCTCCAAATAGATGATCAGGTTTATCTTCACTGCTCCATTTCCATGGTCCAAGCCTTCACCATCTGTCACATGATTGGAGACAGTGACATTCTCAGGAATCTCTGTAATTTACTTTGTACCCAACAGTCAGAGTGGTTTGTTTAAAGCATTAGTCTGGGCTGAGCATGGTGGCTCACACCTGTCATTCTAGCACTTTGGGAGACCGAGGTGGGCAATCACTTGAGGTCAGGAGTTTGAGACCATCCAGGCCGATAGGGTGAAACCCCATCTCTGCTAAAAATATAAAAAAATGAGCCGAGCGTGGTGGCGGGTGCCTGTAATCCTAGCTACTTGGGAGGTTGTGCGGGAGAATTGCTTGAACTTGGGAGGTGGAGGTTGCAGTGAGCTGAGATCCTGCCACTGCACTCCAGCCTGGATGATAGAGGGAAATTTTGTCTCAAAGAATAAAAATAATTAGTCTGGTTTTCACTCTCCTTACAATAGTTGCAATGAGAATAAAATCCAAATTTCTGACAAGGTTTATAAAGCCATATGTTTATGATTTGGTTTCTGCCCAATCTCCATCTTCACCTCCTACATCTCCTCCATCTCACAACCTTGCCCTTCTTTCTCAAACACACAACTCTCTCCTCTCCAGGGCCCTTGAAATAGTTCCTTCTTCTTGGAATATTCCTCTCTTGTCTTTTTTTTTTTTTTTTTTGGATGGAGTCTCGCTCTGTCGCCCAGGCTGGAGTGCAGTGGTTCGATCTTGGCTCACTGCAAACTCCACCTCCCAGGTTCACGCCATTCTCCTGCCTCAGCCTCCCAAGTAGCTAGGACCACAGGCGTCCGCCACCACGCCCAGCTGATTTTTTGTATTTTTAGTAGAGACAGGGTTTCACCGTGTTAGCCAGGATGGTCTGGATCTCCTGACCTCATAATCTGCTCTCCTTGGCCTCCCAAAGTGCTGGGATTACAGGCGTGAGCCATTGCTCTCTTGTCTTTTAAGCCTGCATTTCCTTTCAGCCATTAGGGTCTTAGCACAAGAGTCACCATTTCAGAGAGGTCTCCTTTGGCCTTCCCTATCTAAAGAGGATTCCTTTTCGGTTAAACTCTATCATATTACCTGTCTATTTCAAAATCATAAAATGTGAGCCTTTATACACACATGCACGCACATACGGGCATATACACAGATATCCACGCATCCATGCACACTCACACACACACAGCCTCCCGGAGGGCAAAGATCTTGTTCTTTACTGAATTGCCAGCACTTAGAACAGTGACTGGCATGTGCTAGACTCTCGGTGCCTAAACAAATAGACCATTGCCTTTGTTTCCATTTTTCTGGTCAGGAAACTGAGGCACAGACGGGTTAAGCAACTTGCCCAAAGCTGCACAGTGGGGAAGCCAAGGAGCTGAGGGGTGAGCTCAGGTCTGTGTGAGGCCGTCTCCTGGACAGTCCCCCCTCCAACCCCGCCCCTCCTGGGCCTGGCACAGACCTCCCAGCAGCATCTCCTGCAGCAGGTTGTCGATCTTGGCCATGCCGAAGAGCTTGATGAACTGGATCTGCTCAATCATCTGCCAGGTGATGCTCTGCAGGGTAGGCAGCAGCAGCAGCAGCTCTCCAAAGCGGCCGCGCGAGTCATACTGGCGGTCGTTGATGTAGTCCTCCAAGCTCACTTGCACCTGGGAACGCAGCCGCTTGATCTTCCCTGGATCGCTCAGCCCTTTGGCATCTACAATGGAAGAAGGTGGGCAAGGGAGGGCAGTAGGGTCCAGCTGGAGCATCTGGGGAGTCAAGACCCAGATGTCCCCTGACTTGTGTCACACAAGGAGTCTTCAGCAGTGTGGGCACAAGGATTCAGGGACCTCAACAACCATGGTACGCCAGCATGAATTGTAATTTCCTAGACACAGGCAGAAAAAGATTTCTGCCACATTTCCTAAGGCACTAAACCAGAAGAGTAGGGAATAGGAGATGGAGGGCGGGACTTGAGGAATGCGTCCAATAAGCACTTAGCAACTGCCTCATCTTACACATGGGGAAACCCAGACACAGAGCAAGGATAGGGCTTGTCCTAGGTGGCACAGCCAGTTGTTGGCAGAGCCACGATGGGAACTTGGGGTTTTGGGCCACAGTTGAGGTCCCCTCATCCAGACCTCAGCACTTGCTGCCTCTACTGTGTTAGAATAGGCTCCCCTTCCCTGGTTCCTGCTTCCTATCACCTTAGGGACTCAGGTTAGGTTTCACCTCCTCCAGGAAGTCTCCCTTCTACCCTCCTATGTCTGCATCCTGTGTCCTTCCTGTTTCCAAATCTCTGTGGCCCCTCCATCACTGCTGACCACACAGGATGTAATTGTTGTGCCATCCAAATGTGAGCTCTGCAGGGGCAGGCATATGTCTTATTTGCCATTTTTATTTTATCTTATTTTATTTTATTTTATTTTATTTTATTTTTTGGGACTGAGTCTCCCTCTGACTCCCAGGCTGGAGTGCAGTGGCGTGATCTCGGCTCATTGCAACCTCTGCCTCCCGGATTCAAGCGATTCTCCTGCCTCAGCCTCCCAAGTAGCTGGGATTACAGGCACATACCACACCCAGCTAATTTCTGTATTTTAGTGGAGACGGGGTTTCACCATGCTGGCCAGGCTGGTCTCAAACTTCTGACCTCAAGTAATCTGCCTGCCTCAGCCTCCCAAAATGTTGGGATTACAGGTGTGAGCCACTGCACCTGGTCTTTGCCATGTCAAACCCACCACCTAGCACCATGCATAGTCAATATTTACTGAATAGGGCCGGGCGTTATATTTATTTATAACTATATATAAATATTTTGTTAGATGGCTGGATGAATGAATGAAAAAAAAATCAGTGAATAAATTCTAGATCCTTAGCCTAGAAGGGACTTAAGCGGTCATTCAATATTTAATCTCAACCTTTATAGAGGTAATGCATTTATTTCCTCTTTCATGGAGAAAGGAAGTGGCAGAAAGAACATTCACCCACATTTCTAGTGAGCTCTCTCCACTGAATCACGTTTGTTCATTTGTTCATTCAGTCCACAAATGTTTACTGAGCCCCTCCTGCATGCCAGGGGAACTAGGTTCCCCACCCCTTCAAATTGCTAGAGGCTGCTGCCTCTGACTCAGCATCAGTGATCCTGCCCATTTTGCAGAACAATTCTGCCAGTCCAGCCTCATGCCGAGCACTACAGAGGATACAGGCTGGGCCAGGCTGTGGAGGGAACTAGAATTAGAAATCTCACCCTCTGGGAAGTGTGGGATAGCATGTGGTAGGTAAGAATGTGGGCTTGAGAGAGAGAGAAATCGGGATTGACAGGTGGTCTGAAGTTCAAATCCAAGCTCTGACATTTTCGGGTTGCGTGACCTTGGGCAAGTTAATCATGCCTCAGTTTCCTTATCTGTAAAATGGAGATAATAATTCCTACTTCACAGGTATCATGTTGGTAAGTAAGATAATCCACATAAAGTGTTTTAAAACAGCTCTTTAGTGAGCATTTAATACATGGGGCTCATCTTCCTCTTCATCACTATATATTATATTTTTTTTTGTTTTGTTTTGTTTTTTGAGATGAAATTTTGCTCTTGTTGCTCAGGCTGGAGTGCAATGGCTCCCACTGCAACCTCCGCCTTCCGGGTTCAAGCGATTCTCCTGCCTTGAAATCACACAGCTAATTTTTGTATTTTTAGTAGAGACGGGGTTTCACCATGTTGGCCAGGCTAGTCTTGAACTCCTGACCTTGAGTAATCTGCCTGCCTCAGTCTCCCAAAGTGCTGGGATTACAGGCATGAGCCACCGCACACGGCCTTTTCATTACTATTATTACTAGAGGTAATCTATCTGCAGTGTGAAGGACAGTGCCGGGCACACAGTAGGTCCCCTCTAACATGTAAGCAGGGAAGGCAAGCAAGCCTCCGGGGTTCAGGCATCTTTGACAATGGGAAACAAAAGCAGGTTTTGTACAAAGACATTCTGTATAAACGCAGGTGCGAAAGTCAGTGGACAGAATGGGGAGAGGAGAGCCAAGAGCCACAGGAGAGGGTAGTAATGCTTTATCTTCATCCTGCAATGTGAAGGGTTGGGAGATACTATCTACGGTTGATAGAACAAGAAAAGAAAGATAAAAGCACATAACATGCAACAGCGACACAAAAATAGCAATAAAAATATATTGGGAAAAATGAGGGAGAAAAGATGGGAATGGTAATGGAGAAAAGCAAAATCCTCTGCTATCCTAGGAGGAACGTTATGATCCAAAATGAATACATCAACAAATATAAGGCTTAGTCTTTCATTTAGAATTGTTGAGGAAACTGCCAGAAGGAACAATTAAAAGAATCAGACATGTTTCTCTTGGGGAGTAGACTTAGAGCTGGAAAAGTAGGATGGGGAGAAGTATTTGCATTTTAAGTATGTGTAGATTTATTTATTTACTTATTTATTTATTTTTTTTAGATGAGGTCTTGCTTTGTCACCCAGACTGGAGTGCAGTGGTGCAATCACAGCTCATAGCAGCCTCGACCTCCTGGGCTCAAGAGATCCACCCACCTTGGCCTCCCGAGTAGCTGGGACTGCAGGTGCTCACTACCATCCCTGGCTAATTTTTTTTTAGTTTCTATAGAGACAAGGTCTTGTTACATTGGCCAGGTTGGTCTCGAACTCCTGGCCTGAAGTGATCCTCCTGCCTCTGCCTCCCAAAGTGCTGGGATTACAAGTGTGAGCCACCACATCAGGTTCTAGATATTATTTTGATAAAAATTTTTTAAGGAAAAGAAGCAAATATGAAAGAAAAGAGGAAGATGGGAAGTAAGGAGAAAGAAGGATGGAGGGAAGAAGTAAAAGAAGGGAAAGCCCAGGCCTTTGGAGTCAGGGTGCCCTGTCGAGTCATATCCTCCCTTTGTGTTTCTTTGAGATGGTGTCTCACTCTGTTGCCCAGGCTGGAATGCAGCAGCGCGATATTGGCTCACTGCAACCTCCGCCTCCCAAGTTCAAGTGATTCTTCTGCCTCAGTCTCCCAAGTAGCTGGGATTACAGGCATGCACCACCATGCCAGGCTAATTTTTGTATTTTTAGTAGAGATGGGGTTTTGCCATGTTAGCCAGGCTTGTCTTGAACCCCTGACCTCATGTGATCCACCCGCCTTGGCCTCCCAAAGTGCTGGGATTACAGGTGTGAGCCACCGCACCTGGCCATATCCTCCCTTCAAATCTTGACTTGCCTCATCTGTTAAATGAAAACGGCCTCTTCTAGCTGTCGTTAACATGAGATGAGGTTGTGAACTCTGTACATAACCCAATAGGAGAAGTCTGGCAGAGTGTTCTGGAGAGAGAGTCAGGGATGGCTTAGGAGGTGCGCACTGTACCTGGGTCAAAGAAGATGATGGCTTTGAGGTAGGCATACTCATTGTCATCGATCTGCAGCTCCTGGAAGGGCAGCACCAGCTCGTCAAGGATGCGCATGGACACCCGGCTCATCTCCGCCAGCTCCGGGCAGTGCCGAGGGACAATATAGTCATTGCCTGGAAGGGTTGGGAGAGAGGGAGGATGGGAAGTCACCTTGGGTTGACCCCTCTCCTCTAGTTTTGGCTTTTAAGTTGGCAAGATAGTTGATGCCTGTGGGAGGAGGACCTGCAGGGATGATGACTCCTATTTCACAGGTAAGGAAGCTGAGGCCCAGATTCAGAAGATGAGCTGCCTCGAGTAATCCGGCTGAACTTGGAACTTGACTTTCTAGGACCCCTTTCACATGACCCAAGCTCCATTTACCAACATGACTCACAAGATCGATGCCATTCAAAGGCCACCTGGTAGGCACCAAAGCATCAAAGTTAAAGGACCAGATTCTGGAACTGCACTGCCCTGCTTAAATGGCTCTGCCCCTGATAGCCAGTTAGAGTTGGATAAGTTACTTAACCTCTCTGTGCCTCAGTTTTCTCATCTATAAGATGAGGATAAATAATCGAGCTTCCCTCATAGCATTGTTGTATTAAAATAGGTAGTGTTTGCAAAGCAGTGAGCACAGTCCCTGGCGCATAGTGTGTGCTGTACAAGCGTTTAAAATAATAAATATGCTGGCTGGGCGTGGTGGCTCATGCCTGTAATCCCAGCACTTCGGGAGGCCAAGGCGGGTGGATCACGAGGTCAGGAGATTGAGACTATCCTGGCTAACATGGTGAAACCCCATCTCTACTAAAAATACAAAAAAAAAAAAAAAAAAAAAAATTAGCCAGGCGTGGTGGCAGGCGCCTATAGTCCCAGCGACTCGGAAGGCTGAGGCAGGAGAATGGTGTGAACCCGGGAGGCGGAGCTTGCAGTGAGCCGAGATCGCACCACTGCACTCCAGATGGGCGACTGAGCAAAACTCCGTCTCAGAAAAAAAAAAAATAATAATAATAATAATAAATATGCCATGAAGGCACAGGTGACACGGCCTGGGCTTTGTGCCATTCCCAACCACCTCTTGCTCCTACTCCAGAAAGAACATCAGAATGCACAGGTAGGCTGGGCACAGTGGCTCACACCTGTAACCCCAGCACTTTGGGAGACTGAGGCAGGTGGACCATTTGAGGCCAGAAGTTTGAGATCAGCCTGGTCAACATGGTGAAACCCTGTCTCTACTAAAAATACAAAAATTAGCTGGGTGTGGTGGTGCACGCCTGTGGTCCCAGCTACTCTGGAGGGTGACGCAGGAGAATTGCTTGAACCTGGCAGGCGGAGGCTGAAGTAAGCCGAGATTGCACCATTGCACTCCAGCCTGAGTGACAGAGCAAGACTCTAAAAAACAAACAAACAAAAAGATGTACAGGTAATTCCAGGGATAATCCTGATTGTGCTCTGACTTTACTGCTGGGAATTTGATGCCTTACATCCACATTTCTTTGCATCTGAGTGGGGTACCCAGTTGAGAACTGAGTCCTGGAGCCCTCCAATGCAAGCCTGAGGACAGGGCCACTCCTGACTAGTCTCCCTCGCCCTTGCATGCCACCATGTGAATCTCCTTGCGTGGGTGAGTGCCATGCTAGGTACGCCCTCCCTGGAGCCCGGGCCAGGGCAGGCAGCCTCCTCACCTAGGAGCAGCACGTCCTTGAACACCATGGATCGCTTGGTGGCTCCGAGCAGCAGGTGCTCGCCAGCATGGGCTCTGAGCAGGGCCACCTGAAAGAGAGAAGGAACAGTGTTTGCCATCTGTACCCTTGGGAAGGCTGCCTGTAGCCAACTCAGTGACACTGGGCAAGTCAGCTTAATGCTCCCCTGTGCCTCTACCTGCCTGAACTGTGAAATGGGCATCATAAAACTACTGCCCATAAAACTAGAAACCTGGAAGGGATTCTGCAGAAAATCGGAAGGGGAAAGAACATGCGCTCAGAGCTGAGAGACCTCGCGCCAACTCTGCCCTTGAACTGTTGTGTCCTTGGGCGAGAAGCTGCTTTGCGCTGGGCCTCTTCTGTGTGCCTGATGAAACTGTAAGAAACATTCTGTGTGCTTTTTTTTTCTCTTTTTTGAGATTCTCAAAATGTCTATGATCCCAAAAGTTCCAAAACCGTGGATCCCAAATTCCCACCCATGGACCAGCTATGGAGAATTATGAAGGGTGCTTTGTAAAATACAGATTCTACTTTTTTTTTTTTTTTTTTTTTGAGACAGAGTCTCACTCTGTCACCCAGGCTGGAGTGCAGTGGCATGATCTCGGCTCACTGCAGCTTCCGCCTCCCAGGTTCAAGTGATTCTCGTGCCTCAGCCTCCAGAGTAGCTGAGACTACAGGCATGCACCACCATGCCTGGCTAATTTTATTTTTAGGAGAGATGAAGTTTCACCATACTGGCCAGGCTGATCTCGAACTCCTGACCTCAGGTGATCAGCCCAACTCGGCCTCCCAAAGTGCTGGGATTACAGGCATGAACCATTGTGCCCAGCCTGAAAATAAAGATTCTTAGGCCCTGAGATTCTGATCCTGATTCTGTATGTTTAGGGTGGGCCCAGGGATCTGTGTTTAATAAGCTCCACAGTTGACTCTGAAGTGCAATTCTGTTTGGGAAATCATTGCTGTGGCAGATCCCTCCAGGGACTGACATTGCAGGACTCCAGGATTCTGAGAGGGCATTACAAGAACTTGGAGGTGGATGTTGGGTCTCAGGGCTGGTCCTTCTCAGAGCAAAGGTATGAGCACTGGCCTCTGGCAGAGAATCGCCTTGATGAAACCCTTCTCTGCAGGGCGTACAAGGCAAGACTTCGAAGACTAGAATCGTAGGTAGGTGCCCAGCAAGCTCACAGAAGGACATAGCCAGCCCACTGAGGGCCAGCTGCTTTAGTGCTTGCCTGAGGACCAAAGGATGGCCTGAAAGAAAACAGCACCAGGCTGGTAGCCTCAAGTATCTTATCTTCAAGACTGAATTGGGGAGTTTGGAGGTTCTATAGCAAGCCAAGCTAGAAGGTTAAAATGTCTTTGTTTGTTCATTCATTTGACTGTTCGTTCTTTCAGTTATCAAATCCTAAATGCCTACTATATGCCAGATGCTTTTTAAGACAATGGAGGCACAATGTTTAAAAACGAGAGACAAGGTGTCTAATCTCATCGAACTAATTTGTAGGAGAAAGTATGGAACAGATAGTAGAGAACAAATACATACAAAGCGCAGTGGGTGATCACAACATAAGAGAAAGAGGAAGGAGAAAAGATGGGAGGAAGGAAGAAGGGAGGGAGGGGAGTGGAAAGGATGGTGAGAGCAATGGGGCAAGAATGGCTACACTAGATGGGGAGGTCAGAGGAGGCCTCTAAGGAGATGAAATTGTTGTTAGAGGAAAAAAGAGATTTGCCTGAAGGTATTTGGCGCAAAATAAGCCTTCAATAAATATTTGAATGAAGGAAGGAAGGAAAGGGGAAATGAATGAATGAATGAATGAATGAGCAAACATCTTGACTTCTTCTCTAGCTCTAGCTGCTCCTAGGCAGCCACTTGTCCTTGCCCCTTCTATTCCCCATGGATAGAATCTTGTGACGAAAACAGAAAAAGAGGAAACTGCCTGGGAGGGGAAATCCACTTTCCATGACCAATGTATGGAGGGAGGCCGAGGATGCTGATTGCTGAGGGCCTCCTGCGCGCCAGGCACTGTGCAAGCCTTTCATCAGTCACCCCAGTGGCCTTCACACCACGAAGCAGAAGACCTAGATTTGAATCCCAGTTCTGTGGCTAACTTGCTCTGTGACTTCAGGCAAATTGTTGTCTCTCTGTAAGCCCCAGTCTCTTTCTCCAGTTGTATCCAGGCCCAAGAAGCACACCAACTGGGAATCTAGTTTCTGGGGCAATGTCAACAGAATTGGAATGCCCTTTGGAGGACAATGCCCCCGATTTTCCCAGGGATGCCCCACCTGCATTGGGCAAGCTGGGCTCCTCATACACCAGGAATGGGGAGCTGGGAACCCTTCTGATCCCAGGTTCAACCCCCTGATATGGCAGCTGTTCTGGGGGGTGGGCCGGTAGGTCGGGGTGGTGTGTTAATGATTGTCCTCTGTTATTGGCCACCCATCATTGCCCTCTGAGAATGCTCTGAGCCCCAGCCAGGGAGGTTTGGGTGGGAAATCGAGGTTAACAATTGCTCAGGTTGAGGGTATCTTGTTGCCCTGCTAAGCCCCTGGGAAGGAACAGGAGGGATTAAACATTAATGTAGAGACTCCAGCAGAGGGGACTGGGGCCAGAGCACAAGGAGCAGGGGAGAGGGTAGGGGCAGATTGTCCAAGATCCTTGCCCTGTTGACTCTGCTAACGGAGGGAGGAACCATGGAAGAGGACCCTGGGTCCAGCCCCTGTATGAGGCTGGGGACCAGCCAAACCAGCATTTTCACAGTGTCCCTATATGCAGTATTAACAGGTGTTCCAGGAGAATCTTGGGGCCGAAGGAGTTTGGGAAGCCTTGGCCTCTGAGAAGTCGACTTCTCAGAAGTTTTCACAGACTCACATGCATTGTCAGTGTCTTATGCGAAGGTGTGAAACAGGTAAGTGAATGCACAAGAGGCTGTCTCCAAAGCTGGGGACATGGCCCAGCCCAGCTCCTCTTCCCTGGGAGGAACATCTCTTTGGAGGCCCAGGGGTGCTCTGGGCAGGACCTTCACAGGTGGCATCTCCGAAATTCATCTGTTCTCAGACACACGCCGCCTTCCTTCAACCCTTTCTTCCCCCAGGGACATTTTAGTATTCCAAAAACAAAATGTACGGTGGGAAATACAGTGCTGAGTTCAACGGTTTTGGTGGGAAAGAAGGAAGAAACTAACATTTAGGGAGACGAGCTCTGGTCCGGGCACTGCGCAGCTTGCTCCATCACCTGAGTTTCGCACTTTTCAGATAGTAATGTCCTCAGTCCTCCCAACCACACTCTAAAGTGGATATTATCATTTCCACTTTACAGATAAGAGAACACTGAGGCTCAGAGAGAGGAAGTCATTTGCCCAGGATTAGGCAGACAACCAGTATTAGAGCCAGAGCTTAAGCCAAAATCTCCTGATCCCTGCCCCAGGGTCCCTGTCAACATCCCCCTGGGAGAGTCACAGGTACGATGGTTAGGAGCTTGGACTCTGGAGCTTCCCTGCTAGGTTCTAATCCCAGCTGTGCTGGATAGTAGCTATGTGACCTTGAGCAGGTTACTTAACCTCTCTGTGCCCCAATTTCCTCACCTATGAGATGGCAGTGATAATAGAACCTTAGTACCTACCTCATAGAGTTGTTGGAGGAGCTGAATTAATATTTGTAAGGTGATTTAAAGTTTCAGACACATGTGTGCACTACACATTTTGTTAAATAAAATGAAATCAAGCCAGTCCGCAGCTATATCCCAGGTGGGCCAGCAGCCCCCTGGCTGCCCTGCCTGGTGCCCACTACTGCCCACTATCCACGCCCATCCTCACCTGGTCGTCCAGGGGGAGCTCGCAGAAAGCCGGGATGTACTTGGCCCACTCGACGAGAACCAGCAGCTGCTCCTTCATGGACTCACATACGTCTGCGATGCTGGCGATCTTCTTCGCCCGAATGTCGCCATTGATCCCGGAGACGGGGGAGGTGATCTTCAAGAGACACAGGGAAGAAAATGCTGGAGATGTCCGGGCCCTCCTGCACTCTCTGTCCCCTGCACAGAGCCCCCTCCCTGGAATCAGATGTGATGAGGGGCTGCATAATGGGTGCCTTCCAGCTCTAAAGGAAGCTCAGGGTAAAAACGGAGGGAGGGAGGAAGCAGGGATGAGGGAGAAGGGCTCCCTCTCAGCCTTCACCTGTTACCTGCCCCCTGCCTCCTCCTCTATCAGCTTTAGAGTGCCAAGGAGTCTCTCAGCCTTAGAGGAGAAGCAGGGAAAAAATTCATCATCCTTATGTGACAGTGAGGCAACCATGGCTCATAGAGGTACTGTGACTTGCCCAAGGTCACTCAGCAAGGGATGGGCTGGGCCCCACGTTGCCACCTCTGTCCACTGAGCCACTGCTCTGTTCTCTCAGGGCTGAGCTGATTGCAGGCCCTCAGTGAAGGCGAAGACTCTGCTTGGCCTGTGGGATGTAGGCAGTAGGATGAATTAGAGCATGTCCCAGGGCACCAGGTTCGAGTTCTGCCCTTGCTGCTAACTGGGCCATGTGACACCAGACTCAGTATCCCTCTGTCATATCTGAGGCCCCTCCCATCAGCTGCTCCAGGGCCTGGCTGGGGAGAATGGAGGTGGAGGAGGTGAGCTCCTCTGTAGTGTGGGGGACCCCTGGGTGAGTGGCAGGGTCACCCCGGTACCTGTCGGGACAGGACCTCTGCCTGCAGGAGCGCATTGATGGAGGGCAGGCTGCTGTCCTCATAGCTTGACCTTCGAGTGCTGATCCGGTCCCGCTCATTTTGGACGGCTGTGAGGAGGCAGAGAGAGGTGAGGAGGGAGAGCAGGGATGGAGTGAGGGGGTGGGAGTGTCTGTGACTGATGAGGGGTGGGAGCAGGAGGTGGGGGGCATCCAGAGAACAGGCCAACATCAGCATCTGGATTGAGGGGAGATGGCCTCTAACTCAGCTGGTGGAAGAACTTTCCACATATCAGAACTGCCCCCCACATAATGGAGAGGCTATAGGAGTGATCCACCCATCATTAGGGGCGAGCAAGACAGTGATGACTCAGCTATGGGCTTAAAATGGGTCTTGAGCATTGAGGAGGGGATTTGACTAGATTCAACATGTTCAGGCTCTGGTCTACAAAAGGGTCCCTTTCTTTCCAAATCAAAGTGAGTAAAGCAAGCAAAACAAATTACTCTGGGTGACACGGAGATGGCCTGGGGATTCCAGAACAAGGGGATCTGGGGGCTCCAACTGCCTTGATGGTTTTTTGCATCATCAGGAGCTGCATGTACTCCCGACTAACCTCAGCATCAGCAAGGCCAGGCGCTGTCTCCCTCCCTCCCACTGCTGTTCTGTTCCAGGCACTGAGGGATCTGGAGTCTCAGCCCACTGGGGCCCCAGGCTCCACTGCCCGCCCCCATCTGGGTCAGTCCTGGCCAGAGATAGAAGATGATCCTTCCACTGTCCTGACAGTGAATGGGATAGCCCTTAGAGTCCAAGAGGCCTCACTGTGGAATGAGGCTTGGCTGATTCGGAAAGGAGAGATGATGAAGCTCCACAAGACCTGGCTTCCTGTCTGGAACCTGCCACTCTGTGTGCTGGTGGCAATCGCAGCCTCTCTCTGGGGCTCAGTTTCCCTACCTGTAGGCATCTCCCTGCCAGCCAGCTCCCTGTACTTTCTCGTCTCAGGGACTGGCAGGTTGGTTCTTCCAGTCCATCAAGCCGGGGCGCCTTCCTTGGCTTCCCCTCACACCCCAGTGCTGTAATGATCCTGACAAACAGACGCGCTGCTCCCTCCCTGCTCCCGGGCCTGCTGTCTCTCCTGGATTAGATCAGCCTCCTCCTGGGCTCTGCTTCTTCCTTGTGCCTGCAGTCCATAGTCCTCTCACAGAGGGATCCGTTCAAGTCGTGTCCCCTACTGCTCAAAACCAGTGCCTTCCAACCTTACAAGTCCCTAAGGCTCTTCCTCTCCTCTCTGATCGCACCTTTTAGCAGCTTCCCACTACTCACTCTGTCCCTGAAAACCCACCTCCCCACCTGGATGCATCTGCACACTTGAGGGCTGCTGTGGTCACTACCTGGGGTTCCCTTTCCCGCACAGCACAGCAGCGTCTTCATTTCACTCCTGCCTCTGCACAAATGTCACCTTTCAGACACCCTCTCCAGCCACCCTGTCTAACACAGCATGTCCCCGACCCTGGCCCTGCCCTACCCCGCTTTATTTTTCTTCAGGGCACTTATTGTAGAATTATTTGTTACTTCCTTTACTATCTATCTCTCTCTGAGAAGGAAAGCTTCAGAAGGCCAAAACTCCAACCCTGCTGTCGCTGCTGTCATCCCAGCCACCAGAACAGAGCCTGGTACACAGTAACTGCTCAATAGATATTTGTGTAGTGAGAGAAAGAAGGCGCTGGAGGAGGCAAGCTCTAATTCTTTTCTTTTCCTCTTTTGTTTTGAGATGGAGTCTAATTCTGTTGCTCAGGCTGGAGTGCAGTGGCAAAATCATAGCTCACAGCAGCCTCAACCTGCTGGGCTCAAGTGATCCTCCTTCCTCAGCCTCCCGAATAGCTGGGATTACAGGCATGTGTCACCATGCCTGGCCTTTTTTTTTTTTTTTTTTTTTTTTTGAGAGATGGGGTCTCATTATGTTGCCTAGGCTGGTCTCAAACTCCTGGTTTTAAGTGATTCACTCAACCTCACAAAATGCTGGGATTACAGGTGTGAGGCACCACGCCTGGTCATAAACTCTAATTCTTATAAGAACCCTATTTCTCCAGGGAACACTGACACCCTAGCTGTTCGACTTTCTCTTGATGTTGACACATTGTTAAAATCAGAGGATAAAAGTCAAATCCTCTGCATTGAGCCCGGGAGTCAGTGGATGGAACAGAAGTCCAGAAGCAAGCAACCTCCTCTCAGACCCACCACGTGGACAGGGCCAGCTCAGAGCACGGTTTCCCTGCCTGGGCGGTCCGCCCCACCTGCCCACACCCCTCCCACGGCAGCCTCCTGCCAGCGCCCACACCCACCCACCAGGGCGCCAAGTGGCCGGCGGGCCGAATGAAAGGGCTGCAGTCAGCAGCTGCGGCTAGGGCTCCTCAAGGTTAGGCGGGCGTTATCAGTGCCCGGCGCGAGCTCAGTCACGGAATGATGTTTTCCAAATGTTTGCTCAGTATTAGCAGGGTCGGGGACCTAATGTAACTTCTATTGAATATTAACCGACCTGGGCAGAGGCGGAGAGGTGATGAGCCTGTCTTCCCAGAGAACTCCTGGGTAGGGGGCTGAGGGGAGCAGGGCCGTGGCTTCCGAGGAAGGTCCCATCAGATGGCCCCCGGGCCATCACCAACGCTCACCTCCTGCAACCCTGGGTCCACTTTCTGGGCTGGGTTTTTGATGTCAGGAGCTGGATATCTGTCCTGGGCCTGACAGCAGAGGCCCAGGCAGGTATCTGTCTCCCTGGCTTTGGGTTACAGCAAAGAATTCTTGGCCCGCTGTTGGCCCATTGACCCCCAGGGTTCTCCCTGGATTCTTTGTCCCTCCAGGGAGCCCATTCCGGCCACGGTGGACTATCCTCTGGCAGAGACTTACAGGCCCATGAGACCTGAAGCCCCTCTCTGTGGTGGAGAAAAAGTTTCAGCCGTCTAGATCAAGAAATGTGTCTCCCAAACTGATCACTGCAAGTTTTACTCCAGGGAGCTTGGCGTCTGCTCAGCTCTGGGGAGCCTGAGTTCTAGACCTGACTCCAGCCCTGACCCATCACATCACCTCTCTAGCCTCAGTGTTCTCTTCTGTAAAGTGGGGAGTGGGTAGGTTTGATGACCTCTTACAGACTCAGCTGGTCTCGAAATCCTACCTTCCCAGTTCACACTTTCTGGTTCTCAGGAACTATTTTGGATTTCAGTCCTCAAATTCTCCTAAAGTCATCAAGAAAAAGAATGAAAACTTGTCCCAACTCTCTGGGCCAGTGAGACTTCCACCAAGACTTTCTTTGGGCTTTGGGAGCTTCCCGGCAGGCTGAGGAGGGTTGGTGGGGCCTAGAAGACTTAGGCACAGCTAGGAATACCCTCATTTCCTACAGCTTGACCACAGTGACAACTGAACACTTTGTCACTCTGGCCCGTTCTCAAAACAACCAAGTGACTGCATGTGTCATGAACTTCCAGGCAACCCAGGCATGTAAACAAGCATCAGCATCGACTAACCCATGCTCACTTGCCATCAGCCAACTCTCCTATCCTCCGGGCAGCATGTCCGTTTCCCTGGGCCAGGAAGCAAGCAGCCATTTTCAAGGCTGAGCTAAGGCTGAATGGTCTGGGGCTCTCATCCCCCTTCCAAGAGCCTAGTAAGGGGTTTGCTGGCTTTGCAGCAGCTCAAGAGAGGGCCAGGGGTTGGGCGCGGTGGCTCATGGCTGTAATCCCAGCACTTTGAGAGGCCGAGGCACATCACCTGAGGTCAGGGGTTTGAGAGCAGCCTGGCCAATATGGTGAAACCCCATCTCTACTCAAAATACAAAATTAGCCAGGTGTGGTGGCGCACGCCTGTAATCCCAGCTACTTGGGAGGCTGAGGCAGCAGAATCACTTGAACCTGGGAGGTGGAGGTTGCCGTGAGCCGAGATCGTGCCATTGTACTCCAACCTGGGCAACAAGAGCAAAATTCCATCTCAAAAAAAAAAAAAAAAAAAAAAAAGAGGGGACCAGGGAACAAACACACCCATCCTAGTGGGCAGTGTGACTTGTGCAGGTAGGTCAGGGAGTGAGGAGCGAGACTCATAGGGCTGAAGCGTTCATTATCCAATGTCCTCATTTTATAGATGGGAAAACTAGAGGCCAGAAGGGACAGAAACGTCCCTAAATTACACAAGTGAAAATGACTCTGGATGTCTAATAAGAGACATTTATGGCCGGGCACGGTGGCTCAAGCCTGTAATCCCAGCACTTTGGGAGGCCAAGAAGGGTGGATCACGAGGTCAGGAGATCGAGACCATCCTGGCTAACACGGTGAAACCCCGTCTCTACTAAAAATACAAAAACTAGCCGGGCGAGGTGGCGGGCGCCTGTAGTCCCAGCTACTCGGGAGGCTGAGGCAGGAGAATGGCGTAAACCTGGGAGGCAGAGCTTGCAGTGAGCTGAGATCCGGCCACTGCACTNAGGAGCGAGACTCATAGGGCTGAAGCGTTCATTATCCAATGTCCTCATTTTATAGATGGGAAAACTAGAGGCCAGAAGGGACAGAAACGTCCCTAAATTACACAAGTGAAAATGACTCTGGATGTCTAATAAGAGACATTTATGGCCGGGCACGGTGGCTCAAGCCTGTAATCCCAGCACTTTGGGAGGCCAAGAAGGGTGGATCACGAGGTCAGGAGATCGAGACCATCCTGGCTAACAC
This sequence comes from Rhinopithecus bieti, assembly GCF_001698545.2. NCBI lineage: Eukaryota > Metazoa > Chordata > Mammalia > Primates > Cercopithecidae > Rhinopithecus > Rhinopithecus bieti. The sequence goes on from NW_016806836.1 coordinate 3,566,504, forward strand.
GGTGAAACCCCGTCTCTACTAAAATACAAAACTAGCCGGGCGAGGTGGCGGGCGCCTGTAGTCCCAGCTACTCGGGAGGCTGAGGCAGGAGAATGGCGTAAACCTGGGAGGCAGAGCTTGCAGTGAGCTGAGATCCGGCCACTGCACTCCAGTCCGGGCGACAGAGCGAGACTCCGCCTCAAAAAAAAAAAAAAAAAAAGAGACATTTATAACAACTGACCACACGCAGGACCAGGCCACACGCAGTGGAAGTGGGTAGCCATCCACTCAGGAGGGCTGCCAACCCCTCTCCCTTCTGCCTGTCACAGACCTGAGCTTTCACTGTGACAGAGACGTTCTCTCAAATGCAGTGCCCTCTGGATGACACCTAGGAACAATCGTAGTGCCTAAAATCTTAGGCTTTTGGGATAATGGAATCACTGACTAATACAACCACGGAAATGTTGGAACCTCAGTCTGTACTCCTCAATCTTTTTCTTGCCTCCAGCTGTTCACACGCACATCAGGTTCCCATTCACAACCTTTCTCGGTCCACAGAATGGAAGCTGAAGTGGATGAGACAGGCTCAACCCCATTGAAAACTGGGTTTGGGAGATGAGGGAGTGTCTGCAGCTTGAAAAAGCCCCTCTTGCCCTTAGAGAACGACTGAGGTCTAGATGTTACAATTGCAGTGTTTACAGCAGGCCTTGGGGACCACCCACTCCTGCATCAGGGTCAGCAAGCCCAGATTTTCCAAGACAGCTCGTGAGTTCAAACTAAGGCCCCATAAGGATGAGACATAGAAGATATTTCCAAGGGAGGGGCAGAGAAAACAGGGGGCCAGGAGCAGATATAGGGGAAATAGCGTCTACCAAAGCCTCCCCTCCCCTCCTTCTCAGTGGGCCCTGGAGCAAGCTGGGTCCTACATTCCTGCTTCTGGGGTGTGCTCGGGTGGTGGGGGTGAGGGGTGTTTCTACAGAACTAGCAGGACTAGACCAAGGTTTGGCTGGTGTGGCCCAACTGTGGACTAGAAGGGAAGGTCTGGGACTAGTTGCAGAGCTGGGAAAGGTTGACTTTAGAGGAGCAGGGAATGAAGAGATTCGAAAATGAACTCAAGTTACTTTTTTATTTTTTGAGAGAGAGTCTCACTGTCTTGCCCAGTCTGGAGTGCAGTGGCATGATCTCGGCTCACCGCAACCGCCGCCTCCTGGGTTCAAGTGATTCTCCTGCCTCAGACTCCCGAATAGCTGGGACCACAGGCATGCGCCACCAAGCCCAGCTAATTTTTTTGTATTTTTAGTAGAGACGGAGTTTTACCATGGTGGTCTCAAACTCCTGACCTCAAATGATTTGCCTGCCTTGGCCTCCCAAAGTGCTGGGATTACAGGCATGAGCCACTGCGCCTGGCCTCAAGTTACTTTAAAGCAGTTAAAAGATTTTTGCTTCCCTTGCTTGGGCTGAAAACAATTTTAAATCTCCTTGGGATCTGGAGGGCATAAAATAATAGACAGTGCTGAAGTGTGGTCCAAATAACAGAAGCTCTGGGACCTCAGGTCTTCCAAGGAGCAGTTGTGAGGCCCTAGGCAAGTTGCTTAACCATTGTGGGCCTCAGTTCCTGCATCCACAAAAAGGGGGGAATTGTAATAGGTTCAATGGGCTGGTCTCCTTTCCTTTTCATGACATTTTCCCACACAGGGTTGTCATGAAAATGAAATGAACCCAGCTCATTGAAATGTGGAAAAAGCCCAGCCCAGTGACTGATACCTGCTGGTAGCAGGAGGCCTGGCAAGACCTTAATAAATATTGTGCTCTGGTCTTCTCCTCCTCCTTCGTCCAGGATGGGACTGGGGTCTTGTTCCCATTTTCTAGAATGTGAAGACTTTGGAGATCACCTGACACCCACGAATGAATACTAAGGGAATTGGGGCATTTGTCCCTGGGACAGGAAGCTCAGGCATCGGGCACCCCGGCTGTCCCCTTTGTCAAGTTGGGGTAGTGAGTACTCAGATGTGTGCAATGTCATTCTCTATGCTTGTCCTAATGTTCAAAATATTATATTAAAACACACACACACACACACACACACACACACACACACACACACACACACAATGTGGCTGCTTTGTGGTGGCACAGACAGGCAGGCAGGGGTGGTGGTTGCTGGGAGCCTGAGGAGCCAAGAGTAGGAGCTTATCTCTCTGAATCTTTCTCAAGACCAAGCCCAGCCGCTCCCTATGGTCAGATTTCCCGGCCCTCCCTCTTCTCAGCCATTAGCCAGTCACCCTGGGGCCTGCCACTGAGTCATAAAGTGTGGCTACAGTTGTAAATGACTGTCGGGGAGATGTGGGTGCAGGTGGGGCAGTGGTGGGGGGGCGGGGAGGGCCGAGGCTCACCTTCCTTCTTCATGCCAGCCCGGAAGCATTTCTTGAGCCTGCAGTAGCGGCACTGGTTCCTCTTGTCTTTGTCCACCACGCACTGCCGGCTAAATCTGGGGAGGGCTTTGGATGGTTGGATGGAGAAGACACAACTTCCTCCTCTAAGGACAGAACTAGGGCCCTGGCTACCCAGTTGACCCCCAGCCTCAGTGCTCTCATCTCTTCATCCCAGGAGTTCTCTCTTGAGCCCACCAGGAGCTGGAGAGGTGCTATGAACTCTCTAAGAGCCCAGTCCTGTCCTGCTAAACATGGGGAAACTGAGGCTCAGAGAAGCAACGTGTGGTCATGGGTCGCTCTGCTGGTTGGTGTTAGAGCTGAGTTGGGAACCTCGACCTCTTGAGTACCAGAGCCCTGCTATTTCCACCACATCCTATAAAAGCCCAGAACCCAGAGCAGCCTCCTGGTTATGGCTCAGAGGTAATACTTGGTTCACATAAGCCTCTCTCTGGAGGGGGATAGGAAGTAGAGGCAGTGCCACACAGTGGTGATGGGTGGGGTCCTGAATATTAACCCTGGCTCTGCCATTGATTCAAGCTGGTTGACCTTGGGCAAATGCCTAGCGCTCCACGTCACAGCTTCCTCCTCTATAAAACGGGAATAACAACAGTAACCATCTCACAGGGTGTTGACAGGTGAAATGAAGTCATGCACTGATGGGCACAGTCTCTGTACATGACAAGTGCTCATGGTTGACAGCTGCTATGATTTTATTATTGTCATTACCCAGAACAGGAGATGCTTTCGAAAGAGGGCTCTCCAAGGCCTTGAGAAGACTTTGGGTTTGGTGGAAGCCCTTGGGGTAGGTGGAATGGCCTGGGGTCGGTGGAGTGGCCTGGGGTCAATCTCTTATTTGTCCCCGAAAAAACACCGGAGTGGAAGATGGGCTCATCTACTGAGACTTCAGAAGAGGCCTCATGGAATGGGAAAAAGAACAATGGGCTCAAGGGGATGATTTAATACACACAAAGACTTAGTATGGTGCCTGGCATATGATAAGAGCTCAATAAATGGCAGCCAGTAGCTTGATGAGCAGTAAATGTGGTTCCTAGAATAGATGCTCTTCTTGGATTCACAAAGCCTACAAAACCAGAAGAGCCGTGAAGGCCCTGAAGGGCAGCTGTCTCTGGGACCCACCCACTCAGGGAGAAGACAGACCTTGGGGCCATGAGCCCAAGTGTGCCCATTTCCCAGCTGGAGAAACTGAGGCTCCTCACCTGCAGGAGTACATGTGGTTCTTCCGCACACTCCTCCGGAAGAAGCCCTTGCAGCCGTCACAGCTCGAGGCACCGTAGTGTTTGCCCGTGGCCCGGTCCCCGCAGATGGCACACAGGGCGCTGACACCCAGGCTGTTGGGCACGTTGAGGTTGGTGCCTTCTGATGGGGATGTGTCTGCACCAGGAGAGAAGGGAGTGAGGCTTCAGGAAGAACAGAAAGTCAGACATCTAAGGGAGCCTTGCGGGGATCTCTCTAGGGCTTCGGCCTCAGCCAGATCTGGGGGCTGTTCCCACTCCATCACTTCCCCGCTCAGTGACCTCCCGACTTCGTGGAGCTTCAGTTTCACATCTGTAAATTGGGGCTGGTTGTGACTTCACAGAGTTGTGTCTGAGGGTCTGCATCTCCCTGTGATGGAGGCCATGAGCCCCAGCTTTCTCTAGGAAGGCATGAAAACCTGGCCACCTTCTGGGGTGGGAGCCTGTCTCCTAACTGGGAAGAGGGCTGCAGAAGGGAGAAACATTCCCCTGCAATATCTCCTGAGAACCAGGTCCTGTCCCTCAGTTCTCACCAAGGGACCAGGGCTGGGTGGATCTCAGCTTGCGTGCCCAGGGACGCCGCAAATTCTCTGAAGAACAGGAAAGACTTGGGCCGAGAACAGTCCCACTCATGTGGCCTCCTAGGAGGGTCTGGACACGTCTCCCATCCCTCCTGTCCCACAGGCAAAAGCTATGCATCTCCACAAATGTGAGGAGGGCCATAGAGGCAGGTGGAAAGAGGATCTCGGGCTGGGTGCCAGGAGTCCTGGGCATTAGTGCTGATGCTGCCACTAACTCGCCTGTAAACTTGGGCAACTTCCTTTTCCTTGCTTCAATTTCTTCTGGGCCTCAGTTTCTCTAACCATAAAAGGGAGCAGTTTGACTGGTCTGTTTCCAAATTTAAAAAAATATCAGCAGCTGAACTTCCCCCGCCTTTTTTTTTTTTTTGGTCAGCAAATATTTCAGCAAAGATAGACCCCTTTGGAGAAGATGACAAGTGCAATGGATCAGCCCCCGGAAAAATGCAAGCGTGTGTGCCACACAGTCCACACATATCCACACACGCCACACACAAGCACACACACACGCACCACACAGTCCACACACGCCACACACAAGCACAACACACGCACCACACAGTCCTCACACGCACACACGCCACACACAAGCACACACACGCACCACACAGTCCACACACGCCACACACAAGCACACACACACGCACCACAGTCCACACACGCATGCCACACACAAGCACACACACGTTCACCACACAGTCCACACACACACACCACACGCAAGCACATACACGCACCACACAGTCCACACACGCCACACACAAGCACCACACAGTCCACACACATGCACACACGCCACACACAAGCACACACATACACACCACACAGTCCACACATGCCACACACAAGCACGCACACACGCACCACACAGTCCACACACATGCACACATGCCACACACAAGCATGCACACACGCACCACACAGTCCACACACACGCACACATGCCACACACAAGCACACACACACGCACTACACAGTCCACACATGCACACACCACACGCCACACGTCACAAGCACACACACATGCACTACACAGTCCACATACACACCCACACATGTGCACCACACAGTCACACACACACACGCTACACACAAGCAGACACACATCACACAGTCCACACAAACGCACACACGCCACACATAAGCACACACACAGGCACCAGACACGCGCGCACACACACCACAGTCCACCCACACCACACAGTCCACACACGAACACACACATGCACCACACAGTCCACACGTACACACACCACACATAAGCACACATACGCACTACACAGTCCACACACACGCACACACACCACACACGAGCATACACACACGCACTACACAGTCCACACACACATGCACCACACAGTCCACACACACACACATGCCATGCACAAGCACATACACGGTCCACACACGCACACACACCACACAGACACGCACATACATGCGCCCACACACACCACAGTCCACACACACCACATAGTCCACACACACATGCACACACACACAGACCACACAGTCCACACACACCAAACATAAGCACACACACGCACCACACAGCCCACACACATTCACACACACACACCACAGTCACACACACATGCACACACACACCAAACAATTGACATACACCACACAGTCCACACACAAACACATACACATGCACCACACAGTCCACACACACACGCACACACCACACAGTCCCCACACGCACAGACATGCACAACAGTCCACACAGGCACACACACACACCACAGCCACACACACGCACGCACACACACGCACATACATACAGTCCACACATGAACATACACACACACAGTCTACACATACGCGCACACACAATTCACACACACATACACACATATCACACACATATATACACTCGTGTGCACACATACACTCCACACACATGAACATTCACACACAGTTCACACATATGCACACACAGTCCACACACACACGTGCACACACACATACACACAGTCCACACATGCACAGATGTGCACACACATATGCACACACAGTCCACATATATAACACATGCATGCACACACATACACAGTCCATACACATGCACACACACGGACACATACACACATCAGCACACACATACACAAACGTGTGCACACACACAGTCCACACATATACATACACATACACACAGTTCACACACACATACACACATGCACTAACTTACACAGACACATACAAACATGCACACACACACACACACACACACGTGCATTCATAGAAATCCTGAATCCGACCTTGGATTCCTCAGAGGCATCCAGTTAGGCCCAGAGAGGGCCATGTGCTGTAGGTAACAGCACAGCCTCTGAAGTCCTTCTGCCCAGGGTTCAGTCCCAGCTTGCCCACTTTTTAGCCACGTGACGTTGGCTGTGTTCGTTTACTTCTCTATGCTTTTGTTTCCTCATTTGTGAAATGGGGAATGTGATATTCCCCTAGGTTTGTTATGGGGACCCGGTGAATACTCATTTGTGTATGTGAAGTGCTTGGCACACAGTAAGCACTGTATCAGTGCTCGTGAAACAAAAACTTTTCTGCATAGGAAAACTCTCGGAGCAGAGGACTTTCAGGCTCTGTCACAAGCAGACACTGCCGCATCTCATTTCTGCCATCACAGACTCCCAGGTGTCCCCAGGACTTGGTGAATTATTCCTGGAGATGGGGATAATTGTTAAGCCACATGGGTGCCCTTTCTCCCTCGGCCTCTCCTCCCTCGACCCCCAGGGAGACTGACCCTACAGCTCCTGGTCATTCAGTAGGAGGCTGGGGAAGTAGCTCCCAGCTCTGGGGCAGGATGGGCTGGGGCTGTCAGCTCTATCATCTCCCCTCTGAGGTCAGCCGAGCACCTCCATTCTGCAGGTGAGGACGCAGAGGCTTAGAGAGGACAAGTGGCTTCCTGATGTCATCGCACTGCTTGCTGTGAAGCAGAGCCACAGGTTTATGGTCCAGGCTTGCTGGGCTACTCCGGCCAGTGCCGCACGTATTGAGGTGTCTGCTGGGGCCTCTAATGAACAAGGAGCCCCCTGGGGCTGCCGCTGCATTGAGGTGGGGAGTGGACGGGGAAGAAGAAATATCCTTGGAGGCTTTGAGCCACCAGCCCAGGATGTACTCAAAACACTTCAGAGGACAACTTCACATAACCCCAATTCAGACCACTTCAAACTTCAGTGAGGAACGTGGGAACCCTGCTTACAGATGCTCAGAGCCCTTGACATGACCCATGTTGAGGCCAGGCCCTTTACCAGGGCTAAACACCCAGGCACCTTGTTTTATTTATCCTCTGGCCAGTGCTGGGAGGCAGACACTATTATTTATTCCCATTTTATAGATGAGGAAACTGAGGCTCAGAGAGGAAACTGCCTTGCCACGTTCACACAGGTTGAAAGGATCTATGCCGGATTTGCGCCCAGATCTTTCTGGTTCCAGAGCTGGAGGTGGTCTTGTCTTTGGGACATCCAGTTCAGGGGCTTGGCCTCTGCCTCAGGAGCACACAGTTCCTGGGCTTTGAAAAAGTGATGGGGTCGGGGAGCAGCCCGGGGCAGGGCAGCGGTCCTCGTGGGGCCACGCGACACTCCACCTAGTACAGCTTCAACTTGTTTGCTCTCTCTGGTGTGTTTTCGCCTTGCGCTCCTTGCATGGCCCTCAGGCCTAAAAGCCCGCCAGCCAGCAGGCCTGGGGGAGTGAAGCCTGTTTTGTAGAAGATACAGAAGCCAGGAGAGGGGAGGTGACATGCCCAAGGTCACACAGTGACTGGATAGCAGGGGCAGGTGAGCACCTGCTGAGCTGACAACAGGCAGTGCCCAGCGACTGCCTCCTCACTCTAGCTGAGCTGACCACAAGCTTCCGGGCCTCAGCTGGAGCTGCAGCCTGATACTGGCTGTGTGGCTCCAAGACACAGAAGGAAGTGGGGTGGCAGGCTGACCTCAGCCAGCTGCCTGCCCCCTCTCCTCTGAGGCTGGCCTGGGACCGATGGGGCCCTTCCCTCCAGGAGGGGTTTCCAGGCCTCCTCTTTTCCCCTACATCCCTGGGGAGGAGAACTGCCCGCCCCTCCAGATATGCTCCAGTGATGTCGGAGGGGATGCCTAAATCTGGAGAGACACGCCGGCAACAAAATCTGCTCAGAGACAAACGGACATGTTGCTGATGTGAATCTCACTTGGTGAATGGCAACAACAGAGTCCTGCACTTGGNACATGCACACACACACACACACACACACGTGCATTCATAGAAATCCTGAATCCGACCTTGGATTCCTCAGAGGCATCCAGTTAGGCCCAGAGAGGGCCATGTGCTGTAGGTAACAGCACAGCCTCTGAAGTCCTTCTGCCCAGGGTTCAGTCCCAGCTTGCCCACTTTTAGCCACGTGACGTTGGCTGTGTTCGTTTACTTCTCTATGCTTTTGTTTCCTCATTTGTGAAATGGGGAATGTGATATTCCCCTAGGTTTGTTATGGGGACCCGGTGAATACTCATTTGTGTATGTGAAGTGCTTGGCACACAGTAAGCACTGTATCAGTGCTCGTGAAACAAAACTTTTCTGCATAGGAAAACTCTCGGAGCAGAGGACTTTCAGGCTCTGTCACAAGCAGACACTGCCGCATCTCATTTCTGCCATCACAGACTCCCAGGTGTCCCCAGGACTTGGTGAATTATTCCTGGAGATGGGGATAATTGTTAAGCCACATGGGTGCCCTTTCTCCCTCGGCCTCTCCTCCCTCGACCCCAGGGAGACTGACCCTACAGCTCCTGGTCATTCAGTAGGAGGCTGGGGAAGTAGCTCCCAGCTCTGGGGCAGGATGGGCTGGGGCTGTCAGCTCTATCATCTCCCCTCTGAGGTCAGCCGAGCACCTCCATTCTGCAGGTGAGGACGCAGAGGCTTAGAGAGGACAAGTGGCTTCCTGATGTCATCGCACTGCTTGCTGTGAAGCAGAGCCACAGGTTTATGGTCCAGGCTTGCTGGGCTACTCCGGCCAGTGCCGCACGTATTGAGGTGTCTGCTGGGGCCTCTAATGAACAAGGAGCCCCTGGGGCTGCCGCTGCATTGAGGTGGGGAGTGGACGGGGAAGAAGAAATATCCTTGGAGGCTTTGAGCCACCAGCCCAGGATGTACTCAAAACACTTCAGAGGACAACTTCACATAACCCCAATTCAGACCACTTCAAACTTCAGTGAGGAACGTGGGAACCCTGCTTACAGATGCTCAGAGCCCTTGACATGACCCATGTTGAGGCCAGGCCCTTTACCAGGGCTAAACACCCAGGCACCTTGTTTTATTTATCCTCTGGCCAGTGCTGGGAGGCAGACACTATTATTTATTCCCATTTTATAGATGAGGAAACTGAGGCTCAGAGAGGAAACTGCCTTGCCACGTTCACACAGGTTGAAAGGATCTATGCCGGATTTGCGCCCAGATCTTTCTGGTTCCAGAGCTGGAGGTGGTCTTGTCTTTGGGACATCCAGTTCAGGGGCTTGGCCTCTGCCTCAGGAGCACACAGTTCCTGGGCTTTGAAAAGTGATGGGGTCGGGGAGCAGCCCGGGGCAGGGCAGCGGTCCTCGTGGGGCCACGCGACACTCCACCTAGTACAGCTTCAACTTGTTTGCTCTCTCTGGTGTGTTTTCGCCTTGCGCTCCTTGCATGGCCCTCAGGCCTAAAAGCCCGCCAGCCAGCAGGCCTGGGGAGTGAAGCCTGTTTTGTAGAAGATACAGAAGCCAGGAGAGGGGAGGTGACATGCCCAAGGTCACACAGTGACTGGATAGCAGGGGCAGGTGAGCACCTGCTGAGCTGACAACAGGCAGTGCCCAGCGACTGCCTCCTCACTCTAGCTGAGCTGACCACAAGCTTCCGGGCCTCAGCTGGAGCTGCAGCCTGATACTGGCTGTGTGGCTCCAAGACACAGAAGGAAGTGGGGTGGCAGGCTGACCTCAGCCAGCTGCCTGCCCCTCTCCTCTGAGGCTGGCCTGGGACCGATGGGGCCCTTCCCTCCAGGAGGGGTTTCCAGGCCTCCTCTTTTCCCCTACATCCCTGGGGAGGAGAACTGCCCGCCCCTCCAGATATGCTCCAGTGATGTCGGAGGGGATGCCTAAATCTGGAGAGACACGCCGGCAACAAAATCTGCTCAGAGACAAACGGACATGTTGCTGATGTGAATCTCACTTGGTGAATGGCAACAACAGAGTCCTGCACTTGGGTCTGTGCAATCGGGCACACCAGAGACCGCTGACCCCCGCCCGCAGTACAGGGGACTGCATAGACTGCGTATGTACACTAGCACACATATGGGCACACCAGAGACCGCTGACCCCCGCCTGCAGTACGGCAGGGACTGCGTATGTACACAGGCACACATATGGGCACACCAGAGACCGCTGACCCCCGCCCGCAGTACAGGGGACTGCATAGACTGCGTATGTACACAGGCACACATATGGGCACACCAGAGACCGCTGACCCCCGCCTGCAGTACGGGGGACTGCATATGTACACAGGCACACATATGGGCACACCAGAGACCGCTGATCCCTGCCTGCAGTACGGGGGACTGCATATGTACACAGGCACACATATGGGCACACCAGAGACCGCTGACCCCCGCCTGCAGTACGGGGGACTGCATATGTACACAGGTACACATATGGGCACACCACAGACTGCTGACCCCCGCCCGCAGTAAGGGGGACTGCGTGTGTACACAGCAGGTATAAATGTGGGCACACCAGAGACCGCTAACCCCCGCCGGCACTACAGGGGACTGCATATATACACAGCAGGTACAAATATGGGCACACGACAAAACGCCCACACAGGATAAAGATGCAGGAAGAACAGGGCACTCCAACAGGTCTACATGCACAAACACATGTGCTCTATGACCCGCACACACAGCACACATGTACCAACATCCACAGACACACACACACATAGTCACTTACATACACAAGCAAGATCAACACAGGCACCTCCTAGAGACACAAACACAGACCCACTCAATGAATACAAAGGAAAATAGACCCAGAACTCACACACAGAGACAAATGAACACACATATGCAAATATGTTCCTGAAAGCATCACCCCACCCATACAACCTACATGGAAACTCACCATCACACACGAACGCACACACCACACACACAGTGCTGAGTTGGCTTCTCAGTTAGCAAGACTTCCCTGAGAACTCCGTTTTCCCTAGGAAAGTCCCAAAGACACCAAGAAATGCAGTTATGTCTCCAACCACCATCTCCAGGGATACAATGTCCCTTGCTGTCTCTCTGAACCCAGGCCCAAGGGGTTCACCAAGGGGCCGTGCTGGGCTGAATTGCTGGAGCTGGGCACCAAGGGGGAGCTCACCATCATGTCACTGCGCCAAGTGCCAAGCAGAGCCGCTGTGAGGCAGTGAGGAATGGAAGGGTCTGGGAGGAATAGCCGGGATCGACTTTTGCTGGAAATTGGCCCTTGCAGGCCTCCCTTCACCCGGAATGCCTGTGATCACTGCACCTGGGGACATGGGCTTCACCTGGCAACACCTGTGCTGGCCTGTAGGACCAACCTACCATTTTCTATCAATCTCCTCCCACCCCAGAGTTGAGTGCCAAAGATCTGTTCCTGGACCCAGGCACATCTGCCCCCACTGACACACCTGCCCCCACCTACCGTTGCCCATCGTCAACACCTGCACATTCTCAAATTCCAGGGTGGTGTAGGCTGGGTCCAGTGCAGCACTGTAGTCGGCCATGTCCATGTCGACGAGGGTTTTGGAGAGTCGCATTCTCCCTGCCTCCACGCCGCGGCCACCTGCCCTGCCCTGGACACCCACCCGGAAGGCCCCCGCCCTCCACCCTCCCACTGCCTCCTCCCAGTGCCCTCTCTGCCTTCCTTTCAAACCGTCCTCTGGGAAGATCTGCTGGGAGTCTTGGCCTAGCCTCTGTGAAGGGGTGGAGGCTCTGCCGGGGAGGGGTGGGGGTTAATGGTTAATCGGTCCCCCGCCAGTGGATAGGCAGGGCGGGGCTGCAGGGATTTGGCTGTTTGTTGGTTTCTGGCTGACACCCGGGGTGCTAATTACAACTGTTGAGGCCCTAACTCACCGATGTTCAGTTATCAATTGTACAAGCCAGGCATCATGACTCACGGGCACTCATTTGACCCTTGACTCACCCATCCCTCCAAGCCATTGTCACCCCAAGCCAGGCATTCTAACTGATACTATCGGGCACTGACAGCCTACCTCCGAGATCCCCTAATTCAATAACTTCCCAAATCATTGACTTCTACCCTCAATGCTCTTGCAGAGATAGGGCTGCCCCATGGCCCATGATTTAGAAACCTAAATCCCAGGCCCCAGATGCCAATCTTCTGGATCCTTGTTCTGGGAGCTCCCTTCCAGTTCCCCTGCAGTTTCCCAGTTCCCCTGGGAGCAGAAGGTACTGGAAGTTTGGGAGGGCCAGACTCACCTCCAATTCCCTGCTCCTGCTCCCTATGATCCCACCCTGCCCCTCACCATCTCCCACAGCTCCCAGTGTTTCTGCCCAGGCCGACTCCATCTCGGATTTTCCCGTCACTTTCTCCTGTTTCCCCACCCCACCCCTCCCAGAGCAGGCAGATACCTGGATTTACATTCTGGCGCCTACCATCTACTAACTGGGACCTTGGGTAAATGATTCTCTCTGAGCCTCAGTTTCCTTCTCTGTAAAATGTACAATCAACCTCAAAGGGTGGTCTGAGAAGGAAATGAGATGGCATAAATCACACAACAAATGGGGCCTCACAGACCTCCATCCTCTTCCTCCTCCCTCTCCCTGTTTTGTATCCCCCTTTCCATCCCCGTTTCTCTCCACCTGTCTCCTACCTTCAGAGTGGGCTTTGTGGGGGTATCGCCAGTGCAGTCACAGGCAGCCCAACCCTTAGAAAGTCCTGGTGCCTGGTTCATCATGACTTAAAATTCATCATGACTTTTGAACAAGGGGTTGTGCATTTTTGTTTTGGACGGGGCCCTGAAAATTACACAGCTGGTCCTGGCTGTCTGAAGTTCATGGTGCGCTCTGTTCTTCTCACTCCCTCCAGCCCTCATTGCCTTCTGTGCAGACATTTTCAAGGGCTGCCGATCAATCTGGGGAAGTAAAGTCTTGATGTAGAAGGCAGAGAGTGAGGGCAGAGGAAGGAAAGCCTGAGACTTGGGAGGCCTGGGAGCCTGTCCTCTGCTGCTGACTGGAAGGGCAGGTTGGAGGGACTTGGTGACACCTGTGAGCAAGAGTGGGTGAATTAGTGGGAGCACCAATTAATGAGTGAGTGTGTGGGGGAATTAATGAGTGGGTGAATTAGGAGTGATTGAATTAGAGACAGGGTGAATTAATGAGTGAGTTGGCTGAATGCACGAACTGAGTGAGTGAATGAACGAATGAGAGGGTAAATTACTGAGTAAGTGAGCAAATGGGTGGGTGAATTAATGAGTGAATGGGTGGGTGAATTAATGAGTGAGTAAATGAGCAAATGGGTGAGAGAATTAATGAGTGGGTGAATTAACGAGTGAGAGAATGAGTGAATGTGTGGGTGAATTAATGAGTGAGCAAATCGGGAGTCAGGGCATGTGTTTGAGTGCTTTGAGGAGGCATCTCCATGTTCTTCCCACTGCTAGAAGCCCATTCTCTGCCCTGCTTAGCTTTATTCTCCCCATTTGATCTGACTTCTGAAGCTGAGATGACTGGAGAGTGCTATATCCTGCAGGGAAAGGGGAGAAGGAGCAACTATTGTGGAGGAAAAGAGAGGCTAGATTTGGTGTCAGGAGACCTGGCTTTAGGAACTGGCTCAGTCACTATTTCGATAACTTTATTTACATCGTCTCTTCTCAGGGCTTCAATTTCTCCCTCTGTCAAATGGAAAGATGATCCTGGCTCAGTTTTCTGTTGGCCAGGACAAGACTCTGAGGGAGGGAGCAAGAGGCAGCCCCCCACAACCCACACTTTGAGATTTGATAAGGGGCTGAAAGAGACCATATACCGGTGGGTTCCTCCCATGCCTACCCCAGGAATATCTGATCTGGCTCCACCGGCCTTGGGGGCAGTGCAGAGGTGGTCAGAAATGGAAGATCTGACTAAGGGGTAAACACAGAAGAGACGTGGAGGGCAGCTCCGGGGGGAGCCTCCAGGAGCCGAGCCCAGGCCTCTGCCACCTGCCTGGCACCTATGGCAGGCCGCAGGCACAGCTACTCCCCACACAACCCAGCAATACGTGGCCTCATCCACTCTGAGGCACACTTCCACATTACTTAAAGGGAAATGTGATCAATGGCATGTCAGAATTTCATTGGTAACAAAAATAACAATGCGTTTTTCTATAGGTGACATCTTAGATTCAATTAAATAAGGTCTACGATCAACCAGGATCAACCACACCATGCCACAGCCATGACCCGTTATATCCAAGAGCTACTAGGTGGACAGCCTGCAAATGAAGAGCTATTAGATACGCAAACCACGACATACCTGACTTACCAAATGCACAGTCTATATGACTGCCTAGGAGGCATGTTCTAGATTCTCATCCCACCACATTATAACCTGCCCCATAAGTAAATCTGTCCACTCATTACTGTAAATTGCATAATCTATTACATACATGATTCATTCCACCCTTAGCCAACGCCAAACAATATCTTCTAGATACACATTCCTCATATAAATGATGCACCACCTATAAGATCTGCTGGCTCTGTGACCTCAGGCAAGCTATTATTTCTTCTATTCTTGTTGTTCATTGTTACCACATAGTTTATTTAAACTAAGCTATGGCTCTCCTCCCACCGCCCAAGATGCCGAAACGAAAGAAGGCCAAGGGAAAGAAGGTGGCTCTGGCCCCTGCTGTCGTGAAAAAACAGGAGGCCAAGAAAGTGGTGAATCCTCTGTTTGAGAAAAGGCCTAAGAATTTTGGCACTGGACAGGACATCCAGCCCAAAAGAGACCTCACCTGCTTTGTGAAATGGCCCCGCTCTATCAGCAGAGAGCCATCCCCTATAAGTCGCTGAAAGCGCCTCCTGCAATTAACCAGCTCACCCAGGCCCTGGACCGCCAGACAGCTACTCAGCTGCTTAAGCTGGCCCCCAAGTACAGACCAGAGACAAAGCAAGAGAAGAAGCAGAGGCTCTCGGCCCAGGCCGAGGAGAAAGCTGCTGGCAAAGGGGACGTCTCCCCTAAGAGACCACCTGTCCTTCCAGCAGGAGTTAACACCGTCACCACATTGGTGGAGAACAAGAAAGCTCAGCTGGTG
Organism: Rhinopithecus bieti; assembly: GCF_001698545.2. Lineage (NCBI taxonomy): Eukaryota > Metazoa > Chordata > Mammalia > Primates > Cercopithecidae > Rhinopithecus > Rhinopithecus bieti. The sequence continues at coordinate 3,582,028 of NW_016806836.1, forward strand.
GTGATCGCACACAACACAGATCCCATCAAGCTGGTTGTCTTCTTGTCTGCCCTGTGTCGTAAAATGGGGGTCCCTTACTGCATTATCAAGGGGAAGGCAAGACTGGGACGTCTAGTCCACAGGAAGACCTGGACCACTGTCGCCATCACACAAGTGAACTTGGAAGCCAAAGTCGCTTTGGCTAAGCTGGTGGAAGCTATCAGGACCAATGACGACAGATACGATGAGATCCACCGTCACTGGGGCGGCAATGTCCTGGGTCCCAAGTCTGTGGCTCATATCACCAACCTCAAAAAGGCAAAGGCTAAAGAACTTGCCACTAACCTGGTTCAATGTGCACTGTTGAGTTTTCTGTACACGAAAATAATTAAAATACAAATTTTCCTTCAGCCAGCAAAAACAAACAAACAACAAGCTGTGATAATACAGCTGCCCAGAATCTTTGTGGATTACAGATGCAAAGTAGCCAGAGACGTGTTCCTTGCACCCATAGTTCAATAACAGACAGACAAGTCAGTTACATTTACTAAGTACAGAGAACTGAATACATATGACGTTGCACATCCATCTTTTTGCTTTGCATTTCCATTTTAAACATATGTATGTTACAACTTTACATTTTAAATATGACTCCATGTATTTTGTGACAATGGCTAAGAATGCTATGATCCCAGGCCCCTGAAATAAGCACACATTGGTCTGCAATGTAGAATGTTTTCACTGGGGTAGCAAACAAACACTTAACACATAACAGACAAAAAATCCTTAAAAATCAGATTAATACAATGTTCTTCATGTTAGATAAGCAGACAGAATGGGAAGTGGAAAGAGAGGACATTGGGGTGCTTTAAATGTACAGTATCTTGAGATCTTGAAAGTTTCAGGCCGGGCGTGGTGGTTCACACCTGTCATCCTAGCACCTTGGGAGTCTGAGGCAGGTGGATCGTCTGAAGTCAGGAGTTCAAGACTAGCTTATCCAACATGGAGAAACCCTGTCTCTACTAAAAATACAAAAATCAAAAATTAGCCAGGCATGGTGGCAAGCCCCTGTAGTCCAGGCTACTTGGGAGGTTGAGGCAGGAGAATCGCTTGAACCTGTGAGGTGGAAGCTGCAGTGAGCTGAGATTGTGCCACTGCACTGCTGCCTAGGTGATAGAGCAAGACTCTGTCTTAAAAAAAAAAAAAAAAAGAATGTTTCATTCAAGGGATGAAGAGACGTTGGTTCATGGGTACAAAAATACAGTGAGATAGAAGGAATGAGATCTAGTTCTTATAGCACAGTAGGGCGATTATAGTTAACAATCGTTTATTGTATGTTTCAAAATAGCTAGAAGATCTGAAATGTACCCAACACAAAGAAATGATAAATGTTTGAAGTGATGGATACCCTAAATACTTTGATCATGACACATTGTATGCATGTATCAAAATACATGTGCTCAGGCCAGGTGCGGTGGCTCATGCTTGTAATCCCAGCACTTTGGGAGGCCAAGGCGGGTGGATCACGAGGTCAGGAGATCGAGACCATCCTGCCTAACACGGTGAATCCCTGTCTCTACTAAAAATACAAAAAATTAGCTGGGTATGGTGGCGGGCGCCTGTAGTCCCAGTTACTCGGGAGGCTGCGGCAGTAGAATGGCGTGAACCCGGGAGGCGGAGCTTGCAGTGAGCCGAGATGATGCCACTGTACTCCAGCCTGGGCAACAGAGCGAGACTCCGTCTCAAAAACAAACAAACAAAAAACATGTGCTCCATACATATGTACAATTATTATGTATGAATTATAAAAAGAGTCATTCCCTTCCTCCAAGGGAATTTTTTTTTAACTAATGGCAAAAAAGAAAGCAACTTCATAACGCCCTCCAATGAGGAAGAACATTATCCTGACAATGCTTAGGTATGAGCACATAATAAATACAGGAAGTCACAGAGCAAATGTCACAGTATTGGTTTGGTTTTTTTTTCTCTGCTTATAAAAAAATATTCAGCTTCTTTCTGTGGACTGAGTGGGTGTTAGCCTGTGGGTGTTGGTCTCTGGTGCCTGTATACCAGTGACTATATTCCAAGCCCAGGACCAGCTGTCTGTACAAGGCAAGTTTTTATTTAGAACCTTGGTTACTCCTTCTGTAAAATGGGTCTAACTTGTAGTTTGTGGTGAAGATTAAATGAGAGAGTAGATAAGATTCTTAGCCCCTCCTTCCCCCTGATTTCTCTTTAGGGGAATAAACCACAGACCTTGTAGTCAGATAGATCTGGGTTAAAATCCAGGCAGTGCCAATGTACCAAACTCTGTGACCTCAACTTCTACCTTTCTCAGCCTTAGTTTCAGCATCAGAAAAATTGGGTTGATACCTTCTTTGTAGGGATGATTCAAGCATTAAATGACCAGGTGTACGCACACAGTACAACAGTAGCAATTACTGTCATTGGTCATTGACTCCATGAACACTGGCCACATAATCAGTCGGAATCAGGACCCCTGCTCAGGACAGCTCCAGGTACCGCATGCCCAGCCATGAACAAGGTCTGGCCTCAATGCCATCAATTTAGCAGCCATTCTTTACCTCGGCTCACCGGTTGTCAGGCCCCAACTCAAGAGGCAGCAGATTCCAGGGGATAGCAGAGGACCTTGGAACCCACCGAGAGACCCAATTGAAATGGGAAGGAGGGATTGCCTGGTCAGCCTGCAGTCGGGGAGGCATGTATAGAGAGCTCGTGCCTCTGCTGTGGACAGTGGTAAGGGAGCTGCCACTGTGAACCACGTTGTTTTTCTTTTACATTATAATAAGATCTAACGTTTACAGAGAAATTCTGTGCTAGCCCTGGTGCTAAAAACCTTCTACTCTTCTCATACTATCTGCCCATTGAGATATGGGCTATTGTCATCCCCATTTTAAAGATGACAAAATTGAGGCTCAGAGAGGTGAAGTGACTTGCCCAAAGCCACACAGCTCGTAAGGGAGGGGCTGTCGTTTGAACCCAAGTCTACCTCCAGAGCTTGAGGGCTTCACCCCTCTATGCACTGCCTGGATCATGACTCCTGGAATCCCAGAAAGGACTTCAGAATTCTAAGGCACTGGAGCTGGTGGTTTCACTGCCTCAGTCTTGCATGGGAACTCAAGGACCTGAGAGGTAAAGCACCTTATCCCTGGGCATAGGCAGGTTCAGGGGCATCCTACACATGCCTGGCCACCCCAGGGCTGCCTGGCATCTTCTCTTCCCCTTGGTGCTCACCACACCACTATCTCCTATCTTTTCTTCCCCACCCACCACTCCGGGAACAGTGCAGGAAAAACTGGGACTTATCAAGACAAAGAACAAAAGTCGTGGAGGAAAGAAGCCAAGAACCATCTCCACTCTGGGGTAGGGCCCTTCAGTTTTGCCCCTTTGAAATTTCAAATTCCAGTTTGTGGACAAAGTCCTAACTATCTCACAATATAGGTCCCCAACCACTGACCAAACTCCAGTCCAGGCAGCCACCAGCTGGCCTGGTCTTGCTGCTTCCTTTAGCGGCTTCCAAGGTCCTGGGACAGGGGGTCTGGGCCACCAAGAGACTCTGCCAGGCCGTCCCTGCAGCCACAGCCACCCCACCGGACCCCTGCCTCCCATCTGAGAGGACAGCCCTCTTCCTGGAGCTGGGATCTGACGCTTGCTGATATCAATGGCAGATACCAGGTAGGTCCCCTCCCTTTCTCTTCCTTGAGCTCCTAAAATGCTACTCATACCACCCTCTGCACTCTGGGTGCAGGCCACTGTGGCTTAATCAAATCAGGCACCCACAAAGCTTCAAGACTGGAAAAGATGCCTTGGCTAACCCACCCATTTGGTGGACAGAAACACTGAGGCCGTCAGGGGAGTGACAGCTGGTCAACTGAACCATAGACTCAGGGCCCAGACCTGGGGCCCCTCACAGAGCCTCAGAGGGTGAAAGGGACTTGCTCAAAGCCACGCAGCGGTGGTGGGTGAGCTTTGTCTTAACAACGAGCACTTTCTGCCTCATCACAGACCATGAGTGGCATTGTGTTTGTTCACCCAATGATGGGTGGCCACTGGCTTGTCACAGGAGTATTTCCTAGAGGAAGATGAGGGAGCTTGGGGCTGAAGGCCAGCGGGTTTGGAAGGAAGCAACATTCATGTGGTTAACTGATAACTGGGCCCCATCCCTGGGCCTCCTTCCTCCCTCCCTGTCCTCAGCCTGATTAAGACCAACTTACCCAGCTGCTAATCATTGCTGAGCCTGTTGATTTTGCCTTAAAAAATTAACTGGGCATGAGTTTGCGGTTTTCCTCACCCCTAACCCTGAAAAGGCCTGGGTGGGCAGGAGGCCTCCAAGGTTATGCAAGAGGCCGCTGGCCTCCCAACGTATATCCCACGGCCGCCTCGGCTGCTCTCCAAAGAGGAGGCTTTGCTCAAGAGTCAACAGTCTGCTTGTTCCCCCTGTGCTGGGTCCTGAGCAAATTTGCTCTGTTACCAAAGAGAGATAAAGGCAGCTGGGGGAGAGCTTTCCAAACATGGATGAGAAGCAGCAGCTTTGAGCTTGGGGTTCTAGACCTCTGCAGTGTCATGAGCCAGGAGAATCTTTAGGAGGATGTGGGCTGGGGCTTTTCAAGTTGGGTTCCAAGGCTCCCAGGAGCCGAGAGTATGCATCCACAGGCCCAGCTTCAACCGGCGACTCCGTTTTATGTGCAATCTTAATATTTTATTTGAGGGTTGGAAAACCACTGATCCACCCTCATCCCCTCATTGCACAGATGGGGAGACAGAGATCAGAGGGGGAAGTGACTTGTTCAAGGACAGAAGGTCACCTCAGGTATTCAGGGGCTCCAGCCAGCATGGGAATGAATGGTGGGCTCTCTATGGACCTGAGCAATGTCTTGAAGGACAGTGGTGAAGAAGGCGGCTCTGCAAATGCCTTGCCATGCCATCCTCCCCTCCTCCCAGGGCTAGCTGGAAGCAGAGAGGTGCCTGAGAGCCATTGGAAGACCCAAATCCCTGGAATCCACCTGGCTCTGTGTCCCATGGGCCCTGTGAGGATGTGACCAGCAGCCATGCACTGCAAACCAGAGACTACATTATAATCTATCTCAGCCACGTCCTATCTCTGGAGGAATCAGGCCCTGAAGAAAGATGCAGAGCCCTGCCCTGACTCTCTCAACCTCTCTGAGCCTCAGTTTCTTCACCTGTGAATTGGGAATTATAATAACTTCTAGGATTGTCATGAAAATGAAATGAAGCGAAATATACACATTGAACATCGTGGCCAATGGATATGCAGCTGTTTTAGGGGCTTTGCACGTGTTACTTCCTGGAACCTCCCAGCCACTCTGGGAGGTAGGCAATGTTTTCACTATCATTTTACACAGCAGAGGCACAGAGAGGTTGAGTCATATACCCATGCTCACATAGCTGATGAGAAACAAGAAGTAGAATTGGAACCTGGGCAGTCTGTCTCTAGAGTCCGTGCCTTTAACTCCAGGGCTACCCTTCCCTTCCAGGGATGCCAGTGAGCGATGGCCAGGAGAAGGGCAGAGAGCAGGGCACTGTGGGAGATGCTGACTGCAAGGCTGTGGAGGTAGGGCAGAGAGTATGGTCTAGAGAATGATCAGGAAGGAAGCCAGGAGGACTTGGATCTGTGTGGGTGGGGCCTCTCTGCAGGCTGCCTCCTGCCAGGTGGCTTATGACATCTGGGTCGAGGGTGTTGCTGTCCTCCTGTTTATGTTCATCCCTCCTGTTTATGTTGCTGAATTTATCTGCAGGGGTGACCTTGGGAATTAAATGCGGCCTTCCTGGCCCTTGTGGGGCCTGAAGGCTGATCGGAGCCCCTGCCTGACCCAGACTCTGGTTTGGGGAGTGAGGGCTGAGCCCACATCCCAGAAGCCACCCTTGGTCTCCCCATACTCTTGTTCTGAGAGGCCCCAGGGATTTGTCAGATCACTAAGGTGAAGTGTTTGGAAGTCCTGTGGCTCAGGCCAGAGTTACTGCCCTGTACAGTTGTGCAGGTTGCTCATTGCACAAAGGTTCTCCATCCAAGAGGGCGAGTAGGGATGGAAATCTAGCCCCTGTTCCACTTGCCAAGTGAAGTGCCCATGAAACTCTGCCTGCCCAGAATGGGGTGACTTTTTCTTATTTGCCCAAAGGCTTCATGTGAGCTGCTGGGTGCCCTGCCCCACCTCTGGTTCCAGCCACTGTGTGTCCTTGGGCAAGGTCATTTCCCTCCCTGGCCTTGGTTTCCCATTGGAGAAGTTTTGTCTAACAAAGCAGAGACTCAGCCCTGAAGATGAAATAGAATCATCTGAAACCTTTAAAATATACAGATGTTGGCCGAATACAGTGGCTCACACCTGTAATCCTAGCACTTTGGGAGGCTGGGATGAGAGGATTACTTGAGCCCAGGAGACCAGCCTGGGCAACACAGAGAGACCCTGTGTCTATTTTTTAAAAAGATTTTTTAAAATTTAAGACAGATGCCCAGTCTCCATCAGAGACCAATGATCGAATCTTGGGGTAGGGGTGGGGAGGTACCAGGCATCTACTATAGGGGGGCTTGAAATTTGAAGCTGGAAAGCCTTTGATGGCATCCAAGTTCTATCACTTACTACAACTTACTAGTCAAAACTTCAGCAAGGCTCAGTTTGCCCATCTGTAAAGTGAGAATGATGATTGTTTCCTCACAAAATCAAAATGCCAATGAAATGAGATAATGTTCAGACAGTGGTTGGCACTGTGTTCCCCAGGTACGGAGCTCCTGATTCTTGCGACCAAGACTATTATTGTTGTTATTGGCAATTTGATGTTGAAAAAACAAAGGGCCTTTCTAGGTCAAGTATTCAGTGACTTGAAGACAGGCCTCCTCTGTTCCTTTGAGTCAGTTTCTAGTACCTGGGTCTAAATCTTGGCTGCACACCTGTCATATTATTGAGGTATGTGTTATTATTATTATTGAATATTTTACTTAATTTGTGAACATCTTTACATTAAGTTTTGAATTGGTGCTACATTCACACCATTCAGAATGAAAACATAAAAGATGTATATTGAGAAGTCTGGCTTCCACCTCTGTCTCCTGTTCACCTGTTCTCCCTGACTTCCTCACTATGGGAGACCACATCCCTTACAGATGTATCTACCAAGGTTTCTTTATACAGACCAGACAGCACGTAAGATCATACATGAGTAGTTTCTGCTCTTACACTGTTCTGTATCTTGTTTGGTTCATTTAACATCACAACCTGGAGATCTTTCCACGGCAGCTGAGAGTAAGCTTTGAGGAAGGAAGGGTTATTGTCTCCTATCACAGGTGAGGAAACTGAGGCTCGGAGAAGGAACATCATTTTCCCAGTGAGCCAAGGCAGTGGTGTTAGAACCATCTCCACCTGGCTCCAGAGCTGGTGTTTATGCCCCTGCACTGATATGGCCTTCCACGAAGCCCGGCCCAGAGAGCTTCAGAGTCTGGTTAAATCTCTCCCAAGCAGGCCTGGCCTTCTTAGGACAAGAGATGGGGAGGGGGGCTGTCAGGGTCCTCACTGTGTCTGGACCCAGTAATCCCAAAGAGAGGATGAAGTGTGGAACAAAGAATGTCCCAAGCCATCCAGATAGGGACCCAGTGGGAAGGTGTTCCCTGGATGGAACAATGGGGGCCTGGTGGCTGTGCCCGCCAGCACTGGAGAATCTGCCAGGAACTCTCTGCCAGCCTCAGGTGGTGCGGGTGGCAGGGGAAGTCAGGAGGAGGATGAGAGGCAGGGAGGGAAGCATGCCGATGAGGTAGGCTCTGGGTGAGGGGACAGAGGGGACCCCATGCCTGGAGCTCAGGGAGGAGGATTTGGAGTTCAAGGTGGAAGTGGCAATGAGATTTTAACCAATTGTTGTCTGCTTAGGGAACTTCAGGGTTCCCTCTGGATTCTTGACCTACTTCAGTTTGCTGACTCACTGACTTTGGGCAAGTCATTTTCCCTCTCCGTGCCTCTGTTTCCCCAACTGCAAAATGGGAGAGATGAGAGATCTGGTCTTTAGGCAGCCTTGGAGTACCCCTAAGACTCCACGGGGCTCCTCTCACCTTGTTGAGGTCATCTGGATCCTCCTTCTCTGATCAGAACGTCATTCACCCATCAGGGCCCTGGACGTTCCTGGGTTAGGGGATGAGGGTACAAATCCTCCACACTGCTCCCAGTCTGGAATCCTCCCCCTTGGTCCTGTGTCTTTCTCCTACTATCCCATCCTTCATTCCAGGCAGATGTGGAGTCAGGACCATACCTGGTGGGTCCCGGGGGAAGCCCTGGCCCCAGTCCGACATCCTCCTCCTGCTGCTATGGGGTCCCGCACAGTGCACAACCTCTTCATCCTTGATGGAGCTCCTGCTGGCCCCCCTTGGCACCCCAGACCCTGTGAGGGCCGCTGGGCAGAGTTAATCCCTTAATACTGGTCACAATGAGATTTCAGGGATGGTGGGAGGCGGTCTCCATGGAAACTGCAGACCTGTCCAGGACCCATGCAAGGAATTAGCCCCAGGGCTCTGCAAGGGGCTCCTAGAGAGCCAACCCCAAGAGGAACGGGAGACGCAGTGGTCTGGACTCCTGGGTCCTGCTCTGGCCTCCTGTTGTCTCTCTGGAGGGCTTGGAAAAAACTGTAAATCTTGCATGGCTTCAGTATTCTGCTCAACTGGACAGAGCCATATTCACAGGGAGAGCCCTGTCACCCCTCTGAGCCTGTTTCTCCATCCCCCTATTGGCATTGTAATCAACCCAGTGGCTCTTCTAGAAGAGTGCAGGCTTCAGAGTCTGCCAGACCTGAGCTTGAAGCTCAGCTTTTCCCTGTAAGACTGTAAACTTAGCCAAGGCATTTCACTTCTCTGAGCCTCAGCTTCCTCATCTGTCTGATGGGCACAATAATAGCAATATGGCATCCCTTTTGTGCTGGCTGTGGGGTGGTAACACCCAGTGAATGTGAGTCTCCTCCTCACCTGTGACTGCCCTGCCCACACTGCACATTTGCCCTCCCCAGCCACCTGTAGCTTCCAGAACCCCGTGGCCTCAAGCAGAGAGCCATCACACTTCTTTCTTTGCCTTCTCATCCTCCAAGTCCCATCTTAGTCATCTTCCTCCGGGAAACAGAATGCCAGGGTCCTCCTCTGTCCCCCCACAGCCCCCAAAGCTTTACATCTTCATAGTTTAGTCAGATGGTAGTTAGACTGGTTGTCTGTCTCCTCCATTGGACTGTGTCCCACCTACTGTTGTATTCCCAGGACCCACTTGATATAAATAGGCTGGATGGATAACTGAGCGAATGAAGGAAGGAAATCGTCCATCGAAACATTCAACATTTATTCAGCACCTTCTGCGTGCATTGTTGTGGGTGGGGGAGATGCAGCAGTGAAGACCACGCAAAATATCCCCCCTCAGAGGGTTGCAGATGAGCAAATAAAAATACAGGATGCCCAGTCAAATGTGATTTTAAGATACACAAGGAATACTTTGTTAGTATGAGCGTGTCCCAAATAATGCATGGGACCTACTTATACTCTTAAAATGTGCTGTTCACCTCACACTCAGATGAAACTGGGTGTTCTGTGTTGTGTCAGGCAACCCTACGCCCTCCCTCACAGAGTTTGTATTTTGGTGGAGAGGCGGGTTGCAGACATAAGCAGGTAAATAAATAAAAAACGAAATCAATTACAAACAGTGGTTAAGTGCAGTGAAGACGCACAGCACGATGTGATAGCACCTGGGGATGGGCAGGGGGCGATCCCCTGAGCTAGTGGCCTTTGCCTACACAGGTCATTTTAGCTCCAATGAGATGCCACTTTGCAAAAGTTCTTTGAGGATCTTAAAGGGCACGGTGGAGGCTGCTAAGCTTGAGAGAAGGACTCTGAGGAGGGCAAGGGGCGCGCCTGAGGGAGGGGGGCTGCTAAGTCTCACTTGATAGACTCCACAGTTTTGCAACTTGGATCTGGGCCTTCACAAACCTTCGCGAACTCGCAGCCCCACCCCTCGGGTCGGCCAATGTCTTCTGTGGGGCTGGGAGCCAGGGGAAGAGGCCAAAGGAACTGTGCAGAGAAGCGTGGCCACAGTTGGGAGCCCTGACACCCTTTCCCGCCCCACCTCGTCCCGCGGTTGCCCCAGGGAGCAGGGCAGGGCAGGCACCGCGCTGGGCCGGAGGGCGTCCCGGAGGAGGCGGCCAAGACTCTCCGCAGTGCTGCGCTTTGCGCTTCCCGGGCTCCTCCTTGTGGCCAATGCAGGAACTGGTGTTGAGAAACTTAAACAGCCTTAGGGACTTCACCAATCACAGCAATCCCGCCAATCACAGCAATCCCGCCAATCACAGGCCCAGACGCACTGTGTCTCTCCAAATTCACAGGGGGGCCTGCTCGGTTTGATCACCAATCATAGCTCATTGGGTTTAGTTACCTAGACGAGAATCTCCCCATCACACACCAGCACATGGCCATTGCAGCAATCAGAACGTAAGATTTTAAAACCACTTCCCAGGGTGGCAGCTGCTGCCTTTCCACCACCTACTAAACTTCTGTTCCCAGCACCTTGCTCCAACATACATAGGTCTTTGAGGAAGGTTCCAGGCTTTGTGCTGCTTCCATGTGGAAGCAGATGTTAGCATGTATGGGGTATTTATAATAATATGACTATCATTAAATGTCATCCCCATTATAAAAATTAAGATAGGCAGGGTGGAATGGTGCATCCCTATAATTCCAGCACTTTGGGAGGCCAAGGTGGGAGGATCACTGGAGCCCAGGAGTTGGAGGCTGCAGTGACCCATGATCGCGCCACTGCACTCCAGCCTGGGGGTAGAGTGAGACTCTGTCTCAATTTAAAAAAAATTAATATGTGGATGTAGGAGTGTGAAAAAATTATAACCTTTGGGTTAGACATACCTGGAGCCCATATACTATTTTTGTGAAGTAGGACGACTCACCTCCCCTTCCTCAGTCGTCCAAAGAGAGTAATAGTCATATCTATATGTCATATGTCATCACCCACCTTCTCTCAGTTATTCAAGCCAACATCTTGCAAGTCACAATCTCTGTGTTGTGTTTCTCATCCCTTCCAGTTCATCAGAAAATCCAGTTCTTGCCACCCTCCAAACAGAATCTAGATTTTTCATCTTTCCATCTCCATCCCAGCCAACCTTACGCAGCATCTCTGGAGGTCTGCAAAAGTCTTTTCACTTCTTCCTGTTTTTTTTTTTCAAACTTGCCAGGGTTGGGGAGGGGATCTCCCCTCCCCACCCCTGGCCTCCCCCCGCCTGCCTCTGCCCCACCCCTTCACTTATTTTCTACCGTGGCTTCCCTACCCCTACGCTTCACTCAAGGGCCAAGGGTGATCTTGTACAAATGTACATTGGCTCAGATCCTCTTCTACTTAAATTTTTATGACTTCCTATGCATTTATAACAAAACTCATACAACTCCCGCTTTACACTGTGAGGCCATGCACGCCCTTGTTTTTATATCCCTCCATCTCCAACCTCATTTCATTCCACTTGCCCCCACCCCTATCAGCAGCAGGCGTACTAGCCATTTTCAAAGTTTTCTTTCCTGTCTTGGGGCCTTTGCACATACTTTCCCCTCTGCCTGGAATACTTTTTTTTTTTTTTTTTAAGATGAAGTTTCGCTCTTGTCACTCAGGCTGGAGTGCAATGGCACTATCTCGGCTTGCTGCAACCTCTGCCTCCTGGGTTCAAGCAATTCTCCTGCCTCAGCCTCCTGAGTAGCTGGGATTACAGGTGCCTGCCACCACGCCCAGCTAATTTTTTTATTTTTAGTAGAGATGGGGTTTCACCCTGTTGGCCAGGCTGGTCTCGAACTCCTGACCTCAGGCGATCCACCCTCCTCGGCCTCCCAAAGTGCTGGGATTACAGGCGTGTGCCACCACACCCGGCCTGGACACATTGTAATAAGTGTTTAATGGGTATTTGTTGGATGAATGACTGAGAAGGTCTTTCAAGAGGAACTGATAATAATGTAAACTTCAAGTGCTAGGTGCATAACAGGTATTCAGTGAAAAGGATTCTATGCATATAGTAGAAATTTTGGAAAGTAAAATAAAAATCGAAGATTTAAAAATCATATGTGCTCCAACATTTAGAAAGGTTCAAACTCTTAATTGCTAACCAGGGTTTCTTGACCTTGGCACTAATGACATTTGGGCTAGAGAATTCTTTGTCATGGGGACTGTCCCTTACATTGTTCCTGGCAGCATGTCTGGCCTCTGGCCACTAGATGTCAGCAGCACTTTCCCCTACCCTCAAGGTGTGATAACCAAAACTATCTCCAGATGGTTATAAATGTCCCTTGGGGGTTGAAATTAATCTCCACTGAGAACCACTGTGCTGGGCTTCTACCCTTACAAGAATTTTCTCTCAGTCATTCAACGCTTCTCAAATCTTGGTGTCCATAAAAATCATCTGGGGCCATGATTAAAAATTTAGATGCCAGCTGGGCAAGGTGGCTCACACCTGTGATCCCAGCACTTTGGGAGGCCGAGGTAGGCGGACCACTTGAGGTCAGGAGTTCGAGACCAGCCTGACCAACATGGTGAAACCTCGTCTCTACTAAAAATACAAAATTAGCTGAGCACGGTGGCATATGCCTGTAATCCCAGCTACTTAGGAGGCCGAGACAGGAGAATCACTTAAACCCATGAGGCAGAGGTTAAGGTGACCCGGGATCATGCCATTGCACTCCAGTCTGGTTAACAAGAGCAAACCTCCGTCTCAAAAAAAAAAAGAAAAGAAAAAAATCAGATGGCGGCTGGGCACGGTGGCTCACACCTGTAATCCCAGCGCTTTGAGAGGCGGGTGGATCACCTGAGTTCAGGAGTTCAAGACCAGCCTGGCCAACATGGTGAAACCCTGTCTCTACTTTAAAAAAAAAAAAATTAGCCAGGCATGATGGTGTGTGCCTGTAATCCCAGCTACTTGGGAGGCTGAGGCAGGAGAATCGCTTGAACCTGGGAGGTGGAGGTTGCAGTGAGAAAAGATCATGCCACTGCACTCCAGCCTGGGCGCCAGAGCAAGCCCCTGTCTCAAAACAACAACAACAACAAAAATCAGATGCCTCAGGTCCTACCTGCAGGTGCCAGGACCAACAGTGGGCCTAATCATCAGATTTAAAAAAAAAAAAATTTTTTTTTTTAATAAATAGAGGTGGAGTATGGTGGCTCATGCCTGTAATCCCAGCACTTTGGGAAGCCAAGGCAGGCTGATCACTGGAGACCAGGAGTTCAAGACCAGCCTGGCCAACACGGTGAAACCTCGTCTCTACTAAAAATACAAAAACTAGCTGGGTGTGGTGGTGCATACCTGTACTTTCAGCTACTTGGGAGGCCAGGGCAGGAGAATTGCTTGAACCTGGGAGGCGGAGGTTGCAGTGAGAAGAGATCAGGCCACTGCACTCCAGCCTGGGCGACAGAGTGAGAATCCATAAATAAATAAATAAATAAATAAATAGATAAATAAATAAATAAAATAGAGACGGGGGTCTTGCTATATTATCCAGGCTGGTCTTGAACCCCAGCCTCAAGCAAATCCTCCCACTTCACCCTCCCAAAGTGCTGGGATTAAAGGCATGAGCCACGGGGCACCTGGCCCAAGTGTTTAATGAGCTTCTGGGTACTTCTGATACCAGGTGCCCTCAGACAACACTTTGAAAACTCCTCAAGGAGGCCTCCCAATCACTGGATCACCAAGCCCTGTTTGAGGTTCCCTACCCGCCTGGACTGTCTCCTTGAATTCCTCTCCTTTCCAATTACCCTTCCCTAGATATCTTTTCAAAGTAGTGACAGAACCAAACCCTAACTCAACCAAAGCCCAAATTGCCTCATCTCCCTCCAGGGAATAGTAAAAACAAAACAAAACAAACAAACAAAACAGATCACAGAGTTCAGCTGAAAGCACTTAGGAAATAGCAGCATCCCCACCTCCCCACCCAAAAGGACTCCTGACTTGCAGCCTGAGAGAAATGTCTGCTCATCAGAATAATGTTGTCAGACTGTGTTCTTTCTGGGTGATCATCACACTCCCTTTTCTGGGAACAAGTGTTGGCCACTTGGTGGGGTGGACCATCATGCTCTAAGTCAGACAAATTCAATGAGTCATGACTCAACCTCTCTCTCTAGACCCACCTTTTACACTCTCTTACTTATAGTCTCTCTGAAGGCTGTTCTCAACTATTCTATCGCTCTCCTTTTGGGCACATGATGGGATTACATTTTCTTGCTTCCTTTGAAATTACATGTGACCATGTGACTTGTTTCGGGTAATGAGATGTGAGCAGAAACAACCTGTGTCACACCTGGGCAGAAGCTTTAAAGGAGGCCAGTGCTGCCCTTGTTGGGAAAGCAAGTGTAGATGTGAATCGTTCCACGACGCGGAGCACCCCCTGCCGACCCATGCTGGGCCTGTACTGCAGGTGAGCAATTAACTCCGCTGTTCAAACCACTGAGACTTGGGTTTTTTTTTGTGGTTGCAACCTAACTTTGCTTCACTTGACTGAACACAGTCTTTCCAAAGTTTCACTAATTTTTTAATGACCATTATGATTTTTTCATATCTGTAACATTTTTCTTACATCAACTCACTTCTTTTCACTTCAATTTAGTTTAGAAAGAAATATTATTACTACCAAATGAAACGGTATCATAAGTAGAAAGCAATGAGAGAATTAACAGAATGAAAGAAATCCTTATATCAAATCCTGACTTAATACTATTTGCCTTTCGAAGCCTCTGGACCTTTGGTCTTTCTTTATTTAAAAAAAAAAAAAAAAAAAAAAAAGGAGCCAGGGGCCGGGTGCGGTGGCTCATGCCTGTAATTCCAGCAATTTGGGAGGCCAAGGTGGGCAGATCACCTGAGGTTAGGAGTTTGAGACCAGCCTAACCAATATGAGGAAACCCCGTCTCTAGTAAAAATACAAAAATTAGCCGAGTGTGGTGGCGCACGCCTGTAATCCCAGTTACTCAGGAGGCTTGAACCTGGGAGGCGGAGGTTGCAGTGAGCTGAGATCACGCCATTGCACTCCAGCCTGGGCAACAAGAGTGAAACTCCATCTCAAAAAAAAAAAGGGATCCAGTTGCAGTGGCTCATGCTTAAAATCCCAGCACTTTGGGAGGCCGAGGTGGGCAGATCACTTGAGGTCAGGAGGTCAAGACCACCCTAGCCAACATGGTGATATCCCGTCTCTACTTAAAATACAAACATTAGCTGGGCGTAGTAGCACGTGCCTGTAATATCCCAGTTACTTGGGAGGCTGAGGCAGGAGAAGCCCTTGAACCCGGGAGGCGGAGGTTGCAGTGAGCCGAGATTGCACCACTGCATTCCAGCCTGGGCGACAGAGTGAGACTCCATCTCAAAAAAAAAAAAAAAAAAAAAAAGAAAAGAAAGGAAAAAAAAGAGGTCCCCAAGTACTTCTCAATCTTTTGGATCGTCAAAGCTATCTAAGATTATCAGAATATTTGAAGGCAGCCCAGTATTGAGGCTGAGTGCACCAGTTCTGGAACCTGACATCCTGGGCTTGAATTCTGGTTCAGTCATGGACTAGCTGTGTGACCTTGGACAAGTTACTGAACTGCTCTGTGACTGTTTTCTTATTTGCAAAATAGTGACCATAATGATGTATATGGCATTGGGTCGTGGTGGGGATTATTTGTGTTAATGTATAAAAAGGGCTTAGAAGTGTGCCTGGCACTTAGTGAGTGCTATGGAGGTATTACCTACAAAGTGATGGCAGGACCCAGATCCAAATAGATTTAGAGAATTATTGTTTGTTTGTTTGAGACAGGGTCTCTGTCACTCAGGCTGGAGCGCAGTGGCGTCATCACAGCTCACTGCAACCTCCAAGTCTCCAGGCTCAGATGATCCTCCTATCTCAGCCTTCAGAGTAGCTGGGACTACATGTGTGGACCACCAGCCCCGGCTAATTTTTCTATATTTTATAGATATGGGTTTTCACCATGTTGCCCAGGCTGGTCGGGAACTCTGGGCTCAAGCAATCTGCCCACCTCCCCGTTCTTCAAAGTGCTGGGATTACACCCCACCCAGCCTGGATAAATGTTTGAACTCCATGGAGAGAAATGAAAAATCCTCTGCTTTGGTTAAAAATAAATCACCTGGACAGTGTAGATGGGAAAATGCACCTTAGCAGAAAGTGACAATAGCAAAGTTCTAGAGGTTTTACTTGGCGGCAGCTGCCCAAACCTCTAACCCAGTCGTAGATGTCATTAGAGAGAATGTAGTTCCCAGGTCAGAGAAGCTAAGAGGTCCTTGGCATTCTATTCCTAAAGACCACATATGGACAATTGTGTTTAGTTTTCATTTTAATATGAATACTTAAAATTTTCCTAGTATGGCAGAGGATGAGAAAGCTACGCCCCTTAGGCCGGGTGCAGTGGCATGACTCATGCCTGTAATCCCAGCATTTTGGGAGGCTGAGGCAGGCGGATCATGAGGTCAAGAGATCGAGATCATGCTGGTCAACATGGTGAAACTCTGTCTCTACTAAAAACGCAAAAATTAGCTGGGTGTGGTGGCACGCACCTGTAATCCCAGCTACTTGGGAGGCTGAGGCAGGAGAATCGCCTGAACCTGGGAGGTGGAGGTTGCAGTGAGCTGAAATCTCGCCACTGCACTCCAGCCTGGGCAACAGAGCGAGGCTGCGTCTCAAAAAAAAAAAAAAAAAAAAAAAATTTATCCGGGTGTGATGGCACACGCCTGTAACCTCAGCTACTTGGGAGGCTGAAGCAGGAGAATCACTTGAACCCTGCAGGCAAAGGTTGCAGTGAGCCGAGACTGCACTAATGCACTCCAGCCTGGGTGACAGAGCAAGACTATGCCTCCAAAACAAAACAAACCAAACCAAACAAACAAACAAAAACACACAATAAGAGACCACCTCACACCCATTAGGATGGATATTATAAAACAACAACAAAACGGACAATAGCAAGTGATGGTGAGGATGTGGAGAAATTGTAACCCTTTGCCATTCCTACCACTGCTGGTGGGAATGTAAAATAGTGCAGCTTCTATGGGAAGCAATATGGCAGTTTCTTAAAAAATGAAAAATAGGGTCGGGCGCGGTGGCTCCGCCTGTAATCCCAGTACTTTGGGAGGCCGAGGTGGGCGGATCACGAGTTCAGGAGATCGAAACCATCCTGGCGAACACTGTGAAACCCCGTCTCTACTAAAAATAAAAATAAAAAAATTAGCCAGGTGTGGTGGCGGGTGCCTGTAGTCCCAGCTACTCGGGAGGCTGAGGTGGGAGAATGGCATGAACCTGGGAGGCAAAGCTTGTGGTGAGTGGAGATCGCGCCACTGCACTCCAGCCTGGGCGACAGAGCAAGACACCATCTCAAAATAAAAATTAAAAAAAAATTAAAAATAGAACTACCATATGATCCAGCAATTGTACTTCCAAGTATATACCCAAAAGAACCAAAAGTAGCATCTGGAAGAGAGATTTGTATACTCAAACTCATAGCAGCATTATTCACAATAGCCAAAAGGTAGAAGCAACCCTAGTATCAATCAATGGCTGAACGGATCAATAAAATGCGGCATATGCATACAATGGAATATTATTCAACCTTAAAAAGGATGGAAATTCTGACACATGGTACAACATGGATGGATCTTGAGGGCATTATGCTAGGGGAAAAGCTAGTCACAAAGAACAAATACTGTGTGATTCCGCTAGCCTGCAGGAAAGTAGTCAAATTCATAGAGACAGAAAGTAGAAGGGGTTTGCCAGGGACTGGGAGAAAAGGGGAGCTATTTCCTCTTCTTTCCTTTCTTTTCTTTTTTTTTTTTTTGAGACGGAGTCCCTCTCTAAGGCCCAGGCTGGAGTGCAGTAGTGCTATCTCAGCTCACTGCGACCTCTGCCTCCCGGGTTCAAGCAAGTCTCCTGCCTCAGCCTCCTGAGTAGCTGGAATTACAGGCACACACCACCACGCCCCATTAATTTTTTTTATTCTAGTAGAGACGAGATTTCTCCATGTTGGCCTCCCAGGGGGAGCTATTTTCTAATGAGTACACTTTCAGTGTGGGAAGATGAAAAAAGTTCAGGTGATGAACAGTAGTGATGGTTGTATTACAAAGTGAATATATTTAATGTCTCCAAACTGTACATTTAAAAATAGTTGGCTGGGAATGGTGGCTCACACCTGTAATCCCAGCAATTTGGGAGGCCGCAGTCTGTGCATCACCTGAGGTCCGGGGTTCAAGACCAGCCTGGCCAACATGGTGAAACCTGTCTCTACTAAAAATACAAAAATTAGCTGGGTGTGGTGGCTTGTGCCTGTAATCCCAGCTACTCAGGAGGCTGAGGCAGGAGAATCACTTGAACCCTGGAGGCAGAGGTTGCATTGAACCCTGGAGGCAGAGGTTGCAATGAGCCAAGATGGCGCCATTGCACTCCAGTCTGGGTGACAAGAGTGAAACTTTGTCTCAAAAATAAATAAATAAATAAAAAGGAAGAAAAATGGTTAAGGGCTAGGTATGGTAGTTCACGCTTGTAATCCCAGCACTTTGTGAGGCTGAGGTGGGTGGGTCACCTAAGGTCAGGAGTTCAAGACCAGCCTGGCCAACATGGTGAAACCCCATCTTTACTAAAAATACAAAAATTAGCTGGGCATGGTAGCAGGTGCCTGTAATACCAGCTACTCAGGAGGCTGAGGCAGGAGGATTGCTTGAACCTGGGAGGTGGAGGTTGTAGTAAGCCGAGATCGCGCTGCTGCACTCCAGCCTGGGTGACAGAGCAAAAAAAAAAAAAAAAAAAGAAAGAAAGAAAGAAAAAAAAATCATCAAGCTTCATTAAAATCTAAAAGAAGATATTTAAAAAGAGACTGAAAATACAAGTTACAGACTTGTATTTTCCACTAATATAACCAAGAAAGGATTAGTATCAAGAATAAATAATTCCAGCACTGCATCGAGAATGGATTATTTCAGGGAATGGATGTGTTGACCACACTGTAGTGCATGTAGTGCAATGTTTAAAAACACATGTGGCCGGGCGCAGTGGCTCATGCCTGTAATCCCAGCACTTTGGGAGGCTGAGGTAGGTGGATCACTGGAGGTCAGGTGTTCAAGACCAGCCTGGGCAACATGGTGAAACCCTGTCTCTACTAAAAATATAGAAATCAGCTGGGTGCGGCGGTGCATGCCTGTAATCCCAGCTACTTGGGAGGTTGAGGCAGAAGAATCACTTGAACCCAAGAGGCGGAGGTTGTAGTGAGCCGAGATCGTGCCATTGCACTCCAGCCTGGGTGACAGAGTGAGACTCGGTGTCAAAAAAAAAAAAAAAAAATACATGCATAAAAGATGTTTCTAAGAGTGCTAAAAAAACGCCTACAAATTGATAAGGAAAGGTAAATAACACAATAGATAAATGATCAAAGGATATGAACAAGCACACTCATAAAAGAGGAAACCCAAATGACAAAAAGAGCCCCTCCCTCTCAAGTAACAGAGGAAATGCAAATTTGAAAGTGAATTATAACTTTACATTCAGTATCTTACAAAATCAAGTGCTGATGAGGCTATAGAGCAACCAGAACTCTGTAACTATTGTTTGGAGTGGAAGTTGGTAGTCAAGAATGAGCAATTTAGCAACATTTCCTAAAAGTGTCGATACCCACTATCTAAGATACAGAAATTCTATCTTTACATGTTACCTAGAGAAACTCTCATCCACAGGTATAAGAATGTTCTTTGGAGCATCGTTTGAGATAGTGAGCCAAGATCGTGCAACTGCACTCCAGCCTGAGTAACAGAGTGAGACTCAAAACAAACGAACAAACAAAACAGAATAAATATACTCGGGATATTTATAGATACTTTTATTTTATTTTTTGTTATTTCAACTTTGTTTTTTACCTACCTCCCAGGTTTAAGCGATTCTCATGCCTCAGCCTCCCAAGTAGCTGGGATTACAGGTGCCTGCCACCACACCTGGCTAATTTTTTTATTTTCAGTAGAGATAGGGTTTCACTCTGTTGGCCAGGCTGGTCTCGAACTCCTGATCTCAAGTGATCCACCCACCTCGGCCTCCCAAAGTGCTTGGATTACAGGCATGAGCCACCGCATCCGGCTGCCTGTGTTTTTAAACATTGCCCGGCCCATTATTTCAACTTTTATTTTCGAATCAGGAGGTACATGTATAGGTTTGTTACAAAGGTATATTGCATGATGCTGGAGTTTCCAGTATGAATTAATTAAACACTCAGGTAATGAGCACGGTACCCAATAGTTAGTTTTTCAATGTTTTCCTCCTCCCTCCCTAACCCCTTTGGATTCGCCAATGCCCATTGTTCCCATCACTGTGTCCATGTGTACCCACTGTTTAGCCTCCATGTATAGGGAAGAACATATGTTATTTGGTTTTCTGTTTCTGCATTAGTTTGCTTAGGATAATGGTTTCCAGCTGTATCCATGTTGCTGCAGAGGACATGATTTCATTCTTGTACTTCATGGATACACAGCATTTTATTTATTTTATTTATTTTTTATTTTACTGTTTGATAGAGACAGAGTTTCACCATGTTGCCCAAGCTGGTCTTGAACTCCTAGACTCAAGTGATCCACTCGCTTCGGCCTCCCAAAGTGCTGGAATTATAGTTGTGAGCCACTGCACCCGGCCTACACAGCATTTTAAATGAGTGATCTGGTGCAACTTATATTATCATGAAAAGATCCAGAAACCTATTATGAGGAGTAATAAAAGGAAGTTGTGGTGGGATATGTACAGTATATCATTTAAATAAATTTTCCAGATAAGCAAAATATTTTACTTTGCTTATATAGCCAGGTATGGTAGAACTGTGAAAATGTGTCTGGTAATGACACATTACCAGATAAATACCAAATACGCATGATAAATACCAAATGGTGACCATGATCACCACTGAAAAGGGTGGCAGGGTGATGGGTCAGGAAGACAAGGGGCTTCAACTCTAAGTGTAATGTTTAACTTGTCATTAAAACAAACAAACAACAGCCAAAGAAGGCATGGTCATTTAGTAAGATTTGATAAAATTGAGTGGTGGATACATCAATGTTCATAATATTATTCTCTATACTTTTCTGTACATTTGTAATATTTCTTACTTTAAAAAAAAGGAGAAATGAGATTATAAAAAAAAAGTCAACCGTCTTCCTACATACCAGCTACAGACAATTTGGTAGTATAATTTTAAAAATCATACAATTTGCACAATGATAACAATTTGCACAATGACAAGCAACTGTGGGAAAAAATCTAGAAACATATATATATATATATATATATTTTTTTTTTTT